>NC_133123.1:218916359-219281359 GCF_033568475.1 Henckelia pumila
TTTTACATAAGAAAATCATAGACTTTGCTTTTCTCTTGTGAGGATGATATATTTTTTTTTTTTTATGGTATCACTTAGACCCAATGACTCAAGATGCATTTCTATATCGAGAGTTCATGGCATATAATTTTTTTCAGTGATATCGAGCGCAACGAATTCAATCTTGGCCAAATTTGACATGGTGGTATTTTTGAATATTTTTGTCTTCTCCTTGTGTTTTGAAGCGTCGAAAATTATAGAGAATCTTCGAGCGATCGTGCTGATAACGTGTTGTGAAAAAGTAAAAATTTATGGTAAAAAATAAAAACTCCAAAACTCAAAATATATCAAACTCAACACTTCACAAATTTTTCTCTCTCAATTCAATTGTGATTTTCTACACAAATGGAGAGATCTATTTATAGATCTCATTTGGATATTAGTTCAAAAATTAAAATATCATCATCTACATCATCACACACTAATTTTTCATATTTTACAACTCAATATTCAACATTCAACATTCAAATTTAAATAATAATAATAATAATAATAATAATAATAATAATAATAATAATAATAATAATAATAATAATAATAATAATAATAATAATAATAATAATAATAATAATAATAATATCATATTATTTCAACAATTTGTTATTAGTTATGTTATGAATAAATATTGTGTATGTATACTGATTCGAGTGAAACATTACTTTTATATTCAAAGTATTATTTTTCACTGTATAATTATCATTTTTGTTGATTATATTATGAAACATATTGTGCAATATATGTTGATTTGAGTGAAAACAATATTTTTTATGTTAAAAAAATTACTTTTTGTTGTATATATGAACGAGATTGACTCGTATCACAAATATAGATTTATAAGATTGTTATATTTAACTTGATTAATACACAACCTAATGAATATCAGAATACGCGTTGAGGCTTGAGATTTAAAAATATTTCAATCTTTCATTCTCTCAATTTCTGGGGGAGAAAAAAGAAATCTTTTGATATTAATTTTAAGAATCTTAGAGTTATTTTTATATTATTGACTGAATATTAATCATTTTAGTTGGGTAAATTTTGTGATTTTCGAAATATTCGGCGCCTTATACACAATAATTTTGTGAATCGGAATGATATGCATATCAAATGATCAAAGAACTAAAATGAGTGTTATTTTCTCTACTCTTGTTATATATATATATATATATATATAGATATATATATATATATATGTGTGTGTGTGTGTGTATGTATATGCATATAATATTAATGGATTCAAAATTTTTTAGCATAGATAAAATTTCGATTTGAAATAAATAATTGTATGCTACTCTAAATACGTTTTCTTCTGTTAATTATATGCAATATATAATTATTTTTCTTGGTTAAAATTTAATCAATGTTGTTATACGATTTTGGCATAACTAAAGAAGTTATATGCATTTGTATTTTTCCCCGAATATTCCTACCTTTTTTTTCTTTCTTTTTTTCCCCCACTTTTAGAACATAAAATTACAATTTCCTAATTCTTTGCTTCCAATTGGAATATGTATCATACTTGGACAGTTAGAGTTATCAAAATGAGTTACATATGTCGTGTCACATAAATAATTAGTGTAATGATATGTCTCGGATCACCTACTAATCAGAAACGTAAGTATGCAATTAAACTTAAACAGATAAACACAATCAGAGTAAACGTAAACTTAAACCATATACTAACACGACAGAAATACAAACAGAACAATTAACTGAAAACTCAAGTTAATTAATATACAACTCGATCAAATGGATATAAAAATACCGAAATTAATCTTATTCTAAAATCATTGGCAACCCTTAACCAAGCCCTGGTCACCAACTACGCACAGGTCCAACTCTCGAGCAACCTGCAACTGTCCCGTAGAATAGGGTGTCCATGATAACATCACACATGTGAGCGCAAACGCCCAGTACAAAAATATGAGTATACATGTCTATATGATGCATGCAACATGAAACGTCAATGATCTGGTACACTGGGATCAAGATCTGGAATAACATGCTCAAAACGTAGGCATCTCCAGTATGCGCACGGTGCTTCGAATATCCAGTGCATGTCACACATACTGACCCGATCTTGGACCATCATTGTCCTGGAAAAACCACACACGAAGCCCCATCGGTCCAGTGGGTGTCACACGATTTTTGATCGTACAAAAAAAACATTAGGGCTAAGCGACCCTAGAAACAACAGAGTATCTCGAAAGGATAACATGCTCAACATGATATGTCAATGTCGCATACAAATCATGAACAACTATATCATGAATCACATGTCAAGTAATAATGCACCATATAAACATGCATAATCAATTGGCTATCTCAGTCTGTACTTACGTACCTCAACTACTGGTCAAGCTGGACAACTGTCTACAATTCAAGCCTACAAGTCAAGTGAATATCATATCACTATAACTTATCTAAAAGTTTTAACTAGACT
This sequence comes from Henckelia pumila, assembly GCF_033568475.1. Classification (NCBI taxonomy): domain Eukaryota; kingdom Viridiplantae; phylum Streptophyta; class Magnoliopsida; order Lamiales; family Gesneriaceae; genus Henckelia; species Henckelia pumila. Next base: position 218,918,842 of record NC_133123.1, read on the forward strand.
AATATCTACTCTCAAAAGCTACTAAGAGTCTAGACTTATACATGTGTTCGTCATAAGTCTACTGATGTCGAAAGACCTGACCCAAGCACAGCCCCGCTACAAGCTCCGTAGCATCTCGCTATCACCGACTGAAACGACCCTAACTCTATAATAAATAAATATGCGGAAATTTTTTTTTTTTTCTACTAGATAAAACATGTACATATATGCCCATACATATATGCACAGAATAAAATATTTAAAATAAATACAAGACTAAATAAATAAATAATTAAATACTTAAATAAAAGGCATTCTTTAAATTAAATAAATATCTGAGTCAACCCTATAGTTTAAAATATACTGCATAAATAAAATAATTAAAATGTGTGCATGCACTAAAACATTTAATAAAATATTCCCATAAAACTCAACCACTAAAAATATAATAAAATGTTTCACATGACATCATGCACGGTGACTCAGAAGCTGTCACGGTCACGGGGCTACTGCAGCACGGCTCATACATCCTCACCACCGGTAGGAGTAACCTGTTCCTCTACGTACTCACCTGCACCATATCAGTGTAGTGAGCCTAGAGGCCCAACATGCATACTAACAAGGGTTTAAAATAATTTAAATCAATTTACTACTAATACATACATATACATGAATGAGCATGCTTAAAAATTAATAACGTAAATTACATAAATAAACATACATAACATACATAATATCATACATACATAAGTTGTTGAGCATTTATTTTCTGAACATCGAATGGTCCTATCCGTAAGTGTGACCCATAGTGCGACTGATCAGTCTAAGAAACCATCGTACGAGGCTGGTGGCGAACCACCCATACATAAATGGCAGAAAACTGCCCATACATAAATGGCCACACTACTTCAATTTCCACCTAAAATATTTTATTTTGCTCAACCATAGAAATTAAATCATATCATAAAAATTGATTTCATGAATGCATGTACTTAAATAAATTGTGTGTCCTTCATATATATTTAATTTAATTTTCTTACTAACATATAAATATTAAAATAACTTAAATGCATAAAAATAATTAAATATATAATCAGGACACATGCAATTTTCTCATGGATGGTTCTGGACTGCTGGCCCTACACTCAAGCCCATTAACTTAAGACTTGGCCCATAAATCAACCAAAGCCCATTAAGACTAACTTAGGTCCAATAACGCTGTCCCTGGCCCAATGGGCCCAAAAGCCCATTTACAGGCCCAATAAATTTCATGGGCTCCCAAGCCCATAAAAATTTCTGGCCAACTTAAAAATTTAATAAAAATTATTAAAAGTCTAAAAATAATAAAATAACCCAAATTAAATTAAATGGTACTAATTAAATTTTTGGGAATTTAATTAGTCCATTTAATCCCTAATTAACTTCAAAACTTAAAAATAAAAATACCCGAGCCCAATTAAAATAACCCGGACCCGGACCCACTTAACTTAACCCATATTATTTTAGACCCGACCCGGACCATTTGACCCGACCCGGATCCACTAGAAACCCTAGCCCGATCGCCCCCCCCTTTCTCCATTCTTCTCGGCCGAGAGCAGCAGGCCTTCTTGGCCTGCTGCCGGCCGGCTCCGGCCGCCCCTGGCCGGGGCGCCGCCGCCCGGACGTAGCCCACGTCCGGGCGGACCTAACCCAACCAAGCCCCAGCCCCCATGCAGCCAGGAACCACCGAGCCGCAGCCATTCTCCCCAAACCCTAAACTGACAGAAAAATGGGCAGCCATGGTTCAGATCGTTCCAGGCCGATCCTAGCCCGTTCCAGCCCTTGTCCGACCCTACCACTCGACCCTAGGGACCCCAAGGAACCCCTCTAGCCGTGGACCAGCAGCCTACCTAGCCATGGACATGAAAAACGTGAGCATGAACTCCAAGAAGCCAAACCGAGAGCAATAAAGAAAGGATTTGAAAATTCTTGCTGTCAAAAATAATGAATCTCGGTCCTACACACCCACACACATACATACACTGATATAGGATTAAAAAGTGAAGAAAATCATGCCTTGCACCGAAAATGAGGATTTAACACGCGTAGGACGGACTTCGGGACGCCGGGACGACGATGGCTTGCTTGGAACCTTCGAAAATGGCTATGGAGTCTCCTTGAAGGTTGGATCGGTGAGGAAGAAGGTGATGGGGGTGAATGACGGCTGCTAGGAGGAACAATGGATCGGCTAGTTGGTTTTAGGGTTGATTAGGCTTAATTTTGTATTAATTAAGATATAGGTTAAATAATAAAATAAAAAGGTTTTTAAGATAATTAAAATACAAGTTAACTCTTAAATAAACCTTTAGAAATCTGATAATATAACATAAACTCGAAATAATAATTTAGGGGAATTTTAAAAATACTAAAAAGTCAATATTTTGACTAATTTTGGATAAAAATGACTCCTAAAATTAAATAAAATTAAATACTTAAAATTTTGAGATAATAAAACTCAAAGTAATATTTTAAGGCTCCAAAAAGGCTCATAAAATAATTTGGGTGGAAAGTTGTCATCTCGTCCGTCCACGGTCCCGTCTACGCGATTAAATAATAAGAATACTAAAAATCATAAAAATCACTAATTATGGGTTAACTGCTTAAAAATAAATTAAATCATGCATAAATAATTCACCTAATTATTTAACCCATAAATCATAAATTTAAATAATTAAATATCCTAATTATGCAGGCGGATTTATGTAATTAAAAATACCGGGTGTTACAATTCTCCCCCCCCTTAAATTGAATTTCGTCCTCGAAATTAAAGTACTTACCCGAACAACTCCGGGTAGCGAGTCCTCATATCCTCCTCGGTCTCCCAAGTAGCTTCCTCCTCCGAGTGATGCAGCCACTGGACTCTGACCATCGGTATGACCCGCGTCCTAAGCCTCCGCTCCTCCCTAGCCAAGATCCGCACTGGTCTCTCCTCGTACACAAGATCTGGTGGCAACTGTAAGGGCTCGAAATCCAACACATGCGACGGGTTGGAGACATATCTCCGAAGCATGGATACATGGAAAACATTGTGCACTGCCGCTAGCCCTGGAGGTAGAGCTAAACGATAGGCCAACGTGCCAACTCGCTCCAAGATCTCGAATGGCCCTATGTATCTCGGATTAAGCTTGCCTCTCCGTCCAAAACGCGCTACTCCCTTCATAGGTGACACCTTCAAGAATACGTGATCACCTACTGCGAACTCCAAATCGCGTCGTCTGGCATCTGCATAACTCTTCTGCCGACTCTGCGCAGTCCTCATCCTCTCTCGAATCTGCGTCACGATGTCAGTTGTCTGCTGCACAATCTCCGGACCCAACAAAATCCGCTCACCAACCTCATCCCAATGCACCGAAGATCTGCATCTCCTCCCATAAAGTGCTGCATATGGAGCCATACCTATAGACGACTGAAAGCTGTTGTTATAGGTAAACTCCACCAATGGCAGTCTAGTCTCCCAAGAGCCCCGAAAATCAATGACACAAGCTCTCAGAAGATCCTCGAGAACCTGGATCACTCTCTCAGACTGACCATCTGTCTGGGGATGAAATGCTGTACTGAACAGAAGCCTAGTCCCCATAGCCGTGTGCAGACTCTTCCAAAACGCAGATGTGAATCTCGGATCTCTGTCTGACACAATAGACACTGGTATGCCATGCAGTCTAACAATCTCTCTAATGTAAAGCTCTGCATACTGTGTCAAAGTATAGTTAGTCCTCACCGGCAAGAAATGAGCTGACTTGGTGAGTCTATCCACAATCACCCAAATCGCTGTGCAACCTCTGGCACTCCTCGGCAAGCCAACCACAAAGTCCATCGTAATATTCTCCCATTTCCATTCCGGAATGGGAAGAGGTCTAAGAAGTCCTGCTGGACGCTGATGCTCTGCTTTGACTTGCTGAAAAGTCAAGCACTCTGACACCACTCTCCCGATGTCACTCTTCATCCCAGGCCACCAATACAATAACTGTAAATCTCGGTACATCTTCGTACTTCCGGGGTGAATGGAGTACGGAGATGCATGAGCCTCTGCTAGAATCTCGGCTCTCAACTGATCAACGTTCGGTACCCACATCCTCCCACGGTACTGAACGATGCCATCTTCCACTGTATACAAGAGATTACCTCTGGCCTCATCTCTCTGTCTCCATCGCTGTAGCTCCTCATCAGTAGACTGTCCCTCTCTAATCCGATCTCGCAGAACTGGCTGCACTGTCAACACTGACAAGCTCGGTGCATGGCCACTCGGATAGCACTCCAAACCAAATCTCTGAATCTCGGTCTGTAGTGGTAGCTGCACAGTCAAACATGATATCACTGACGACTTCCGACTCAAAGCATCTGCCACTACATTAGCCTTACCCGGATGGTAGCTAATGTCACAGTCATAGTCCTTAACAAGCTCAAGCCATCTGCGCTGCCTCATGTTCAACTCCTTCTGGGTGAAGAAGTACTTGAGGCTCTTGTGGTCGGTGAAAATCTTGCACTTCTCGCCGTAAAGATAGTGCCTCCAGATTTTCAACGCAAATACCACTGCTGCAAGCTCCAAATCATGCGTCGGATAGTTCTGCTCATGAATCTTCAACTGTCGCGACGCATATGCGATAACTCTGCCACTCTGCATAAGTACTGCGCCCAAACCAAGCTTGGACGCGTCGGTGTACACCACTAACTCCTCATGTGGCACTGTCATAGCTAACACCGGTGCTGAAGTAAGTGCATCCTTCAGCTGATCAAAGCTCCTCTGACAATCTGGACTCCAACTATACTTCGCGTTCTTCTTGGTCAAGGAAGTCAAGGGTACTGCAATAGAGGAAAAACCCTTGATGAACTTCCTATAGTATCCTGCTAAACCCAAGAAGCTACGAATCTCCGAAGCATTCTTTGGAATCCCCCAATCCCTCACTGCCTGCACCTTGGACTGATCCACTGCAATCCCATCCCTAGAAATAATGTGGCCTAGAAACGCCACCTGCTCCAACCAAAACTCACACTTACTGAACTTTGCAAACAGTCGATGCTCTCTCAAAGTCTGTAAGGCTGTATGCAAATGCTGTGTATGCTCCTCAATGCTCCTCGAGTAGATCAATATGTCATCAATGAATACAATGACAAACTGATCTAGATACGGCTGGAAGACACGATGCATGAGATCCATAAAAACTGCTGGAGCATTGGTCAACCCAAAGGGCATCACCAAGAACTCATAGTGCCCATATCGTGTCCTAAAGGCAGTCTTAGACACGTCTGAATCTCTGACTCTCAACTGATGGTAACCAGATCGCAGATCGATCTTGGAGAATACCGAAGCTCCCTGCAACTGGTCGAATAAATCCTCTATCCTCGGTAGCGGATACTTATTCTTCACTGTGACTCTGTTGAGCTCTCGGTAGTCAATGCACAATCTCATGCTGCCGTCCTTCTTCTTCACAAACAACACTGGAGCTCCCCATGGAGAAAAGCTAGGACGAACAAAGCCCTTCTCCAACAGCTCCTGAATCTGCTCCTTCAACTCTCTCATCTCTGTAGGAGCAAGTCGATACGGTGCCTTAGAGATAGGCACAGTATCCGGCAACAACTCAATACTGAACTCCACCTCCCTCACTGGTGGAACTCCTGCAACATCGTCAGGAAAAACATCTGGATAGTCACGTACCACCTCTATATCTGATAAAGATCTGCTAGAAACGTCTGTGGTAGTGACCACACTAGCAAGAAAACCCTGACATCCATTGCGCAACAGTTTCCTCGCACGAACAAGTGATATCATCTGAGGAATACTGCTAGACTGAGATGCAAAGAAAGTAAACATCTCACCTCTGCTGGCTTCACTGACACTGTCCTACGTCGGAAATCAATCGAAGCTCCATTAACTGATAGCCAGTCCATACCCAAAATCAAGTCAAACCCAGTCAATGGAAGAACCACTAGATCTGCTCGAATGGAGTGTCCCTGCAACTCCAATGCCAGATCCCTGATGACACTAGTGGTAGTGATAATCTGTCCGGATGGCATGGTAACATCGTAACCACTGTCTACAACCTCTGGTGTAATGCCTATCCGTCTGATAAAATCCCGGGAGATAAACGAATGCGTGGCTCCTGAATCTAGCAACGCAAACGTGGAGTTGCCTCCCACTAGAATTCTCCCTGCACGCAGAAGATTCCCAACAATTCATACCACTATGCTCCCAAGGTTAAAACACTAAAATCCTTAATTCTAATCACAAAGAAACAAAATTCTTATTCTAGCATGCTGATAATTAAACTCATGTAACAGGCATTCAGTTATAATCGCAATTAAACAAAAGCAAAGAATTGAAAAAGTTCTAGGGGTTAGGTATACCGGTGATCAAGGAGGTATCTGGGTCTGCCTCCTCAGCCTGCATCACATAAACTCGCCCACTGACATTCTGCCTCTTCGGGCAGTTGGCAATCTGATGCCCTGGCTCCTTGCAACGATAGCAGACTCCTGCTCCCAATAGACACTGCCCGGAATGCATCTTCTGGCACTTCGGACACACTGGATATCTCCCTGGAGTAGGGGCCCCGCCCCTAGTCTGCTGCTGTGGCTTCCCCTGAGGCCTCTGCTGATTCGGGCCCTTAGATGGCCCTGTAGACTGTTTCTTCGCAGGTGGCTGCGAAGATGGTCGCTGATACCCTGTCTGCACAAACTGCCTCTTACCCTGCTGCTCTCTCTGTATCTCCCTCCGTCCCTCCTCGGAACGCAAGGCCCTGCTGACTGCAGACTCATATGTAAAGACGTCTGCCATACGTACGTCATGCCTGATCTCAGCCTTCAGGCCCTCCACAAACTGCCGCAGCTTCTCCTGCGGACTATCAGCAATAATGGGCACAAAGTGACAGCCCCTCTCAAACTGGCTCACATACTCCACAACCGACCTGTCCCCCTGACGGAGACTCATGAACTCACGGATCATGCGACTGCGCACATCCTCAGTGAAGTACTTGGCGTAGAAGATACGCCTGAACTCGGCCCACGTCAGTGTAGGTAGATGGACTCCTCTGACTGCACCCTCCCACCAAAGGGCTGCATCGCCTCGCATCATGTACGTCGCACAGCTCACCCTGTCGGTGTCTGTGATCCCCATATAATCGAAGATGGACTCAAGAGAGCGAATCCATCTCTCAGCCATCAACGGATCGGTGGTCCCCACAAACTCCTTAGGCCCCTTCTTCTGGAACCTTTCTGCGACGTCCTCCTCGTGGGACAGTCTGGGACGGGCAGCCTGCTGCTCCAGCAAGGCAGTGATACCCGCCATCATCGTGGCACTGGCCTGCTCCAGTGCTGTCATGGGGTGCTGCTGAGGTGGCGGTGGAGGTGGAGGTGGAGGTCCCCCACGTCGGTTCACTGGTCTGGGAGGCATTCTGCACCACCACATATTTATTTACGTAAATCGTCTTGCATAACTAAGTGTTTAAAATTTAAGGCTAACTTAAATTATAGAAATTAAATCATACTATAAACAATAAAACTTACAGACCGGTAGCGTGGATTTCTGAGCTAGCATAGCAGTAGTGACCCCTCCAAGAACCTGGCTCTGATACCAACTGAAACGACCCTAACTCTATAATAAATAAATATGCGGAAATTTTTTTTTTTTTCTACTAGATAAAACATGTACATATATGCCCATACATATATGCACAGAATAAAATATTTAAAATAAATACAAGACTAAATAAATAAATAATTAAATACTTAAATAAAAGGCATTCTTTAAATTAAATAAATATCTGAGTCAACCCTATAGTTTAAAATATACTGCATAAATAAAATAATTAAAATGTGTGCATGCACTAAAACATTTAATAAAATATTCCCATAAAACTCAACCACTAAAAATATAATAAAATGTTTCACATGACATCATGCACGGTGACTCAGAAGCTGTCACGGTCACGGGGCTACTGCAGCACGGCTCATACATCCTCACCACCGGTAGGAGTAACCTGTTCCTCTACGTACTCACCTGCACCATATCAGTGTAGTGAGCCTAGAGGCCCAACATGCATACTAACAAGGGTTTAAAATAATTTAAATCAATTTACTACTAATACATACATATACATGAATGAGCATGCTTAAAAATTAATAACGTAAATTACATAAATAAACATACATAACATACATAATATCATACATACATAAGTTGTTGAGCATTTATTTTCTGAACATCGAATGGTCCTATCCGTAAGTGTGACCCATAGTGCGACTGATCAGTCTAAGAAACCATCGTACGAGGCTGGTGGCGAACCACCCATACATAAATGGCAGAAAACTGCCCATACATAAATGGCAGAAACTGCCCATACATAAATGGCCACACTACTTCAATTTCCACCTAAAATATTTTATTTTGCTCAACCATAGAAATTAAATCATATCATAAAAATTGATTTCATGAATGCATGTACTTAAATAAATTGTGTGTCCTTCATATATATTTAATTTAATTTTCTTACTAACATATAAATATTAAAATAACTTAAATGCATAAAAATAATTAAATATATAATCAGGACACATGCAATTTTCTCATGGATGGTTCTGGACTGCTGGCCCTACACTCAAGCCCATTAACTTAAGACTTGGCCCATAAATCAACCAAAGCCCATTAAGACTAACTTAGGTCCAATAACGCTGTCCCTGGCCCAATGGGCCCAAAAGCCCATTTACAGGCCCAATAAATTTCATGGGCTCCCAAGCCCATAAAATTTTGGCCAACTTAAAATTTAATAAAAATTATTAAAAGTCTAAAAATAATAAAATAACCCAAATTAAATTAAATGGTACTAATTAAATTTTTGGGAATTTAATTAGTCCATTTAATCCCTAATTAACTTAAAAACTTAAAAATAAAAATACCCGAGCCCAATTAAAATAACCCGGACCCGGACCCACTTAACTTAACCCATATTATTTTAGACCCGACCCGGACCATTTGACCCGACCCGGATCCACTAGAAACCCTAGCCCGATCGCCCCCCCCTTTCTCCATTCTTCTCGGCCGAGAGCAGCAGGCCTTCTTGGCCTGCTGCCGGCCGGCTCCGGCCGCCCCTGGCCGGGGCGCCGCCGCCCGGACGTAGCCCACGTCCGGGCGGACCTAACCCAACCAAGCCCCAGCCCCCATGCAGCCAGGAACCACCGAGCCGCAGCCATTCTCCCCAAACCCTAAACTGACAGAAAAATGGGCAGCCATGGTTCAGATCGTTCCAGGCCGATCCTAGCCCGTTCCAGCCCTTGTCCGACCCTACCACTCGACCCTAGGGACCCCAAGGAACCCCTCTAGCCGTGGACCAGCAGCCTACCTAGCCATGGACATGAAAAACGTGAGCATGAACTCCAAGAAGCCAAACCGAGAGCAATAAAGAAAGGATTTGAAAATTCTTGCTGTCAAAAATAATGAATCTCGGTCCTACACACCCACACACATACATACACTGATATAGGATTAAAAAGTGAAGAAAATCATGCCTTGCACCGAAAATGAGGATTTAACACGCGTAGGACGGACTTCGGGACGCCGGGACGACGATGGCTTGCTTGGAACCTTCGAAAATGGCTATGGAGTCTCCTTGAAGGTTGGATCGGTGAGGAAGAAGGTGATGGGGGTGAATGACGGCTGCTAGGAGGAACAATGGATCGGCTAGTTGGTTTTAGGGTTGATTAGGCTTAATTTTGTATTAATTAAGATATAGGTTAAATAATAAAATAAAAAGGTTTTTAAGATAATTAAAATACAAGTTAACTCTTAAATAAACCTTTAGAAATCTGATAATATAACATAAACTCGAAATAATAATTTAGGGGAATTTTAAAAATACTAAAAAGTCAATATTTTGACTAATTTTGGATAAAAATGACTCCTAAAATTAAATAAAATTAAATACTTAAAATTTTGAGATAATAAAACTCAAAGTAATATTTTAAGGCTCCAAAAAGGCTCATAAAATAATTTGGGTGGAAAGTTGTCATCTCGTCCGTCCACGGTCCCGTCTACGCGATTAAATAATAAGAATACTAAAAATCATAAAAATCACTAATTATGGGTTAACTGCTTAAAAATAAATTAAATCATGCATAAATAATTCACCTAATTATTTAACCCATAAATCATAAATTTAAATAATTAAATATCCTAATTATGCAGGCGGATTTATGTAATTAAAAATACCGGGTGTTACACCGACCCTCTAGAATAAGGCTAAAACACTAAGAATATGCACTGAATCAGGTCAACGCCTTGAACACACACTGAATTGTGAGAAATCTCGGCCTATTTATAGACAGAGTTTGGACGGTCTGAACCACCCTGGTTCAGACGTTCCGAATTGTGTATGCTTGCCACATCTCTGACTGCCACTGATTGAAAGCTCTGATATGAAATTTGAAAGCTCTGATCCTCTTTGGAAGCTCTGACACTTACTTCGGATACTCCGATCTGCATGAAATCCCATGTGTTTGTACATACTTGACACGTCAATAATGTGCATGGTACTCTAACTGAGTTCGGACCTTCCGAACTGTCCTTGTGCTTTCTAACTGCACCCTTGCCATCCGAACTCGTTCGGACCTTCCGAACTTCCTTGATTTGAGTTCGGACCTTCCGAACTAGTCCTTGAAGTCCTCCGAATCATTTTCGGACGTCTTAAAGCTGATTTTGTACTTATTTTTCTCTAGTTAGGATTCTTTAATCATGTTTTAACAATTTAAGGGAGTGTTTGCAATAGATTGTGCTTTTGTAGAAGTGATTAATTTATAGATTATAAAAAAGTTAAGAAAAATCAAAAGTTGGTAGTGTTTGAAAACAAATGTGAGAATCTAAAAATCAAAGTTGGGTAGTGTTTGATAAATAAGTGATTAGAGTGATTTTAATAATGACCTTCTTATTAGAATCACTTTTAAAAAATCATAATCACCACATGACTAGCTTTTGGATTTCAATTAAGTTAAGCATAAGCTAACACATAATCTAGGTTTAAGAAACACACAAAAATAATTTTTTTAAGCTAAAAGCTAACAATCATTTTTTTTAGTGATTGCAAACACTCCCTAAATATACTTTGACATTTTAATTACTTAACATGAGAATCAGGTTACTACAGGTATGTTGACTTAATTAACAATATCTCGGTTCACTTAATGGCAGATTGCGGTGGGTTACGAGTTGACCTTCCCCTCCCCGCCAAGCTAACAAAAAAGTGTTTAGGCTCTCCGGATCTTCGTGTTCCATATGATAAAATAGGTAGTTGGATTTGATAATTTTTCGATTCGTTTAGACAGTTTATGAGTTCACCCTCTCCATTAACCCATTTTAATTATAGTGAAACATACACCTAACAAATAACAATAATATCTATCATCTTACTTTGTACTTTAATATGAAGTGATGTTTCATATAAAAAATGAATTTGTGTACGTGCAAATGACCGGCCCTGCGTTGCAATTTAATTCACATAAATAAATATCTTATGCTTACAAATTCAATCCTACTTATTCGTTTTCTGCTAGCTAAGTACACAATGGGGAACGATTCATCCGGGAATATTCAAATGAATCAGGCGAAAACGAGCTTCTTCATCGTCGGAAGACGTTTACGACTTGTCGTCGAATTTAGGCTTGTATGAACCTTGAAAAATGGCATAGTGAACATTATTATTCTCTTGGATGAAAAGCTCCCCAGGAATTAAGACGAGGAATCATGCCATAAAGGGAGCCAACCGTCTACTGAAAAATGAAGTCATAATGATGTAGCACTCTGCTTAATAAGCTTTAGTTGGAATTTTACAATTAAAAGCTCCAGCTCAGGCACTACTCACTCCCCTCCTCATTCTAAATAAGGGGCACCCAATTGTCATATCATTTTCCATTTTTTTTTAAAAAAACTACTACTTCTGTATGATTTTTTTTATTGTTCTAAATATATAATCTAGTAATTTCTATATTTAGTTGCATTTTTTCTTGGTTTACTAATATATCTCTGTTAGTTACGTTCTTAAAAACGTGCAACCATTTTTTTAATGAACTGAAAAGGGATAAAATAAGAAGTTTTGTATATAAATTTGCGTTTCAATGATTTTCTTAATCTGTATGGAAAACTAAACACGACTACGTATTTGGGATGTTGGGAGTATGAAATATCATAATTTTAAAATAATTAATTTTTTTCATATTAAATGATCGATCATTCTAATTAATTATCATAATATTTATATAAAAAATATCTCTAGTTTATTTAAATTTCAACATATCTTTAAAAATTATGCATAAAAATTGCTTAACATTAAAATATTTCTTCACATATACAAGCATCATGGAAACATGCAACACCAATGGATCAACCCGATCAACATTTGCAATGAAGATTAATATTTTTTGTATGAAAGTAATGTTTTCTCACACATAAAAATTGACATATGAGATGATTTTACGAAAGTTTTTATGGAGAAAATAAAAATCAAATAACACTTCTACATGTGGGACGACGTATTTTACGATGGACTAATTTTTTAGAAAGTATATTTGTACAGGTCTATTTGTGCAAGGTTTTCATTTTTATGGAAAAGCCTCAGTCGTAGTTGGGGATTTCATTATTATATCGTAGTTGAACTTGAAAGTCTTACAAGGTTTTTTTTTTCCTCTCCTTCAAAACAAAAACAATAATTTCAATAAATAATTGTAGCACAAAAAAATTCTTATTAGATGGTCTTATATATCAATTTTAGACTATAAATCTTTTATTCGACTCGACGTATGAAAAAAAAAATATTTTTCATCATAATTTAAATGAAGTCGTCTCATGTAAAACTTATTACTCTAACGATAATATTATCGATTTTTATTGAATAAAGAGAATCGTTGATATAATAAAGAAACAGACCCGCACACATGTTTTGGACGCCGCTGATTCAACGGTTTCCAAAATTTTCGTTTTGTCGTATAACTCTCTCTCCCCACACACACACACACACACACACTTCGATTGATGCACACTCCTTCAATGATGACGCCATTTCGAGCTCTTCTCTGACAGATTTTTTACTGCCCCTTTCTTTGATTTGTTTCCCTTCAGAGAAACTTCACACAAATGTATGTTCACTCACTTCGTCTCCTTGTACTTCCCTTTTTCTTTACTTTTTTTTCACTGTTTTTTTCTTGGAATAATCACGGTGGCCAGAGGTGAAAACTGAGGGTTATACGTGGCGCGAAATCTGGGGTGCCCGTCTTTCTTGGTTTTCGTCTTGATTTTTGGTTCTGAATTTTGCCCTGTTCGTGAATTGGTTTCGTGGGTGTGTGTGTGTTTTTTTTCCCTTGCTTTGTTTCGTTGCGGAACTTGAATTTTATCTGTTTTTTGGTTTTTCAGAGGTTTGGAGTTTGCGATCATGGATGGTAGGAGGAGGCCGAAATGGGATGATTGTAGAAGATCGCAGAAGAAAAAGCCGCCTCGCTGTATGTTTTTACGTTTGATGTTTACGGTTTTCATTGTTAATTTGTTCTTATTTTGATTTGATATCGTGATTCTGCATTTGAATTTTGTATGATTTATTGAATTTGTGTGGGTGTAAATCTTTGTAAAAAAAATTAAAGATTTTGATTGAACCTTGTCGTTGATCAGAATGTAAGGACTATTTGCTCCATGTTATATATGGAAAATATGAGAAGAAGTGAGACTAAATTTAGTCCACCCTGGGCGAAACAACGAGTTTTGGGGGAGAAGTTTTGATGATAACTATGTCTCCGACTTGGTTCGCCTTTTGTTGTTTACATGAGCTTTTGTCTAATTTCTAAAGGATGTTACAAAGTTACATACTTACATGTGCATTCTTTAAGTTTCTCTGTGATTTGTTTATAATGCTCTGTTTTGTCCCATGAAGTTTATTGGTTCGACTCCTAAAGATGATTCTAGTTTATTGGTTTGATTCCAAAAGATGATTCTTTTGGCTGCATTTTGCGCGGAAATTTTTTTCATAGATTCTTTTGCATGCATCCTGTTTTTATTTGATCTTACTTCATTGTTTTTTTGGCAGTTTAGTTGACGTACGTCGGACTAATATTTTGAAATTTCAAGTTGCCGGTATCTTCGTAGTTCTACTGAGTGGAGATGGATCATTTCTTTGAACTGAATTAGTACATGTTACTCCGACGTGTTTATGGTTCCTACCTGATACCATTTTGCATATTGTTAATGATTAGAGGAAATTAGAAGGTGAACCGTTTGAATTTAGTTACCTACGTGTTATGGTCGTTGAAAAATACATTTCATCAGTTGGAGCTGGGAGAAACCTGCGAGTGTGAACTAGGCGCTCGACCGTTAAGATACGTTTTTGTCCTTATTCTAATCCAGGATAGTTAATACAGTTAACATTGTCGTAATCGCACCCTGGTAACGAATTCTCGTTAAGATGTTTAATTAACTTTTCTGGTCCTTTTTATTGCTATGTTTCTAAATTGGTGATCAATATACCGCGTTTATGTGCTCATTTGATTGATCATGTTTATTTATTTAGTCTCGCATTGTCGTTATTGAGAGAAGGTTATCAAAGAACCTTCTACAGTTTTTTTCGCTTGATAACATTTCTTTTCTCCAGTTTGTTGGCAGCCGGTTGTGCCGTTATGGGAGAAAGAATTTTGCAAAGTGGTTGGTTCTCTGGATTGGGACACATTGTCACAGATGAAGAAGTTTACACACCTCTATGATAATGTGATTAATTGGAATGACTCTGCGGGAGAAGAGGCATTTTCCAATGCTAAGAAACGATTCTGGGCCCAAAAAAATGGACTTCCATGTGACATACCGTTACCAGATCCGGATGTTTACATAGACCAAATCGATTGGGATATCAATATTGATCCTGAGCCATTGCCGGACCATGATGCGGTCCCCGATGAAGTGGCAAACCGCGACCCTGTCATAATATTTGGCGATGATTTTATTGCAAACCAAGCATTCTCACCAAGCGGCTGGGGTGATAATGAAGAGAACTTGAACGTCCCGGTTGGTTATTCTTTCGGTAATCATGTTGATCCATGGGAGCAAAATTGGGGCAATCCATATAGCAACCAGCCTGTATTCGAATGGCCAGGCTTTGCCATTGATGGGTGGTACTTAACAACGAATGGCGGTGATTCTCGACATATGCAGTATGGCAGTGGTTGGAATACCGGATGGGGTTGAGTTTATGTTGATCGTCACAATTATGAAGTGAGGTCTAAAATTTTCCAAGAAAACTAGACCCCGTCGACAAAAATACCATGAAGCAGGACCTGAAATTTTTCAAGAAAATAGAGTAAGTACATAAATTCTAGGGATCTTCCAGTGGACCTGTCTGTCACCATGCCGGAGCAATCTCAAGGTACTCCCGAAGGTAGAACAGAAAGGGTCATTATTTTATTCATTTTGATTTTCTAGCGTTCCTTATAAGATACATATGGTTCAAAACTTAGTACAATTCCAGCATCTGGAGTTTCAAGTGTTTGTTATATAGACCATCTTCATCCAAAATATTGGAAACTTATGTTTGCTATTGCAGGTGCGCGCTACTCTATATTAATCCCTTCTTCCAGCTTTACGTATCGTCCTCACTTCAATGTTCACCGTAGACATGATAACTGACAGCCCGTAGAATCGATGCATCTTCAACTGTAATTGTTTTTCTTGCTATGAAGATTTTGACTATTTAACTGGTGAGAATATGGAACATGTATATACAAGAAAATGTGCGCGTGTTGATTGAATTATGGACCAATAATGACCGCATATGATAACTTCCAAGAAGAGTCAATTGTCTTCTACGTGTACTGTTGTTGTGGATTCTTGTGGTGTCTCAATCACTCACTTGCTATCAGTCAGTATTTGACTTCACCCCACGTTGTATTTTGCAATTACCAGCCCTGTGGTGGACCAATTCGTAGGATCTTGGTCGCGATTTCCTTTTTGTTTTATTTTTTTTGAGTAATCAATCCTTTTTAGGGTCACCCCCAAAAAAACCCACAATTTTCGATTGACTAGCAACAATGCACGTGCGTTGCAATGAAAAACATGTGTTGGAGTAATATAATTCAAAACAAAATTAAAAAACTCTACAAAATTGTTATGACAGCAATATTGAAACTTTTGACAATTCATGCTAAATAATTACTCTGAAATCGATCTTGAAATAAACATATTTGTTTAATTATTTTTTAAAAAATGGACTAAATTTTCTAATGCTTTTTTTATCGTATCATTTTCTTTTGTTTGTCTTATTATGGATTTCATTACATTTTTTTTGGTCTATTGTTATATATATTATTCTCTCAATATATTTTTTTGGGCAATCAATGATACAATCTATAACATTCCAGATCTGACGACTATCCCCACTATATCAACACGGATCTTTTCAGCATGCTTATGTACGTTCCTACTCGCACACATCCTCTGAAACTTCTCAAGGGGTCGCTCATCCTATAATTGTCTCAAGTCAAGCATGCTTAGCTTTGGAGTTCTCATACGATGAGATCTCGAAAAAAAGATATTCACCTTGATGATATGAGTAGTTCCTATCAAAATTTTCAAGCCCAAACCGTTCAGTCACATACCTACGTAGTCTCAGACCTCTCTCATTTTGGTATAAAATCGGTTCATTCAAGTTCTTCTTCTCCTAGAAGCCTGTCAAGAGTTGCTTAATTCTTTTAACTTCTTGACACCGACGATTACTCTTCACTCTCTTGTCAGTCTCGGACATCACAAGTACAGTCTATGAACTTTGACTTTTTGTAATGATGCAACATAACTACTTAAGGTGAGTGAACTCTTAATTTACACTAAAAGAGATACTTGTATATTTGAGTTTTCTACAGCTTAACCCATTTAATATTTTCAGTAGTTCAAGTTGTGTTGCATCTTTTACTCCACTAACTTGTAGTAAATCATTGTAGCTCAATCAAATGTTAGTTTTTAATTTTTTTTTTTTAACTAAATAAAGCCTCTCACTTTCCCAATTTTGAGAATTCAATATTAGTAAGCTATAGGTAATAGACAATTATTTAGTTTTTACTTGTGTTACTTTTTGTTTAATTGTATAGTTTTTTTTATATATCTTGTGTAGTTCACGTTTTATGGTTTTTTTTAACTTTTATATTAATGATTATATGTATTGCATGCATACAATATACATCTACAATTAATTATATTCCAAATATCAATATTTATGAGTCAAAATAAATTTATTGAATCATAATTTAAGAACTATTTACAAACTAAAATATACATCATAATTAAGATTCAAGATTAACATGCTGACATAAAATTATGATAAAAATCTGAAGAATAAATGGTGCTAGTTCAAAGACAAAATATGATAATTATAATTGACGTTAGCTTAATTAATTAGAATTTTTTTAATATATGTATTTAATTAATTAAAAAGTTTTTAATACAGTATGTTGATAATTATTCTTTATGTATAAGTTAGTGATTGAGTCAGGCATGATCATGTTTTGAATTTTTTTTCCACCTTAAGTTCTAATAATAGTTTCTTGTGAGTTAAATTTCCAAATGAAACAAATTATCAAAACAAAAACTAATTATACAATTCAAGAATTCGGGTTATTCGATCAGTGACATCATTAGTTTGCTAATTTAATATATTTTGAATTCATATTCGATGAGTTTGACAAGAAAAATAACGTAGAATAACAAAATTTAAGTAAAAATATTATTTGATTGTATTTGTAGCGCAATATTTATATTTCATATATGTTTGAATTATTTCATTTATTTATTTTTAATATCCATATATTATTTTGTAATATTAGTAGATAAACAATGTATAAAAAACATAGACATTTAAGTATGTAGTACATTATACAATTTTTTATTTAAATATTCATATAATATATTGTAAAATTTATAGAAAAATAGTGTATGAAAAATAAGAATATTTAATTAAACTCATAATTAGAACTCAAACAGTGATTAAAAAAGAATATATAAATTGATTATATTTTGTAATAGTAATTAATATATTATTGATAATAACTAATATATTAACAGAAAAAATAATGTGTAAAAAATTAATTACATTGTGTACATTTTTATATTTTAATTATATATCCATATATTATTATTATTATTATCTGGTAAAATTAATAGAAAAATAATTTGCATTAAATAAGTTAAATATATTTGTAGGACTATGTAACTTTTTTTTATTTTAAGTACTCATATACTATCTCTTGTAAGATAGAAAAATAGTTTATATTAAATAAATTAAATATATTTTGAAAGAAAAACTCAAATAAGAAAATGAGCAAATAATAAATAGTATATACACAAAATATGAAAGTGAAAAAAATAAAATAGTTTGTAAAAAAATATTTAAGTTAATTCATAATTGTTATTTATATATTTATAATCGTAGTAGAATAGACCATCGACAGATTAATAGAAAAAATAAATTACACGATGTAAATTTTATATTTTAAGTATTCATAAAATACCTTGTAAGATTTAGAAAAATATTGTGAATTAAATAAGTTAAATACATTTTATAGGAAAAACTCAAATTATAAAATGAGCAAATAATAAATAGCATATGTATAAAATATAAAAGTGAACTTCAGAAAATTAGTGTGCAAAATTTTTTTTAAGTTAATCATAATTCTTACTCTCGTATACTCATAATAGTAATATAATAGATAAAAGATAGATTAATATGAAAAATAAAGTACGATATGGATTTTTTTATTTAAGTATACATATAATATCTTGCAAGATACCAAAATTTATTATTATTATTATTATTATTATTATTATTATTATTATTATTTCATGTGTTGGTTCATCTGTGAAGTAAATAATCAAATACGATAAATTAGATATCAAAGTAAAATATTTTTAAAAAACTTTTATTTGAAAGAGTACATAGTATAATTTTTAAACAAATAATTTAATTGAAGAGTCACATGAATAAATAATTGAGAAAAAAAACATTCATTAGGTAATAAGAAAAATGGTAATCACGTAAATTCACAATAAAAATCACATATTCATAGTGAAAAAAATATTTTAAAAATATTAATTGCATTTTAATTTTTTGTTTGAAAGATTTTATAGCATAATGCTTAAATAAATAATTTAATTGAAGAGTCAAGTGTTAAACTCAAATATTTATATATATTTTTAAAAATACTAACATTATTTTAATTTTTTATTTGAAAGAGTTCATAGTATAATTTTTAAGTAAATAAGTTAATTGAAGAGTCACGTGAATAAATAAATGAATAAAAAACACATTAATCCTATATAATAATGAAAGGGTAACCATATAAATTCACAATAAAACTCACATATTTATAATAGTAACTCAAATAAGAAAATGAGCAAATAATAAATACTATATACACAAAATATGAAAGTGGAAAAAATAAAATAGTGTGTAAAAAAATATTTAAGTTAATTCATAATTGTTATTTATATATTTATAATCGTAATAGAATAGATCATCGACATATTAATAGAAAAAATAAATTACACGATGTAAATTTTCTATTTTAAGTATTCATAAAATATCTTGTAAAATTTATAAAAATAGTGTGAATTAAATAAGTTAAATACATTTTGTAGGAAAAACTCAAATAAAAAAATGAGCAAATAATAAACAGTAGATGTATAAAATATAAAAGTGAACTCAAAAAATTAGTGTGTAAAAAAATATTTAAGTTAATTATAATTCTTACTCTCCTATACTTAGTAATAGAATAGATAAAAGATATATTAATATGAAAAATAAAGTACGATATGGATTTTTTTATTTAAGTATACATATAATATCTTGTAAGATACCAAAATTTATTATTATTATTATTAGTATTACATGTGTTGGTTCATCTGTGAAGTAAATAATCGAATGCGATAAATTAGAAATCAAATTAAAATATTTTTAAAAAAAATTTATTTGAAAGAGTACATAGTATAATTTTTTAAAAAATAATTTAATTGAAGAGTCGCATGAATAAATAATTGAGAAAAAAAAATATTCATTAGGCACGTAAATTTACAATGAAAATCACATATTTATAGTGAAAAAAATATTAATTGCATTTTAATTTTTTATTTGAAAGAATTTATAGCATAATGCTTAAATAAATAATTTAATTGAAGAGTCAAGTGTTAAACTCGCATATTTATATATATTTTTAAAAATACTAACAATATTTTAATTTTTTAATTGAAAGAGTTCATAGTATAATTTTTAAGTAAATAAGTTAATTGAAGAGTCACACGGATAAATAAATGAAGAAAAAACACATTAATCTTATATAATAATGAATGAGTAACCATATAAATTCACAATGAAACACACATATTTATAATAGTAATAGAGTTTTTATTTGAAAGAGTTTATAACATAATGCTTAAATAAATAATTTAATTAAATAGTCAAGTGTTAAACTCACATATTTATATATATTTTTAAAAATACTAACAGTATTTTAATTTTTTATTTGAAAGAGTTCATAGTATAATTTTTAAGTAAATAAGTTAATTGAAGAGTCACACGAATAAATAAAAAAAAAAAACACATTAGTCTTATATAATAATGAAAGAGTAACCATATAAATTCACAATAAAACTCACATATTTATAATAGTAATAGATTTTAGAAGGGAGTTTGTTTTGCGTCAAAACTCACTATGAAATATTGAAAATACAATTTTTTTACAATAAATTAATAGGCATCTCAGTCCTTGAAATTTTATGAAATTTACACGTTTGATCTCTAAACAAGGTGACTTATTGCACGCGCGTTTGTTTATGCACCTACATTACATAACTTTTTTTTAAAAAATAATATTAGATTTATGATACAAAATCTTCACTTATATTATTGTAATACTTTTCGGATCTACTCAACAACATCGCCAACAAATTAGTATGATGTGAATGATTTATTTGACTACATTTGAAAGGTATTACAGTAATACAAGGGAATTTTTATAACAAAGAACTAATATTTTCAAAAAAAAAAAAAAAAGGTTATTTATAAATAAAAACAAAACGTGTGCAACAACTCGTCGTGATTAGAGATAAAATGTGCAAATTTTATAAAAGGTCAAGTGCTGGGATGTTTATTAAATTTTTATAAGAAATAAATGTGTATTTTCAATATTTCATTAGCGATAGAAGCACACGTCATATAATATATAATATTTTATTATTTTCTATGGTAATTAAAATTTAATTATTGGAAAGATAATATAAATTTAATATATTAATATAATAAATTTAATATTTGATATATATAAATGTGAAATTAATTATAAAACAAACATGATATAATTTTGTTGAAGAAAAGTTAGAAAAGGACTAAAAAAAAGATGTCGAGAAAAAGGTGGACAAAGAAGGGTAACATTAAAAGATGTTTTTTGGTGTATCATGACACACCAAAAATTAGTTACTAGTTATAAGGTACTCAACTTTTATATAATATATATGTATATATATATATATATATATAATATAATATAGAGAGATTTAGTGGGGAAAAAAACTCTTTTAGGAGGTTTTGGTCTATTTAAGCTTTCAAAATCAAAATTTATCTAGTGTTGATGATTTTATGCACAAGTTGCGTGTTTGTATGATTGATTCTTTTTTTCTAAGATTTGTGATTATTTTGTTGTAGTTTGTAAATATTATTTGGACAATAATGATAAAACTATATTAAATTTGTAATTTATAGAGATAATATGTGAATTTTTGAAAATTTAGTGGATGAGATAGTTGTCGTAAATATTGTAATATTATCTTATAAAAATAATCTCTAAAAGTTTAGATCTTGATAAAATTTCAAAATATTATATTACTCATAAGATAAGATATTGATTTATGGCTTATACGATTATTATATACTCATTCTGAATTTAGGGACAATAATTCAGGTGAGTTCGATATGGTTGGCGCAAAATTCTACTAAAAAATCTTTTAATCCGAACACAAATCAATTCAAAAATTAGGGTCGATCAAAACTTTTCAAAATGTTCAAACCGACCATATTACACCGCACCGCTTTTTTCATTTTTTTTAATAAGTGATTGCAGTTTTTTTTTAAAAAAAAATTTAAACCGCACTGCCTCCAAGGTGCGGTTATTTTTTATTTTTTTTACCCAAAATCGTTCGAACCGTACCGCCTTACCTTTTATAGTTGTTTTAAATAATATTATTAACCACCGTATTTTAATATTCGATATATTATTTCTTTCTAATTGGCTTGCATTCCGTAACTTTCTCTCGCAACCTTCTTTCAATATTTTTCTTCTTTATTTCGTAATACAACAAATATTTTTCAAAGTGGCTTTATAATCTTGACTAAAAATAAAACTTAAAAGCATCCTATTTTATCTATTTTAACTTTTGATGCTTGATTTTTTATTTTATTTATCTAATTATATTTTGTACTAATTGTGATTATATTATCTTTAAATACATTATTTTTTTCTATTATTGTTTTAAATATTTTGAGTTTTTTTATTCATTCATTTTACTTGTGAATAATGAAACCAATTGTATATGTAAAAAAACAATTAAAAAAAATTAAGTATAATCGAACAGAAAATGACAATTTGGTTTGTTTTTTTTACAAAAACCGTAAAATCGCACTGTGATCATCCATACCGAAAATGACCAAGCCGATTTTATTTTTTAATAAAATTATTAAATAAAAATTCAAAACATACAATAATAATAGTAATATTTAATTTAAAGACATTATAACAAAATATAAGCTTATATATAATTTAAATGGAAAAATTTAGTTGTAATAAATTTAAAGTATACTTAGTACAAAAAATCAAAATAATTTTAAAAAATCAAAATTTTACAAAATAAATATTAAATTATAAAAATCTATTATACCAATATACAATAATTTTTTCCTCAAATATAAAATATAAAAAAATGTATCAAATATTTCTTAACTTGATATAATGATAATAAAAAAAATGTTCGGATCATCTCGTGTCAACCCGAGTTGATTCGAACTCAACCGTAACCTGATGAATTTTTTAGGTTAGTCTTCGAGTCCAACCTAATTTGATTCGAACCCAAAAACCATCAACATTAACCTAATATTTGTCGGGCCTACTCGTATCAAGGGAAAATGAGGGATATAGACCTGGTCTTGTTTTTAATTCAATAGATAGACCTCTGATCGAAAAGACTATATTGCCCCTGCTTTAAATGTTTTTTCTCTCCTCCTTCTCTTCTTTCACGTCTCTGCGATATTTTTTTTGTTTTTCTGTCTTATTTTCTCACTCTCCTTCCTCATTTTTCCTCTTCTTCTTCTTTTTTTTTTTTTTGGAAAAGCGGTCGACCGCCTTGGAAAATCGGCCGACCAAAGCTTGGGCTCGGTCGACCGCCTTCCCTGCCCAAGCGATCGATCGCATTGGAAAAGCGGTCGACCAAGCCTGGGTTGACCCAAGCCGGGCTGCCCGGCTTGGTCGACCCAGGCTTGGGTCAACCCAAACCATTGTATAAATATTTTATTGTGTAGCATTATTATCAAAAATATTGGTGATTCAATGGTTAGAGTCTAGGAGAAGAAAAGAGAGTCAGGTTCGAATCCTCTATATGTTTAAATGGCTCCTCGTATCGAGTTGTCAAATTGATTTATTTTTTGACACCCCGAATTCTGATGGTTCTAGGTTCTCCGAAAAATCCATTAGTTTATTTGATTTGAAAATAAAATCATAATGTTTTTAAAGGTTTGATGTTCATAAATAATAATAAATAAATAAATGCTAAAACTATGTTTCCCGAAGGTATGAAAAAAGGAAATTCATCTTTAATAATAATAATAATAATAATAATAATAAATAATGCTAAAAATATGTTTCTCAAAGGTATAAAAAAATTCGTCTTCTCCCACATAATGTTTTACCATATGAAATCAAATAAAAAAATTAAATTAATTATTATACAAAATAAATTATATTATATATGATTACGTGATAAACTCTTATGCCAATTAATTTGATTAAAATATATTGGGAACATTCACTAACTTCTTTGTTGATATTTAAGGGGACATATATATGGGGATGTAAACCGGGTTTACTCAGAATCGCTTAATTAGCCGAGTTTTCGGGGGGTTTTAGCCGAATTGGGGGTTTTAGGTTTTCGAAAAATTCAATCCGTTTTTTCCCCATCAATCTAGGGTTTCGATAAGGCGGCGCGCCATTTGATCTATTCGGGTATATAATTCACATTGGCCATTGTTTAAAAATTGATTAAAGATCGACACAGAAATTTCTTTTATTTCATTACAAAAATAACAATCATTAAATTTTAATATCAATATATTGCACGTCTGATTTCAAAAAGAGGAATTTGTCCTACGAATTTTGATTTGATCCTCCTCGATTTCAGGTTTGTCAACTCTCCATCCTATGATTAGTTTCTAAATTATTTCATTCGAATGGTTCAACCTAAATGTATTATTTGAATGATTTGATCGAGTACAGGTATGAGAATTCTGGATTTTTGTTTCATTTTTTGTTATTTATTTTAAACGTTGCGGCTCTATGTTATTTCTTTTGATTCAATAGATTGTGACTGTTTATTCCAATTCACAGTCTCTGATTGTTGGTCTGAATGTCTACAGTTCCTTGATTGCCATGTGAAAATTTGGTGTTTTACATAGAACTGGCATCGTTTTTGTTTGCCCACGAATCAGATTATTTTTTCCAGAAATCATTCATAAAGGGTTGGATTTGGAATCATTCCAATAATACTTTTGACCCCAAAAAAAAGAAATTGGATTAATTTTGGTGTTTTTGATGACTTATTATTATTTTTCATTTTTCAGCAGTTCTTTTATGTGCATGCTGTCTTTGTTCCTCTTCGGCCAGAAATCGAGAGAAGCAGTTTGGAACTCAGATTAAGTTGAAATATTTGTTGAGAAACTGAATGAGTTTTCCGGATCCTACGACACCTCATTCATTCATGCCACCACCTTTTCCTTGTGATTCCGGAGGATTTTGGCCTCCATATTTTGTGGAAAATATGCAACAAGATTTAGCTTCCCAGTTTGACCGTGCTCCACCATTTAAGAGAGCAAGAAACTCTGAAAACAAACCGCCAGTTAATCAGACAAATGGTACCGGAAGTAATGGTACCAGCAACATATTTTACAAGACACGAATCTGTGCTAAATTCATGGATGGCATGTGCCGCAATGGCGAGCATTGCACTTTTGCTCATGGTACTGAGGATTTACGCGTGCCCCCTCCGAATTGGCAAGATCTTGTTCGAGAAAAGGATAGGGGTGCTGGGAATAATTGGAATGATGATCAAAGAATGAGCAATAGAACAAAAATCTGCAAGAAATATTACCACGGAGGTGAGTGCCCATATGGGGAGAAGTGTATCTTCCTCCATGAACGGGCTCCTTCGAACTTTAATGCCGAAGTGCCTTGGCAGAGGGAGAGTTCTGCTATAAGCATAGGAACTAGAAGGGATGCCTTGTGGAGCAGCAGCGATGTCAATCAACCTGATTTGAATAAGCAGGTTAGTGGGGGCTTGGATACTTACCAAGTGAGAACGAATTTTTGGAAAACCAGGTTATGCAATAATTGGGTGACTGGTCAGTGTCCACATGGAGAAAGATGCTATTTTGCTCATGGCCAATCAGGTATATGTGATACACATTATGATCTTCTATTTAATGCTACTTTTGCCATGGGAGGTTTTTATTTTTTATTTTTTAAGCTTCAGTTGATTTGGGAAATTGTATATCGATCTTGTCCACATTCATTCGGTCTGGGTGAATTGAACCTTATAGACACATAGGTTTGGGTTAATTGAACCTTACAGACACATATAGGATATAGCATTACTGTAAGTAACGTTTAGCGGATCTCTCACCTTAAAAAGCAACAAAGTCTAGTTTTTTGTCTACTCAACCTCGATTATTTGGTTAATCTCTTAGTAATACACTTTCGTGTTTCCATTCCATTTACTGACGTTCTCATTTCGTAAAAGAGAAAAAAGTTGGCTCCGTATTTTGCCAGCTTAACAAATTCTGTGTTTGTTTCTAAGCTTTATTGATCTTTCCGTATACTTTTAAATGCATGTGTAGCAATGTTACGCGATTTTGAGACTATGATTATGTATGTACTCACCATTCTCTTAGTCGAGATAAAACAAAACGGAAATTTTCTTTTGATGGTGTCTTTTGTTTCGATCTACAGAACATTAGCCACGATTTTTGTGCATTATTTGTCGTATACCATGCTTTCTTTTTTCATCTCGGACAAAGAATTGCGATGACAGACAAGTACTACTTCCACTTTGACAGATTTGAAGGTTTCTGGTTCACGTGTTGAGGCAGAACAAATAATGAACTCTGGCTCCATCCCAGCCAAATCTATGGCTGCACCTGGAAATCCTGTGTCTGGTTCTCCTCTTGGCGAAGCTGGAGAAGATAAGAAGTCGTCGAAATGGAAACTGTCCAAGAAAGTTAATCGAATTTATGCTGACTGGATTGATGATCTATCACCACCACACTGCTCACCGAACAAAAAGGATGATATATGAACTTTGGGATGATAATTTATCAGTTACTAACCACATCCCAAAACTACTATTATTGGTGATAGGTTATGATCTTATGTTTGTTTGTTACTGTGTTTTGGACAGCCATCTCAATTGTGCAGTGATGATTGCATTATTTATTTATTGTAGAAAATTTAATAAGGAATTCAATTTTGTCATGAAATTTACGATTTGTTTCTTGGTTGGAGAGCATTTATCGGATACAAAAGCTTTTGGGGCGAAACATACCAAATGTTTTTGGCTAAAATGAGGATGTTTGGGTGGATTTTATTTATTTATTTTTATTTTCATTTTTTTAATCATATTTCAAATGGTTTATGTGTTATGGGCCCCGTTTGATTCATAAAATGATAGTGATAATAAATTGAAAGATATATATATCTGAATATATAAGGATTTTATGATGCATCTAGACGTCTCATGTAAAAACAAACATGTGAGGTTCATCTGTGTTTTTTTTTCAACTGAACTATTTGTTCGAGCATCACATACAACTACAGTGGTTCTTTCGGTGTAACATACAATCACCTTGATAAAAAATCATGGATTTCACTTCTCCTCGATCTTGGACACTTGTCGATTACACGATGAATCTCTCAAAACGTACAACTAAAAAGACCAAAAGAAGATTACAATAAGAAAAGTAACATGGGTTTGGATCACGAGAATTGGATATATGGGAACTTTAAGACACTTTTGTCTTGTGGTTCATCAATGAGGACGAAACAAGAGCCAGTGAATTTTGCCTCACAAATAAGCTATGACCCAACAGTTTGCGTGGCTTTAGTGCTAGCCTATATGTTAACATAGGACTCAATAAACTAATTAATGATGGAGACATGTGAATTCATATGCATGTGGTGATGGACTCTTCAATCACTTTCAGGTTTAGGAATCACATGTGAACCCCATGTCAGATCATGTTACAAACATATGAAATTATCATCTCTATCATACCAAATTTTTAGATTTTTTTTTAAAAAGCACTAGCTAAAAACTGATAGTGTTTGTAAAAACTTTTAGTCTTAGTTAGCTTCGACCGCTATTCTCGGATTTCCCACGTCCTCGTGCTAATTAGAAAATATATGGTTTAAAGATTTTAGTCATGAAGATTTTATCTTAGTTGTTACTCGAGGTGCAAACGAGTCAAGTGACATACTTACTCGACTTCAATTCGATTTGTATTATGTCTACTCAAACTCGAACTCGAACTCAATCGAGTAATCAATTTCAAACACAAACTCGAGTCACATATATATATTTCGAGCTATCAATCTTGAAAAACTCAAAAAATAAACTGATTTATAAATAAATATAGATAAATAAATAACTTCATATTAATATTATATATTATATTTATACATATATAATCGAGTAGCTCGCGAGCTATTCGAACACAAATATATAAAACTCGAGCTTGACTCGATTACAGTTGAGCTACTTGAGCTCGAGCTCGAGCTTGGTCAGACCGAATTTGAGTAAAGTTTTGACCGAGCCGCTTACGAGTTGCTCAACTTGACTAGCTTACATTCCTAGTTGTTTGTTATGACGTATTCAGAATTTTCAATCAGACGAGGCGAATTCAATAAATTTAAAAAATTAATACCGCACAAAATGTATATTAAAGTCATATATCAACCTCATATGTTTTACAATAACACTTTCAGGGATTTCATACTTTGAAAATGCTAAATAATAAGGTGTAAGCTAGTCATCTGACACCAAAGTCCCAAATATAAGACGAGATCCCGAGTTCGAGATTCAATGGTAACAATCCCTTCCTCCAACTCTGGAAAAAAAGGTTTTAAATTGCAAACGATTTTTGTTTGAAACATGCTTTCTAATTAGAATATAATGATCAATTGATCCGATTCGAAACCAAGTTTTCGATTTTCGATTTATCTTGCACTTGGATTAACTAGCTAACGTAGGAGTTTTTCCAGCCAAACGAAACTAGCATGTACTCCATCTACAGATCAAGACAAAGGGTTTGCCAAACATTGTCACGTGTTCAATTATATATTGCACCATCATTTTTTTAATTTCCATGCAAAAAAAACAACAGTATATACACATGGGAATCTTGCTATTTAAGTAACCATACATCCTACAATCTTTTCTTGATTCCTAAATGAAATCGAATTAATATATCGCATCTTGAATCATTTTTGGTTTCTTCATTGAAGAATTAATTATATATCTATAAGACAACATTATGTTTCAGAATCGAAGCAACTGGCAGCTGCTCTGTTTCTTGCTCAATATCTTTCTTCTGCTTGCTGTCGAAACCCATGTAAGCATATATTCACTGTATACTGAGAAAACTACACAAAATATTGATCATGAATGTTTAATTATATAATTTATAAATCTTTAAAATAAAAAAAATTGCAGGCAATTACGATGGTACTAGACTACTCTCCAGCTCCTCAGCCGCAACCATCAGGCCTCATCAATCCTACGGTGAGACTAATATTAATTAATAAACAAAGTATTGATCATGTATATGAATATATATATAATTAGCCAATATGAATATATAATCCATATATCATTTGACTAATATTCGACAATATTTGTGCTTATGATCATCAGTACGGCACAACTCCTGGCAGCCTCCATCCTCAAGGTTCGTACGTAATTAAAAACATTAATATGTATTAAATATTCTTGCTGATCACTATATATTTATTTGATTGAATGTATGTATGTATGTATGTATGTATGTATTAAACGACGTACGATGGAGCGCAGAATGTTGGGGGCGGTGCGCGGTTAGATGCTCGAAAACAGCATTCAAGAAGCCATGCATGTTCTTCTGCCAGAAATGCTGTGGGAAGTGTCTTTGTGTGCCTGCTGGTACTTATGGAAATAAGCAGTTTTGCCCTTGCTACAATAACTGGAAGACCAAGAGAGGAGGCCCCAAGTGCCCTTAAATATTTATACACATATATATATGTTATTACTCTTGCATATCATCATTTTATATTTTATAATAGTTATGTAATGAATCCCATCTGTTTAATCTGATCAATATGCATGTTTTTTTTTTTATCTTCTACTCTATGGTTTTAAGAGCCAGACGATCGAGATCTCCAAGGTTTTGTTTTGGAAAGCGAAGCATTATTATTTTAAGTTTAACCGGAAAATACATTAATTTTATATATAGCCGCAAATAACATACAAGATAATGTAAATTGACTTCTCCGATCAAATTGATTCTCAGTGACGCGAGAAATTAGGAATTAATAATTTCTTTGTTGGTGACATGTAACTCGCATAAGGTTCTAAATTTGAGAAGCAAAGGATTTTATGCGATTATTTCTAGTATGGAATAAGGCAATCATTTATTTTGGTATCTTATTGAACAAAAAAAGTGATACTGTTCCTCCATTGATAAAAAAATTTCGATTTTTGGGGAAGTAACATTCTTTCAATTCAAATTCAAAAGAAAAAAAAATAAAAAAGACTGAAATATTAAATGAAAAGAGTGGGAAAAAAATTGGAGTCTGTCAGACAGCTGCGTGACCATCCCAGCCGGTCTGAACCAACTGGAAACGATCCTCTACTGAACCAGTGGACTCGAGTCGAGCCACGATGCTGTCAATCACGCTCTGGTCGCGCAGCCACATCTCATCCACCAGACTTGGTTTCCTGTCTCCTTAGATATCAAGGACACAGAGGTACGAGCCTATAGAACAGATCCTGTTCAAGTAAGGTCGTGAGCTTTGTACACGGTGCGCGATATTAAATACTCTTTAATTTTAGTTTTAAGTTGCGATGTGGGACGAAAGCTAGTCTTGTTTGGCTGTTTGGACTTTGGAGTTCCTTGGTTCTATTAAAGATTGGCCCATATTTCTTGGAATTGAACAGTTTTTGATTCTGAATGTCGATGATTTTTATCGGATTTTGGTGATTGATTTCATCGACCAGACAAGACAAGGGGAAAGCTTAATATTGCTCTAAATCTTCAACATTCCTTCTCTCCCTTTCAATGGATTTAATTCTTTTTATCGCCTTCTCAATCAGTTCTTGTCCTCGAATCATGCCTACGCGGCGACCCACAAGTCGTTTTCGCTTTTATTCAAGTCCAATCACTTGAAGATCCATAGATTTTGTGATTTTGCACACCATTATTATTCTTCTTGTTCTGCCGTTGGGGCTCTGGATTCTTGCAGGAGCCTTCTATGTCTGCGAAAAATCCATGCTTCTGTTGTGGTCTCCAATGGGCATCAACTGCTTTCTGCAGTTGCTTCGAGGTTGATATCTTTGTACACGCAATTTAATGATTTTGGTAGTTCTGTGTCACTGATTAAGTCTCTGAGAGAAGCAGACACTTTTTTATGGAATTCTCTGATGCAAGATTATGTGAATTCAGGGTTCGTTGAATCAGCTTTTCTTGTTTTTAAGTTAATGAGAAGCAGGGGTGTTCCTTGTGATGGTTTCACCTTTCCAATATTGATTAAAACTGTTCTATCACTTGATGAAAGTGGTGTCCGGACAGTGGAAATGATTCATTGTGTGGGGTGCGAATGGGATTTGAATCAGATGTGTATTTCTGCAATACGTTGATTGATGCCCATGTGAAGATTGGATGTTTTATGAAAGCATTGAAGCTGTTCGACGAAATGCCATACAGGGATTTGGTTTCTTGGACTTCGGTTATTTCAGGGTATGCCTGTGAAGGAAATGTGGTCGGGGCTGTTGCGTTGTTTAATGAAATGGTAAAAAGAGGTGGAGCCGAACGTGGTCACAATGATAGTGATGATGCAAACTTGTTCTGATGTGGTTTTAGGTAGTCAATTTCATGGTTATGTGGTCAAAAGTGGATTCTTGATGGATCGCTCCTTGAAAAATTCAATCTTGAAAATGTATGCCGATTTTGATTGTCTGTATGATTCTGAAATTCTTTTCAAAGATACACTTAAAAGGGATGTGGTTTCTTGGAACATAATGATTTCTTTGTATTCTTCAAGAGGAGAGACTCTGAGAATGGCAGATTGCTTTGCTACAATGCGGGGCGAAGTTGAACCAAGCATTGAAACATTAACAACTTTAATTTCAGGGCTTGCACAATGTGGAAATCTTTGTCTAGGTGGACAATTACATTGTCTTGCTTATAAATATGGATTTTTGGATCATATTCTTAGTAGTAGTTTGTTGGACCTGTATGCGAAATCTGCAGATTTTGAAACCTTAACTGGATTATTCAGAGATGTCTCTCACAGAAACTTCAATACTTGGGGAACAATGGTATTGGTTTTGACCGAAAATGGTTATTGTGACGAAGCTATAGATCTATTCCGGCAAATGGTAGTTGCAGGTATTCAGCCCATGACAGAAAATTTGAGAAGCCTTATGGTTGCGTGTATGCACATGGGCACTCTAAGGCTAGGCAAAGTTGTTCACGGTTACTGTTTAAGACATTCTCACCTCGACTGTAACGAAGATTCTTTGCCCCTCGAGACTTCTATTCTTAACATGTATGTCAAGTGTGGAAACATTTCTTCAGCAAGAATTTTGTTTGATAGAATGCGTGCAAAAGATCTTGTAACATGGTCATCAATGATAGAGGGCTGTGGGATGCATGGATTAGGACATATATCATTGGAACTTTTCCATCAGATGAAGGATGAGGGCATCGAACCAAATCGTGTAACTTTCTTGAGTTTATTGTCAGCTTGTAGCCACTCGGGCCTCTTGCTTGAAAGTTGTGAAATCTTGATTTCCATGAACAGGGCATACAGGATCGAGCCTGATTTAGATCATTATACTTGCCTCGTGGATTTATTAGGTCGATCCGGTAAGATTAAAGAGGCTTTGTCCATTATTCTGAAGCTTCGTATTTTACCAGATAGTAGAATATGGGCAGCACTTCTTGCTGCTGCTAGAGTTCATGAAGATCAAAAAGTTTCTGAATACGCCAGTGACAAGATTTTCGAGTTGGAAAATCAAAATGCTGGCTATTACACGCTCTTATGTAACGTACGCGCCCGTGTGGGAAGATGGGATGAGGTTGAAGAAGTTAGGAATGCCATGAAAGACAAGAATTTGATGAAGCATCCAGGTTGGAGTTGGTTACAAGTGGAAGAAACATTTCATGGCTTTGTTTCAGGAGATAAACGGCATAGTCGATCGGATGAAATATATAGAATGATTGAATGTTTGTATAGAAATTCAATAGAAGCTTGATACAGGTAGAGATTCTCTTTTTGAACTTTACCCATAGGATCTTTGAGTGTCAATTTTGATACAAAAGTTGTAATCATCGGCAACAAAATTATCTGCAGAAATAACAAAATGAGAAAGGAAAACAAATATGTATTCTAATGCTTAACCTTTCTTCTTTTTATTTTCAAAAAAAAAAAACCTTTATTCTTTTTATTTATTTAATTTTTTTGTTAAAACCATGTTGATAGGCTTAATATGGGCCACATACAAAGTAAATATTTATATAATAAAAACTGATTTATTAATTCATTGTTTAAATTGATTTTATAAATACTTATATAAGTTAACAAACCATGCAAAGTTTTTTACATATGAGCTGATTCTGTAACAAGATCATTAGTCTCGTGTCAAAACGTGTCAAAAATTACTTCACGATACCGTTTGGTATATTTGATACATGTAAGATGATACATTATTTTTTTATTTAATTGATGTTTGTCTCATTTTTTATTTATCTCAGTTTTTTCGATTGGTTCGTGATGAAACTATATTTAAGTTATATTAGACATATTTCTCTACCTACATGACGAGCAAATGAAGTATGATAAATTGTACAATTATACATTTTGACAATTATGAGTGATGTAGGTTTTTCAAATATATTTAAGATATTATAAAATAGTAAACAAAATACTCGTTCAAATTAAAAACATATCAAACAAAATATTTTTCATCTTTAAACATTGATCGTTCATATTTTATCTCTATTTTATCAAACTTACTACTCATTTCTTATTTATTCTCATGCATAGCAACTAACGATAGTAAAAAAATATAATTTATTATTTCAAATATATATATATATGTATATATATATAATTTATTACACACGGGAAGATTCTATAATTTTATCTCATGTATAGCAACAAACTATAGCCAAAAAAAAATTTTAATTTACTAGACACGGGGAGCTTCTATAATATCTGATTTCTTCAAATAAATATTAATAACAATATGGTGTACCAAAAGATAATATATTATATCACACCGCAAGTATGTCATAGATTTGTTATACTCCTATATTTGACATATGAAACTAAATCAACATTGATATTTTCATATATTTTAATCTTGCACAATATTGTCTGCTTTGATTAATAATTTAATATTTATTTTGTTATTTTTACAAATACTATCGCCTTTCACAGTCATACCCAAAATATAAATAACAAGCTTTTATGAACTCCATAGTAAATAGAGAGAACCACAATCAAGAATAAAATGGTTGAGGTACACATCTTATTGATAGTTCTACATCTTTAGTGACCATATGAGCAACACCACAGGGAAAACAGCAAAATCTAGGAGTACTTACCACTTGCACAACTAGCGGATATATGCGACAAGAAATGAATCCTAATTTTAAGATGACTGAGCCCTTTAATCCGGTCCATGTAACGTTTATTTAGGCAGCTAGAGAAAATGAGGAAATGCATCTCAGGTACACCAATTCGTGGGTATGAGATGATTAATGTCGCATCCTCGTTCTAACAGTGTAACGAGCATACCAACATTAATTTATATGCCTGCTTTTCCAATAATCTATCTAAAGGGAAAACCATGTGATCAATCTTTGGCCAAGAAAAACCAGAAGTATGGAATCGACGAAGAGATGATTAGTCCTCATCACAGGGCCATCTCTGTCACAGGAAACAATTTCTCCAGCATGTTGTTTGAAAGGATACGGTTGGGATCAAGCTCTCTTCTTGCTTTATTGTATGCATCAACGGGGTATTTCTTCCTTAGCCTTGCCTGCATTGCTGCAAGCTCATCTTTGTCTTTCGGTACCTGCAACCAAGTAAGTCGAGAATAAGAAACTGAGAGCTTCTTGTTGTAACAAATAATATGACTGATGATGTCGGTACAACTCAAAATTTTGGATGGTAAAGATGCACAAGCACCATATCTCAATCATCATGCCCACAGACAACAACACGAGATAATAGGATGGTTGGACTGATTACTGCAGAGTCCCACAAAGATTACGAGAGTTCTTTTAGAAATAATAGCACCGGCTGGGCATTGGATTTCAATAATAGTTCGAATAAATTTCAAACCAGATTTGACACTCAAAGATTTTAGTTTTAGCTTAAGTTTGTGCGTGTGTGTTGAGTGGTGTACCTCAATCTTAGCCCAATGCTCATAGGCAGAGTACTTTTCCCACAGAGTTGCCTGAGTCAGTTTCCTGTAGTGGAAAAATTCTTCAGTGATTTCTTTCCTCTGACGGGCATCCGTTGTCGGAAGATACATAATTATACCAACCTGTTTTACAGAGTTTAAATTAAACAAGAATCTTAAATTAAAATAGTGCGATAATCAAGAAAGAACAAGGAAATTCATAAGAACATTTTATAAAGGAAAACACCTTATCTAATTTTAGATTGAATTAAAATTCTGCAAGGTTGCACCACATAATGCAATTGGATATTAAGCTAAATATTATAGTCAAGGATTAAATTGTGCAAGACAGCTTAATAACCTTTTCTGTTTTGAGATTTTAGATCGATGATGAATGGGCACACCCAAGTTGCAAATATTAAACTTTTCACCTCTTCAAAAGATATCATATCCTTCAGCGAGCACTTGAAACATAAATATTAAAGCTTTCATGCAGAAATAGAAAGAAAGCATTTCGAGCCAGAAAGTGAGCAGACATGAATATGATTGAGAGGTACCCATGAGAATATGCCGTCCTCTGATGAGCTATAAGCTGGACTCATGAGGCTTTTGCTGCCTGCCGTCCATCTTTGCTCAATCGGTGCAGGGGCGGGTATATTTTCACTCTCAATAAGCTGCAGCAATTGTTCTATGCATTCCAGATCTCTCATGTTTGGCTTTTTAAGGGTTCCAACAGGAAAACAGATTTCAGAAACCCACTGTTGGCCACCACAATCAAAGCCTAGAATTTCGTCACTCCATCCTACTCTATACCCCTCTGACTTCGTCCAATATTCAGCCTCTGCTTGATTGATCTTCATCACGTGTTCTTTATTGAATGGATCCAAGGAAAGTAGCTTATCTCTCAGTTCAGTAAATGAAAGCTCATTGATGTCCACATCATTTTCCTCAGGATTATTGGCAATAATTTTTCTGTAAGAAACAAAATAGCAAAGAGTATGGTAGCAAGAAATGATCAGCATTTTCACCTTTATCTTTCATATTTTTGTCCTATATGTGCCAGAAATATAAGAATGGGGAAGGCGCAGAAAAAATGGAAGATATGAAATTACACTTGTTTCCTATGTTGGTTTCGTGAATTTAAAAGATTGACTAACAGAATGCAATGCAAGTATGAGAGGTAAAGATTTAAAAAAAAAAAAAAAGTACAAAAGGTAAAGAGTTTACGAGTACTTCTTCAGCGACTCACGAT
Source organism: Henckelia pumila (assembly GCF_033568475.1). Lineage (NCBI taxonomy): Eukaryota > Viridiplantae > Streptophyta > Magnoliopsida > Lamiales > Gesneriaceae > Henckelia > Henckelia pumila. The sequence continues at coordinate 218,955,078 of NC_133123.1, forward strand.
AGAGATCTCTCACATGCTGTACTGCTTCTTCCTGAGTATACCTAGGTTTATGCTTTGGTGGACCTTTCCATTTTGAAAGAGGGTTACATGTTACAACCACAACAGTTTCGGTATATGGAATATACAAGAACTTGACGTGTTTGTTTTCCGAAAGAAGTTTTCTGCAAAAAGAAAATTTGTCAAACTATAATGTTCAAAAAAATCCAAAATTCATGCATTTTCCAGTTACACAACTAAATTTCTGTAGCATTAATTCCAGCGAACAAATTGAGCAATGATTACATAATATCTGTAGTTTAGGACGTCTATTAACCAAACTGTCAGATAAAGTACAAATTAGCCTCAGAATTGGTCAGAAGAGAATGGAGAAAAGTCATTCCATTGCAATGACATCCACTTCTGGTAAGTGATGATACATTGTGGTGAGGCCCAGTAAAAATATACAACGTGTTCATGCACAGTTGCCATCACCAGGCATCAACTACTTATCACTGAGATTTTAAACATTAATATTATCGCATAGTTCAGGATTGAATTTTTTTAAAAGCTAAAAGATTTAAAAAAAAACACACACACACAAACAAAACTACACTTTCGATTTTCAAAAAGCATTGGAAAATTATGGATTAAATTTGGATATACTAAGACAATGATTCATAATTTGACCTAAAATATTTGGTATCTAACAAATTCAGGGTGTTAGTTAGATGACATGAATACAAATTTATTGTGTTCAATTTTAAACCAGTACTTTTAATTAAAACAAAGTACATACATTATTCAATATCACATGGGGTTATATGAGCATCGAACTTGGTGTCATTAGTTCCTCTCGGATATGATGAAATTGCATTGGAAAATCAAAGACATCAGAAATTTTGATAAAATTTTGAAAATTTCTGAAGTTTCAAGATTTCAAGGATATTACTAAACGTTGGTGGAATTTTGTGTATAATTAAATTGGAATTTGCATTTTGTTTCGCTGGTCAAGAAATCCAAACTATATGTTGAAATATTGGTGATCAAAGAGAAATTTAAAAACATGCTGATAGATCTGCTATAATGAAGACATTGCAAAGAGATTAACCATCAGAAAATAAATGTATGGTCTTTAAACTTCATCTCCAACTAACTCCTACAAATTACATTCAAGGAAGACCATTTCCAATGCTCGTACACAAATATCTGTCCATAAAAGCTGAAGTGCCTGAATTTTCATATATTGCAGCAGAATCCAGGACATGGTTAAACACTGGATTACATGATGGAAAACTTCGTCTAACATCAATAATATTTAAAAATGCAATTATTCAAGGAATGGATAAGTGAAATAAATATTTTTAACTAAAGAGTTGATAGGTTGTAGGAATAGATATATGCATAGCCAAGTTGGGTAAAGGAATTACTTGTGGTTTCTTTTTATGTCCTTCATATTTGATACGTAGGTGTGCTCAAGAAGCTCCTGCCTCTCCACACATTGCAGCGTGACTTCAGCAACCACACCAAGCCCTCCTAAACCACAACGAACAAGATAAAAGAGTTCTGGATCTTTCTCTTTTGAAACCTCGATTGTACCCTTGCCAGGAGTAACCAGTTTCATGCTAACAACCTGCTCGTCAATGGGGGCAGTGTAGCACCTGTTCCATGTGCGCCGACCTGAAGATTAGAATTTCACATCATGCAGAGACCTAGAAAGTTTGGAAGTAACACAAAGCAACGTCATCAGACATGAGCATTTGCAAAAGACATGCGCCAAGAATCCATGAAAAGATAAAGGATCTTACAAAGTGATACATTTTCAAATCACTAATTCCAAGTTTCCCGTCTTTATCCAGACAAGAATGGATTAAGAGTGTGGTCTTTAAATGACAAGGAACTAAGACAAGCAAAACCAGCAAACAAATAACCCTGAGAAAGCATTAATATGTAAATGAATAAAGATATTTTTCTTCACCTGAATTTTGGATTAAAATAGAAGAACCCAACAAGCATCATAATGACAATACGAAAGCTGAGCTACAACCTTTTGTGCAACTACATTCTAAACATTAAAAAATCATAAATAAATAATCCACAAAAATGTTTTTGAAAGAAGTCCAATGAAGAATTAGCAAACAACATTGCCAACAAAGTAATAACATTTACTACAGGAAATTTGAGCAGAGGGAAGTCAAAACAATCAACCTGAACAATCCCACCAATCTGCTGCTCCCTGATCGACGCAAAATTCTGCAACGTAAGCCCATGTTCTTTAATTCCATCCACAAGCTGCTGAACTCTTATTCCAGCCTGCACTCTAACCCTCCTGGTTTTCTTATCCACATCCAAAACACCATCCATCAAAGCTAAGTTCACCATCCCAGCACGCGTTAACCCAATCCCATTTGGCGAAAGACCCGATCCAACAGGCCGAATCTTCTTCTTTTTCTCATTGAAATCTTTTACTATTGATTCGAGCTCTGCCAATGACTCGGGCTGGAGAAAAGTGTGCGTCTGGACCTCGTGTGTCCCACTCCAGTTGGATACAGTGTGGAGGTCAGGGGGAAGGGGAGCGTAGCGGAAGAGTTGGGCTTTCTTGTGCTTGGAGTTTTCGGGGAACGGGAAAGAGTAGTAGGTGGCGGCGCCGCACCCGATAAGGAGGATGGTGTAGCCGATGTATTTGCGTAGCTCGGAATCAGAGGTGGAGGATGTTGGTGTTGGGACAGAGCAAAATGGGCGAGGGCGAGGAGCTAATGGGTGAGCAGCGGCAGAGGGAGATTGAATGGGGCGGTGGTGGATACGGCGGAGGGAGCGGCGGAGCGAATCGGCTCGGAGCCGAAGCATTTTATGAATGTTACCGAGTTTGTAATGAGGTGTCGAGTTGAACTTGAATGTGAGTGGAAACGTTTAGAAATGATGAAACTGCAATTTCCTTCTTTTTTTCATTTTTTTTTTCATTTTTTATTTTTATTCTGATGTTCAAAATATATAATCATTATATAATTGATCGTTTATCATTTTACTAACAATTATAGCTAATGGTAATAATGCAACTCAAATCAATTAAATTGAATAACAACTCAATCATCACATTTATAAAATTGGTAGACTCAAAAAAGATAATTATAACATCTCCAATTATGCTTTTTACATACATATAATCAAATGTGACATCTTTAATTTATTTCGGTTCAATGAGAGTCGCTTTAATTTATCCAATGTGAAAGTTCACATAACATGAAAATGAAGAGAAAATAAAGATTAATTCTATAATTCAAAATTAAAGATTCATGGGTTTTTACTTTTTAAAATCAAAATGAGCTTACAATCAATTTTTTTTTAGAGAAATAAACTTTCAATAGAAACTAAGAGCAATGATAATTGTGTTTTATTTGCATATTTTGATGTCGTTTTACTATGTTTTGCATGCATTCATGTGTCAATGTTTATGTTTTTATTTAAGTTTTGTAACTTTTGTTCATGTTTCATGCATCATGTCTACATAACATTTTCTCGGGTTTTGGTGTAGTAAATGTCAATTTAAAGAAAAGATGGATCAGAAAGGATCTCAATCGAGCTGCATGTTTTCACCTATCGAGCGAGAGAGAAGTGAAGTGAAGTGCGAGACAGATGATAAACCGCTCGAGCGGTACTCTTTGGCCGATCGAGCGAAGGGCAGAAGAAGATGCAGATCAGAATTATGTTCGCTCGAGCGGTACTTCTGTACCGATCGAGTGCGACGAAAGTTCGAGAAACTTTTAATTAAAAAGGAAACTTGTTTGAAAATGACTCTAACCTTAATTAATATATTTATCTCGATTTTTAGGGATCTGGTAATCAGTTTTGGACGGCTGAACACAGAAATACTCTTGGCGGCTAGGTTTTTCTTCTTATTTTCTTAGATTTACATTTTATTTTCTTGTTGGATTTTGTTGAGAAAATTCATGAGTATTTGTGGCTAAGTTTTAATTCTTGGTAGAGAAAGGCAAACTCTTTGAAGTTTATTTATCTTGTGAGATTCGGATTCTCATTGTTTGATTTTTATTTGAGTATCAAAAGTTGTTTGAGATCTATCATATATTTGTATGTTTAATTGTTGGCTTGATCATCTAATAATTTTTTCATACAATCTACTGCTAAATTAGATATCAAATCCGTAATTGTTTGATCCCTCTAATTTGTGAAACAACTATGATTAATGATTTCCGCTTGTGGATTTATTAATTTGTAGGAACAACGATTGAATAGATTAAACATAACTGCTTGTGTTTGTGTTGTCTGGATTCATCAATTTCACTAGTTTGAATGCTACCTTGGATTTAAATCTTAGTCGCTTATATTTTGGTTAATTCATTCGTAAGGGTTAATTTAGAACGCTCGTGTCTAATTAACTAAGATTAAAGTGGGATAGAAATTTAATTTTCAATGATGAATATTCAATGAGGATTAATTATTTTTAGAGAATCGATGACCGAGTGAATAACTTTATGGGCGTAGTCGACCTATACCAAGACTTATTTTTAATTGATTACTTCGTTATAATTTGAATCCTGCATACTAGTTGATAAAAATTTATTTTGATTTGTTTTTAATTATTAGTAGTTAATTTCAAAATCTAAATCCCCTTTTTCATTTACTTTCAATATTTTTAAGAACACGATAAATTTCACTTTTCTCGTGAGAGCGATCTCTACTCTCGCTACTGTATTTTATTTATCTGAGTTGAGTCGGGTAATTTGGGAGCGATACGACTAAGCGCTACCAAGCAACAATCTAGTTTTACAATATCAGCAAGTCAATTAGGAATACAATCATTAATCCATTCAAAAGAAAAATAAAAACGACGAACTCGTTGAGCCAACAGACGAGCAACACGGTTAGCCGAGCGACCCATGTGCTTGATGTAAACAAACTCAGAAAAAGCAAGTAACGATCGCATTTTCATAGCAACTGCACCTTTTCTGACCCAGAATCTCACTAAATTTTCGATCAATCATATTGGGATATTTGTCATGTTAGAGTAGGAGCCCATCGAGCCAATGTGTTGGCCGATGGTCCTTGAGAGAACTCTTGTATGATAATTTTTATTTTAATAATATTTGACATTATTTAATTTGGCACATCTTTATCTTTATACCCATGCAAGCTGCATAGATAAAGCCCTTGAATATACAAATAGTAGAAAGAATATGAGATGGTCATGTGATGACTATCATGAAACTCATATTTGGAATACTGTATATTCTAAACTGTTCCTAGTCGATTCAGCCGCCATAAAGAAGGATAAAGGCCGCTCGAGCTTGAGACTAGTATTTGCGATGTGAGTACCATGTTTCATTGGTAGGGAACATGGAGATGTCTAAGCATGCAAATAGGTGCTCCTTGTAGAGTGCACTGAACAACCCTCCCTAAAGGATTTTCCAAGTGGTTCTCACTTATCGAGTGGAGAAGTCCTAGTTTATGGTTGTACACCATTAGTCCTATAACCCGGGACAACATGGAGACTCTATATGCTAGTGCTTCACTTTGAATTGTTTACCGACTCAACTGGGGTCATCAGGTGGCAATGTTGGGTGTTGTGACGAAACATATAGGAGTCAATGCATTGTAGTCGGGGATTCACCGCTTACCAACGGGTATGGATATCCTATGTTATATCATGCATACGTAGCTTGAAATCTCTGATCAGAGTAAGTGGTAATTAAGAAAGGAGTTTCTTGAATTACACTTTCGATGCAACTACGGCATGACACATAGTTATCGATTCAATGACAACTCTCGATAAACCAATGGTTGTCGAATCGGTCGGGATATATGAGTTGAAGGCACCGTACTGTACGCTAACCATAATTGATTGGTTCTTGCAGGCACTATCATTTGATACCTAGGGAGTCATGTAAGCAATGCTGCTAGATGTTTACATGACTGGTTGGGTACTATCAGACTTGAGTTTTCTGACGTTCTTATTATCAATGTGTTGATTAATAAGAATGGAGCTATCTAGGGTATGCTCATATAAGGGACTTGTTGATCCTGAATCACATGGAGATGTGAACCCACTGCTAGTTGTATCAGTGAACCATTGAGGGTCACACAAGTACTAGCTTTCTAGATCCCGTTGAGATTAAAATTAGTTCATTGTGTTGAACAACTTACAAAGGAGTTTATAAGTAAAATAAATTAGAAGTTTGACTTCTAAATTGGAGAATGAATGGAATAAGTAACTTTTAATTTGTGAATGTGTTCCAAGATTAAAAGTTGACTTAAAATAATTAGTTTATGAAAATGGTGATTTTCTAAACTATTATTTTGAACTTAGTTAATTAATTCAAGTGTTGAATTAATTTAACACTAGTAGACATTTTAATGTACAAATAATTAAATTAATTCAAGTGTTGAATTAATTAAACACTATTGAGTCTAGTAGAGCTCAAATTAATATAGTGTTGTATAATTATTGATACTAGTGGACTTGAATGAGTTCAAGTTAAATTTAATTAATTGATTAAACTTAAATGGGTTTAGGTTTAATAATTAATTAAAAATAAGTTCAAATGACATTTGAATATATATATTTATATATGTATATATATATAGGCGTGTATATATATATATATATGATATATATATATATATATATGTGTGTATGGAATTTGAAGGGTTGTAAGATGGTTTGCAATTTTCCATGCATGGCTTAATTGTACTCATTAATCTCTCTCCTTTAATATATTATTTGGAATAATATATACACACACACAATACATTCCATTCCAATTTTTAAAGGGAAGTGGCCGAACACTCCATATTATTTTCCTCCAAGTTTTCTTTCATTTTTGTGTGAGAAGAAAAGGAAAATCTCAATGAAAAATCCTCTAAATATTCTAGTGCATATTTAGAGTAGATATAGATCGTCTAATCGTGGACCTAATTCGGAGGCTCGAAGTGTTGAATTCATTTTGAGCAAGGAGTGCTCTTGGAAGCTTGTAGATTGAGTCTACCCTTTTCAAGAGCCTAGTTGTTTATCAACTTGGTTGGAGCCATAAATCAATCTTTAAGATTGATAGGTAAAATTCTAAACACCCTATGGTTGTTTGAGTTTTTGAATACTACATAAGTGCTCGGATTTCTTTTATTAAAAATTTTATATTTCCGCTGCGTTTTCGGGCACGAGTTAACCGATCCCCTTCAGTGGTATCAGAGCCTAGGTTACTCTTTTGTGTAGTATTTGTTGGATATTATGTTGAGGTCAATTTCTAACCGCATGAGAAAATCAATATTTTAACTTTTAGGGCAAATTTTATAAAAATTATTTTTTTTATTTTCGTCCTAGGGGTAGCCGTGGGCTGCCCCATATTTTTAATAATAATAAAAAAATATATTTTTTGGCCGAAATCCGGCGACGGAGTTTCGGTGACGACTATAACGACTTGAGTTTTTCAAAAGGTGTTTTGAAATATCATGTGTTATAGGCCCTAAATTGTTAAATATATTATATTTGATTTTTATGAAAAATTAAACTTTATAATATGTGATTTTTCTCATAAAATAAATAGTTAAAGTGTGACTTTGATTATTTATAGTAAATTGTGATTTACAAGAAATTCAATTATAAAGAAATTAATTTGAAAGTAAACAAAGGTGTTTGTTTATTTTGTTAATTTATTTTATAATTGTGGTGGTTAGTGATTGGACCAAGATATATAATATTTGATCAATTGATTATTGAGATAATTAATTGATGGTGTATGATATGTGATATTGTGCATGAAGGATGATTAAAAGCCCAAGACCAATTTGCTAGGTGTGTGCTAGGATATTTTGTGTTGAATGGTTGTAATAATTATCAAATTACAAAGTGGGCTTGGTTTATGGCCCGTTCTCATCCTATGAGATGTATCCCTATTTGCCATGGATATTTTCATGTAAAATATTTGATAGCGGAAGTTCAAGATTGGAAGATGGTGGACCATGATGAATTATGAAGATCCAAGACATGTAAATATTGGAAGCTTATGTAATTGTTGCATTTGCATCCCATGCATTCCCTAGGAATTGGACCTAGGCCCGTGTTTGGCTCACACGGGCCAAATAGTTTTTGGGGCGATTGATCATCCTTGTTAATTAGTATGTGCGTTATTATTTTATAATAACAAAGTTGCATGAATCCGGCAAACATACGATCAAACATGGCGATCTTTAAAATTAATGATGAGACCTTTTTCAAAATTAAAAAACCCTCATTTTGAATTAGATTCAAAATTTATATCAAGCCCGAAAAGGGGAATTATAAATGTGTTTATAATTTCCATGTCTTCCATCGACAATGGATGCATGACGAACGCTACTCGTATTCAATGCTCGGCTCATATTATTGGGGGGGCTGGGATGCCGGAAAGCTGTGACATCCATTGACATGGTGATGTGAACTACGTGGAAATCCCATGACTTCGGCTCATATTATTGGAAGAACTCATGGCGACCGTCCATTAAGGTTCGATATCGATGGGTAAGGCTTGACACGTAAAGATGAACGACGTCATATTATTGGGTCCTAATCAAGCGTGAGACAAAAGTTTACGTAAGGGTTGCATGGAGATGCAATTGGAAACTACCTTTTAGAAATTATGATTGGCTGATATTATTCGGGATCGTAATTGGCTGATTGGACCTTATGTACCTACTGAGGAAAGGAGTTTCCCGTTTTTACTAGAGGGTAGTAAAAATGTCAAAACAGTTGGAGTAAATATTTATAAAGTTAAAGTCCATACTTTATATCTTATTAAATATTTTAAAATAGTCATTGACATTTATCTGTTATTATTTTTCAGTACAAGTTTTGACAATGTCATCAATTCGCAATCCGCTATCTACTATACTCGACAAACATTTACTGACCGGTCCAAATTACCTTGATTGGCTAAGAAATCTGAAAATCGTCTTGAACTCGGAAAAGATTGCATACACACTTGATGAGTCGCCCCCTGATACGGCTCCGACTGATTGTAGCCCTGAGGAGCTACAGACTTACAAGGATTGGTGTGACCATGACTTGAAAGCCAAGTGTTATATGCAGGCTTCTATGAATGATGAGCTTCAGCGACGTTTTGAGAGTGCAAAGCATGCTGCTGACATTCATTTGCATCTCAAAGAACTCTTTGGTGAACAAACACGCCTTCTTCGACATGCGATTGTCAAGGAGCTAATCACTTTGCGCATGCGAGATGGGGCTTCGGTCCATGAGCATGGCCTGAAGTTGATTGGGCTCGTGGAGAAACTCGTTAGCATGGATCTTGTGCTACCAACTGAGTTGACCACAGACGTGTTGCTCTTGTCACTGCCTAGCTCATTTGATCCTTTTGTGGTGAATTTCAACATGAACAGGTTAGATCCAACCCTTGAGGAGTTGGTTAACATGCTTGTTACGTTTGAATCCACAATCAAGAAAGAGAAGCCGGTTCTTTATGTGGGATCTTCATCTGGTTCAAAGAATAGACCACATGGGAAGGGAAAGAAGCGTTCCTTCCATGCTCCCAAAAAGAACGTGCCCTTGAAGAGGCAAGCTCCGAGTCCTGTTGTGGTAGCCACACCAGTTAAGGCTAACAAGACTAATGACGTCTGTCATCACTGTAAGAAACCTGGACATTGGAAACGTAATTGCAAGGAATATCTTGACCAGAATGGTTCTGGAAAAGGTATGTTCTACATTGAAGTAAACATTTCACTTAACTCTTCTTCTTGGGTATTGGATACCGGCTGTGGCTCACATCTCTGTAATGATTTGCAGGTGATGACAAGAAGTAGGAGACTCAGAGATGGTGAGACCTTCTTGAGGATGGGCAATGGGGCAAGAGTTGCAGCCAAAGCTATTGGAGATGTTTACTTATTGTTGGACAATGATTTTAAATTATGTTTGAGAGATGTTTTGTTTGTACCAGATTTGGTGAAAAACATTGTTTCCATTTCTATGCTTGATAAAGATGGATATTCTTGTTTATTTGGCAAAGGTGTTTGCAATATTTACAAGAATGAATGTTTAATTGGTACAGGACAATTGGAAAATGATCTCTATAATTTAAAATTAAAAGATATTCCTATGTATAATGTCCAAGAGATATCAACAACATCCAAAAGAAAACAAGATACTCTAAATCCAGCACACTTATGGCATGCTCGATTAGGTCATATATCTTTTAAAAGGATGAACAAGCTAGTGGGAGAAGGCATGTTTGATATGTTTGATATTAATTCTCTTACTACTTGTGAACCCTGTCTAAAAGGAAAGATGACCAAAATTCCCTTTAAGGGCCATGTGGAGCGAGCCAAGGGACTGTTGGATTTGATCCATACAGATGTGTGTGGTCCACTTAGCATCACCACTAAGCACAGACATTCTTACTTCATTACCTTTACCGATGACTTCTCTAGGTATGGGTATGTGTATTTGATGAAATATAAATCTGAAGCTTTTGAAAAGTTCAAAGAATTCAGAAATGAAGTAGAAAAACAATTGGGACGAAGCATCAAGGCACTTCGATCGGATCGAGGTGGTGAGTACTTGAGTACTGAATTCCAAGAGTATCTTAGGGAGAATGGGATTCTCTCACAGTGGACTCCTCCTGGTACACCTCAGTTGAATGGTGTTTCAGAACGTCGTAATCGAACTTTGATGGACATGGTTCGGTCTATGATGGGGTTCACGGAGTTGCCGCCATCCTTTTGGGGATATGCACTTGAGACAGCGGCACTGTTGTTGAACAATGTCCATTCAAAGACAGTTGATAAGACACCATATGAGATATGGATGGGAAAATCTATAAAGTATTCTTATCTAAGAATATGGGGATGCCCTGCTTATGTGAAGCAGATAGTGGGAGATAAATTGGATGCTCGATCCATTTTATACTACTTCGTGGGATATCCAAGGAATTCGGTTGGATATTATTTCTATCATCCCAAAGAAACAAAGGTGTTTGTTTCTAGGAATGCAACCTTCTTGGAGAAGGAATTTCTATTGGATAGAAAATGGGAGATGATAGAACTCGAAGAAGTTCGAGAAACACCCACGATTGTGGAACCCACACCCGAACAGCCAAGAGAGGAGATACAAGCTCCTAGAAGATCCGAGAGGATCTCAAGACCACCTATGAGGTATGGTCTGCTTCTTGAAGAGGGCCAAGATGAGCCTGACCATGGATATGATCCAAGGACCTTCAAGGAAGCATTGTCTGATGCCAATTCATCCAAGTGGCTTGAAGCTATGGAATCTGAGATGAATTCCATGTATTCGAACCAAGTGTGGAATCTTGTGGATCCACCTGAAGGAATTGTTCCTATAGGGTGTAAATGGATTTACAAGAGGAAGCTTGGGACGGATGGGAAGGTTCTGACCTTCAAGGCTCGATTGGTGGCAAAAAGTTATACTCAAAGGCAAGGAGTTGACTTTGAAGAAATTTTTTCTCCAGTCGCAATGTTCAAGTCCATAAGGATATTGCTTGTCATTGCCGCATGGTATGACTATGAAATATGGCAGATGGATGTGAAGAAAGCTTTTCTTAATGGGGATATTAAGGAAGAAATTTACATGTCTCAACCTGAAGGGTTCACATCTATCGAAAGTGAGCATAAAGTATGCAAACTTCAGAGATCTATCTATGGTCTCAAACAGGCATCTAGGAGCTGGAACCTCAGATTTGATGGTACAATCAAAGAGTTTGGGTTTACTAAGAATCCTGAGGAACCATGTGTGTATAAGAAGGTCAGTGGGAGTGCTGTGACATTCCTGATACTTTATATTGATGACATTCTACTCATTGGGAATAATGTAGGAATGTTGCAATCAACTAAAGTATGGTTATCGAGTAAGTTCTCGATGAAGGACTTGGGTGAAACATCTTTTGTATTGGGAATACAAATCTATCGGGATAGATCGAAAAGATTGCTTGGTCTCACCCAATCCACATACATTGATACCATCGTGAAGAGGTTCTCGATGGATGAGTCTAAGAAAGGACATCTACCAATGTGTCATGGCGTGTCTCTATCCAAGTCCATGTCTCCCAAAAATGATGCAGAGATAGAGACGATGACACGCATTCCATATGCATTTGCATTGGTAGTATCATGTATGCGATGATATCTACACGTCCTGACGTGGCCTTTGCACTTAGTGTTACAAGTAGATATCAATCGAACCCTGGTCTTCCACACTGGAAAGCTGTGAAAGACATTCTCAAGTATTTGAGAAAGACTAAGAATATGTTCTTGGTTTATGGGGGTGGATAACTAAAATTGGAAGGTTATACCGACTCTAGCTTCCAAAGCGATGTTGATGATTCGAAGTCAACTTCCGGTTTTATATTCATGCTCAATGGTGCTGTTGTTTGTTGGAAGAGTTCCAAGCAAAATAGCACTACGGATTCAACCTGAAACGACCCTAGCTCTATAATAAATAAATATGCGGAAAATTTTTTTTTTTTTTTATACTACTAAATAAAATATGTACATATATGCCCATACATATATGCACTGAATTAAAATACTTAAAATAAATTCATGACTAAATAAATAAACAATTTAAATACTTAAATAAAATGCATTCTTTGAATTAAATAAATATCTGAGTCAACCCCTATAATTCAAAATATACTGCATAAATAAAATAAATAAAAAGTGTGCATGCACTAAAATATTTAATAAAATATTCCAAACACCTCAACCCTTAAAAATAATAAAATGTATCATAAGACTCAAGCACGGTGACTCAGAAGCTGTCACGGTCACAGGGCTACTGCAGCGCTGCTCATACGTCCTCACCACCGGTAGGAGTAACCTGCTCCTCTACGTACTCACCTGCACCATATCAGTGTAGTGAGCCTAGAGGCCCAACATGCATACTAACAAGGGTTTAAAATAATTTAAATCAATTTAATACTAATACATACATATACATGAATGAGCATGCTTAAAATTTCATAACATAACTTACATAAATAAACATAAATAACATAATACATAACATACATAATATCATACATACTGAGTTGTTGAGCACTTATTTTCTTAACATCGAATGGTCCTATCCGTAAGTGTGACCCATACTTATAGTGCGACTGATCAGTCTAAGAAACCATCGTACGAGGCTGGTGGCGAACCACCCATACATAAATGGCAGAAACTGCCCATACATAAATGGCAGAAAACTGCCCATAAATGGCCACACTACTTCAATTTCCACCTAAAATATTTTATTTGCTCAACCATAGAATTTCAATCATAGCATAAAAATTGATTTCATGAATGCATGTACTTAAATAAATTGTGTGTCCTTCATATATATTTAATTTAATTTTCTTACTAACATATAAATATTAAAATAACTTAAATGCATAAAAATAATTAAATATATAATCAGGACACATGCAATTTTCTCATGGATGGTTCTGGACTGCTGGCCCTACACTCAAGCCCATTAACTTAAATCTGGCCCATTAACGTACTTAAACCCAATATCTTAAACTTTAAGCCCAATTAAATTAATTAAGCCCATTAAAATTACACTAAGCCCAATAACACTTAAACTGGCCCATTGGGCCCAAAAACCCAAAGACTGGCCCATTAACTTTTATGGGCCCAAAAGCCCATAAAAATTATGGACTAACTTAGTTAAAATTTTAAAAATCCAAATAAAATTATTTGGGAGTCCAAATAATTTTATTTTAATTTAATTGACTCAAAAACCCAATAATTCTTAAAATGTTTTAAAAATAAAAAGACTCGAGCCCGGCCCACCAAACCCGGACCCAAACCCACTTAACCCGACCCACTAACTTACTGACCCGACCCGAGCCCCTGACCCGACCCGGACCATGCCCAAAAACCCTAGCCCGATCACCCCCTTCCCAAGACTGTTCTGCCACTGTGAGCAGCAACCGAAATCCCCGGCGGCCGCCTTGATCCGACCACCCACCGGCCGGAGGGCCACCCCTAGGACTTAGCTCACATCCAGGCCTTTCCAACAAGCCAAGAACCAGCCCAAACCGTCGACTATGGAGTGAGAACGAAGCTCTGCCACCCGGCCCTTCTGCACTGTCGCGCAGACCCGAGCAGCTGCGGGAGAAACGTTCGTTCTCGAAGCTCCGACCACGAAAGACCATGAAACCTCTTGCAAAAACTTAGGAAACTTAAAGGGGGTTCTAACCCAACCGACCTTACCCTAAACCGTGGTCTGAGGAAGGAGAACGAAGCTCCCTTCCTTGAAACCCTAAACCTGCGCGAACAGCACAGATTTTGTGCAGCCATGCCCAACCTCTTCCTAGCCATCTCCAGCCCATGTCTGACCCTACCACTCGACCCTAGGGACCCCAAGGAACCCTTCTAACCATGGACCAGCAGACCACCTAGCCATGGACATGAAAAACGTGAGCATGCATATGAAATCGAAGAACAATGCGCCTAAAACCAACATCAATCGATTTTTCTGAAAAAGTTTTCAAAAGATTTCGATGCCTACCAAAACCTACATAATATATACTGATATGACGTTAAAATGAGAAGGAAAATCATGCCTTTCACCGTAGATATGGATTTAACACGTGTAGGAAGGACTTCGGGACGACGGGACGACTTTGGCTTGCTTGGAACCTTGAAACCGATCTTCTATGGAGTTTTAGGGCTGAAGATCGATGAAGAAGATGACTATTCTGTGAGGGTGGAGGCGGCTAAGGGGTGAAGTGATCGGCTAAATGGGGTTTGGGTAGATTAGGTTTAAATTTTGGTGTTAATTAAATATAGATAAATAATTAAAAATAAAAAGGTTTTAAATATTAAATATGTAACTTAAACTCCTAATTATAACTTTAAAAAAAATCTGATAACAACATAAAAATCTCGAATTATTAATTTAGGGGAATTTTAAAAATACTAAAAAGTCAATATTTTGACTAATTTTGGATAAAAATGACCCCTAAAATTAAATAAAATTAAATACTTAAAATTTTGAGATAATAAAACTCAAAATAATATTTTAAGGCTCCAAAAAGACTCATAAAATAATTTGGCTAGAAAGTTGTCATCTCGTCCGTCCACGGTCCCGTCTACGCGATCAAATAATAAAAATACTAAAAATTATAAAAATCACTAATTATGGGTTAAATGCTTAAAAATAAATTAAATCATGCATAAATAATTCACAGAATTATTTAACCCATAAATCATAAATTTAAATAATTAAATATCCTAATTATGCAGGCGGATTTACGAAATTAAAATACCGGGTGTTACAATTCTCCCCCCCTTAAATTGAATTTCGTCCTCGAAATTAAAGTACTTACCCGAACAACTCCGGGTAGCGAGTCCTCATATCCTCCTCGGTCTCCCAAGTAGCTTCCTCCTCCGAGTGATTCAGCCACTGGACTCTGACCATCGGTATGACCCGCGTCCTAAGCCTCCGCTCCTCTCTAGCCAAGATCCGCACTGGTCTTTCCTCGTACACAAGATCTGGTGGCAACTGTAAGGGCTCGAAATCCAACACATGCGACGGGTTGGAGACATATCTCCGAAGCATGGATACATGGAAAACGTTGTGCACTGCCGCTAGCCCTGGAGGTAGAGCTAAACGATAGGCCAACGTGCCAACTCGCTCCAAGATCTCGAATGGCCCTATAAATCTCGGATTAAGCTTGCCTCTCCGTCCAAAACGCGCTACTCCCTTCATAGGTGACACCTTCAAGAATACGTGATCACCTACAGCGAACTCCAAATCGCGTCGTCTGGCATCTGCATAACTCTTCTGCCGACTCTGCGCAGTCCTCATCCTATCTCGAATCTGCGTCACGATGTCAGCTGTCTGCTGCACAATCTCCGGACCCAACAAAATCCGCTCACCAACCTCATCCCAATGCACCGGAGATCTGCATCTCCTCCCATACAGTGCTGCATAAGGAGCCATACCTATAGACGACTGAAAGCTGTTGTTATAGGTAAACTCCACTAATGGCAGTCTAGTCTCCCAAGATCTTCGAAAATCGATGACACAAGCTCTCAGAAGATCCTCGAGAACCTGGATCACTCTCTCGGACTGACCATCTGTCTGGGGATGAAAAGCTGTACTGAACAAAAGTCTAGTCCCCAAAGCTGTGTGCAGACTCTTCCAAAACGCTGAGGTGAATCTCGGATCCCTGTCTGACACAATAGACACTGGTATGCCATGCAGTCTAACAATCTCTCTGATGTAAAGCTCTGCATACTGTGTCAAAGTGTAAGTAGTCCTTACCGGCAAGAAATGAGCTGACTTGGTGAGTCTATCCACAATCACCCAAATCGCTGTACACCCTCTGGTACTCCTCGGTAAGCCAACCACAAAGTCCATCGTAATATTCTCCCACTTCCATTCCGAAATAGGGAGAGGTCTAAGAAGTCCTGCTGGACGCTGATGCTCTACTTTGACTTGCTGACAAGTCAAGCACTCTGACACCACTCTCCCAATGTCACTCTTCATCCCAGGCCACCAATACAATAACTGTAAGTCTCGGTACATCTTCGTACTTCCGGGGTGAATGGAGTACGGAGATGCATGAGCCTCTGCTAGAATCTCGGCTCTCAACTGATCAACGTTCGGTACCCACATCCTCCCACGGTACTGAACGATGCCATCCTCCACTGTATACAAGAGATTTCCTCTAGCCTCATCTCTCTGTCGCCATCGCTGTAGCTCCTCATCAGTGGACTGCCCCTCTCTAATCCGATCTCGCAAAACTGGCTGCACCGTCAACACTGACAAGCTCGGTGCCTGGCCGCTCGGATAGCACTCCAAACCAAATCTCTGAATCTCGATCTGTAGTGGTAACTGTACAGTCAAACATGATACCACGGACGACTTCTGACTCAAGGCATCTGCCACTACATTAGCCTTACCCGGATGGTAGCTAATGTCACAGTCATAATCCTTAACAAGCTCAAGCCATCTGCGCTGCCTCATGTTCAACTCCTTCTGGGTGAAGAAGTACTTGAGGCTCTTGTGGTCTGTGAAAATCTTGCACTTCTCGCCGTAAAGATAGTGCCTCCAGATTTTCAACGCAAATACCACTGCTGCAAGCTCCAAATCATGCGTCGGATAGTTCTGCTCATGAATCTTCAACTGTCGCGACGCATATGCGATAACTCTGCCACTCTGCATAAGTACTGCGCCCAACCCAAGCTTGGACGCGTCGGTGTAAACCACTAACTCCTCATGTGGCACTGTCATAGCTAACACAGGTGCTGAAGTAAGTGCATCCTTCAGCTGATCAAAGCTCCTCTGACAATCTGGACTCCAACTATACTTCGCGTTCTTCTTGGTTAAGGAAGTCAAGGGTACTGCAATAGAGGAAAAACCCTTGATGAACTTCCTATAGTATCCTGCTAAACCCAAGAAGCTACGAATCTCCGAAGCATTCTTTGGAATCCCCCAATCCCTCACTGCCTGCACCTTGGACTGATCTACTGCAATCCCATCCCTAGAAATAATGTGGCCTAGAAACGCCACCTGCTCCAACCAAAACTCACACTTACTGAACTTTGCAAACAGTCGATGCTCCCTCAAAGTCTGCAAGGCTGTATGCAAATGCTGTGTATGCTCCTCAATGCTCCTCGAGTAGATCAATATGTCATCAATGAATACAATGATAAACTGATCTAGATACGGCTGGAAAACACGATGCATGAGATCCATAAAAACTGCTGGAGCATTGGTCAACCCAAATGGCATCACTAAGAACTCATAGTGTCCATATCGTGTCCTAAAGGCAGTCTTAGACACGTCTGAATCTCTGACTCTCAGCTGATGATAACCAGATCGCAGATCGATCTTGGAGAATACCGAAGCTCCCTGTAACTGATCGAATAAATCCTCTATCCTCGGTAGTGGATACTTATTCTTCACTGTGACTCTGTTGAGCTCTCGGTAGTCAATGCACAATCTCATGCTGCCGTCCTTCTTCTTCACAAACAACACTGGAGCTCCCCATGGAGAAAAGCTAGGACGAACAAAGCCCTTCTCCAACAGCTCCTGAATCTGCTCCTTCAACTCCCTCATCTCTGTAGGAGCAAGTCGATACGGTGCCTTAGAGATAGGCACAGTATCCGGCAACAACTCAATACTGAACTCCACCTCTCTCACTGGTGGAACTTTTGCAATATCGTCAGGAAAAACATCTGGATAGTCACGTACCACCTCTATATCTGATAAAGATCTGCTAGAAACGTCTGAGGTAGTGACCACACTAGCAAGAAAGCCCTGACATCCATGGCGCAATAGTTTCCTCGCACGAACAAGTGATATCATCTGAGGAATACTGCTAGACTGAGATGCAAAGAAAGTAAACATCTCACCTCCTGCTGGCTTCACTGACACTGTCCTACATCGGAAATCAATCGAAGCTCCATTAACTGATAGCCAGTCCATACCCAAAATCAAGTCAAACCCAGTCAATGGAAGAACCACTAGATCTACTCGAATGGAGTGTCCCTGCAACTCCAATTCCAGATCCCTGATGACACTAGTGGTAGTGATAATCTGTCCGGATGGCATGGTAACATCGTAACCACTGTCTACAACCTCCGGTGAAATGCCTATCCGTCTGATAAAATCCCGGGAGATAAACGAATGCGTGGCTCCTGAATCTAGCAACGCAAACGTGGAGTTGCCTCCAACTAGAATTCTCCCTGCACGCAGAAGATTCCCAACAATTCATACCACTATGCTCCCAAGGTTAAAACACTAACATCCTTAATTCTAATCACAAAGAAACAAAATTCTTATTCTAGCATGCTGATAGTTAAACTCAAGTAACAGGCATTCAGATATAATCGCAATAAAACAAAAGCAAAGAATTGAAAAAGTTCTAGGGGTTAGGTATACCGGTGATCAAGGAGGTATCTGGGTCTGCCTCCTCTGCCTGCATCACATATACTCGCCCACTGACGTTCTGCCTCTGCGGGCAGTTGGCAATCTGATGTCCTGGCTCCTTGCAACGATAGCAGACTCCTGCTCCCAAAAGACACTGCCCGGAATGCATCTTCTGACACTTCGGGCATACTGGATATCTCCTTGGAGTAGGGGCCCCGCCCCTAGTCTGCTGTTGTGGCTTCCCCTGAGGCCTCTGCTGATTCGGGCCCTTAGATGGCCCTGTAGACTGCTTCTTCGCAGGTGGCTGCGAAGATGGTCGCTGATACCCTGTCTGCGGAAACTGCCTCTTACCCTGCTGCTCTCTCTGTATCTCTCTCCGACCCTCCTCGGAACGCAAGGCCCTGCTGACTGCAGACTCATATGTAAAGACGTCTGCCATCCGCACATCATGCCTGATCTCAGCCTTCAGGCCCTCCACAAACTGTCGCAGCTTCTCCTGCGGACTATCAGCAATCATGGGCACAAAATGACAGCCCCTCTCAAACTGGCTCACATACTCCACAACCGACCTGTCCCCCTGACGGAGACTCATGAACTCACGGATCATGCGACTGCGCACATCCTCGGTGAAGTACTTGGCGTAGAAGATACGCCTGAACTCGGCCCACGTCAGTGTAGGTAGATGGACCCCTCTAACTGCACCCTCCCACCAAAGGGCTGCATCGCCTCGCATCATGTACGTCGCACAGCTCACCCTGTCGGCGTCTGTGATCCCCATATAATCGAAGATGGACTCAAGAGAGCGAATCCATCCCTCAGCCACCAAAGGATCGGTGGTCCCCAAAAACTCCTTAGGCCCCTTCTTCTGGAACCTTTCAGCGACGTCCTCCTCATGGGACAGTCTGGGACGTGCCGCCTGCTGCTCCAACAGAGCAGTAATCCCTGCCATCATCGTCGCACTGGCCTGCTCCAGTGCTGTCATGGGGTGCTGCGGAGGTGGCGGTGGAGGTGGAGGTCTCCCACGTCGGTTCACTTGTCTGGGAGGCATTCTGCACCACCACATATTTATTTACGTAAATCGCCATGCATAACTAAGTGTTTAAAATTAAGGCTAACTTAAATTCTAGAAATTTAAATCATACTATAAAGATTTAAAACTTACAGACCGGTAGCGTGGATTTCTGAGCTCGCATAGCAGTAATGACCCCTCCAAGGACCGTGCTCTGATACCAACTGAAACGACCCTAGCTCTATAATAAATAAATATGCGGAAAATTTATTTTTTTTTTTATACTACTAAATAAAATATGTACATATATGCCCATACATATATGCACTGAATTAAAATACTTAAAATAAATTCATGACTAAATAAATAAACAATTTAAATACTTAAATAAAATGCATTCTTTGAATTAAATAAATATCTGAGTCAACCCCTATAATTCAAAATATACTGCATAAATAAAATAAATAAAAAGTGTGCATGCACTAAAATATTTAATAAAATATTCCAAACACCTCAACCCTTAAAAATAATAAAATGTATCATAAGACTCAAGCACGGTGACTCAGAAGCTGTCACGGTCACAGGGCTACTGCAGCGCTGCTCATACGTCCTCACCACCGGTAGGAGTAACCTGCTCCTCTACGTACTCACCTGCACCATATCAGTGTAGTGAGCCTAGAGGCCCAACATGCATACTAACAAGGGTTTAAAATAATTTAAATCAATTTAATACTAATACATACATATACATGAATGAGCATGCTTAAAATTTCATAACATAACTTACATAAATAAACATAAATAACATAATACATAACATACATAATATCATACATACTGAGTTGTTGAGCACTTATTTTCTTAACATCGAATGGTCCTATCCGTAAGTGTGACCCATACTTATAGTGCGACTGATCAGTCTAAGAAACCATCGTACGAGGCTGGTGGCGAACCACCCATACATAAATGGCAGAAACTGCCCATACATAAATGGCAGAAAACTGCCCATAAATGGCCACACTACTTCAATTTCCACCTAAAATATTTTATTTGCTCAACCATAGAATTTCAATCATAGCATAAAAATTGATTTCATGAATGCATGTACTTAAATAAATTGTGTGTCCTTCATATATATTTAATTTAATTTTCTTACTAACATATAAATATTAAAATAACTTAAATGCATAAAAATAATTAAATATATAATCAGGACACATGCAATTTTCTCATGGATGGTTCTGGACTGCTGGCCCTACACTCAAGCCCATTAACTTAAATCTGGCCCATTAACGTACTTAAACCCAATATCTTAAACTTTAAGCCCAATTAAATTAATTAAGCCCATTAAAATTACACTAAGCCCAATAACACTTAAACTGGCCCATTGGGCCCAAAAACCCAAAGACTGGCCCATTAACTTTTATGGGCCCAAAAGCCCATAAAAATTATGGACTAACTTAGTTAAAATTTTAAAAATCCAAATAAAATTATTTGGGAGTCCAAATAATTTTATTTTAATTTAATTGACTCAAAAACCCAATAATTCTTAAAATGTTTTAAAAATAAAAAGACTCGAGCCCGGCCCACCAAACCCGGACCCAAACCCACTTAACCCGACCCACTAACTTACTGACCCGACCCGAGCCCCTGACCCGACCCGGACCATGCCCAAAAACCCTAGCCCGATCACCCCCTTCCCAAGACTGTTCTGCCACTGTGAGCAGCAACCGAAATCCCCGGCGGCCGCCTTGATCCGACCACCCACCGGCCGGAGGGCCACCCCTAGGACTTAGCTCACATCCAGGCCTTTCCAACAAGCCAAGAACCAGCCCAAACCGTCGACTATGGAGTGAGAACGAAGCTCTGCCACCCGGCCCTTCTGCACTGTCGCGCAGACCCGAGCAGCTGCGGGAGAAACGTTCGTTCTCGAAGCTCCGACCACGAAAGACCATGAAACCTCTTGCAAAAACTTAGGAAACTTAAAGGGGGTTCTAACCCAACCGACCTTACCCTAAACCGTGGTCTGAGGAAGGAGAACGAAGCTCCCTTCCTTGAAACCCTAAACCTGCGCGAACAGCACAGATTTTGTGCAGCCATGCCCAACCTCTTCCTAGCCATCTCCAGCCCATTTCTGACCCTACCACTCGACCCTAGGGACCCCAAGGAACCCTTCTAACCATGGACCAGCAGACCACCTAGCCATGGACATGAAAAACGTGAGCATGCATATGAAATCGAAGAACAATGCGCCTAAAACCAACATCAATCGATTTTTCTGAAAAAGTTTTCAAAAGATTTCGATGCCTACCAAAACCTACATAATATATACTGATATGACGTTAAAATGAGAAGGAAAATCATGCCTTTCACCGTAGATATGGATTTAACACGTGTAGGAAGGACTTCGGGACGACGGGACGACTTTGGCTTGCTTGGAACCTTGAAACCGATCTTCTATGGAGTTTTAGGGCTGAAGATCGATGAAGAAGATGACTATTCTGTGAGGGTGGAGGCGGCTAAGGGGTGAAGTGATCGGCTAAATGGGGTTTGGGTAGATTAGGTTTAAATTTTGGTGTTAATTAAATATAGATAAATAATTAAAAATAAAAAGGTTTTAAATATTAAATATGTAACTTAAACTCCTAATTATAACTTTAAAAAAAATCTGATAACAACATAAAAATCTCGAATTATTAATTTAGGGGAATTTTAAAAATACTAAAAAGTCAATATTTTGACTAATTTTGGATAAAAATGACTCCTAAAATTAAATAAAATTAAATACTTAAAATTTTGAGATAATAAAACTCAAAATAATATTTTAAGGCTCCAAAAAGACTCATAAAATAATTTGGCTAGAAAGTTGTCATCTCGTCCGTCCACGGTCCCGTCTACGCGATCAAATAATAAAAATACTAAAAATTATAAAAATCACTAATTATGGGTTAAATGCTTAAAAATAAATTAAATCATGCATAAATAATTCACAGAATTATTTAACCCATAAATCATAAATTTAAATAATTAAATATCCTAATTATGCAGGCGGATTTACGAAATTAAAATACCGGGTGTTACACAACCACTGAGGCAGAATATATTGCTGCATCCGATGCTGCAAAGGAAGCTGTTTGGATTAGGAATTTCGTCCAAGAGTTGGGCGTTATTCCTAATGGAGTTGATCCAGTCCCGGTGTACTGCGACAACACTGGTGCCGTTGCTCAGGCAAAAGAACCAAGGTCTCATCAGAAATCCAAACATGTACTGAGAAAATATCACATCATCCGGGAAATTGTGGAACGAGGAGATGTCTTGTTAGACAGACTCGCCTCCACAGATAATGTTGCTGATCCACTAACTAAGCCTTTACCAGGACCATTGTTCGAAAAGCATCGCGAATCAATGGGTTTGAAGAATATGGGTAGTTGGCTCTAGTGCAAGTGGGAGATTGTTAGAGTAGGTGCCCGTCGAGCCAATGTGTTGGCCGATGGTCCTTGAGAGAACTCTTGTATGACAATCTTTATTTTAATAATATTTGACATTATTTAATTTGGCACATCTTTATCTTTATACCCATGCAATCTGCATAGATAAAGCCCTTGAATATACAAATAGTAGAAAGAATATGAGATGGTCATGTGATGACTATCATGAAACTCATATTTGGAATACTGTATATTCTAAACTGTTCCTAGTCGATTCAGCCGCCATAAAGAAGGATAAAGGCCGCTCGAGCTTGAGACTAGTATTTGCGATGTGAGTACCATGTTTCATTGATAGGGGACGTGGAGATGTCCAAGCATGCAAATAGGTGCTCCTTGTAGAGTGCACTTAACAACCCTCCCTAAAGGATTTTCCAAGTGGTTCTCACTTATCGAGTGGAGAAGTCCTAGTTTATGGTTGTACACCATTAGTCCTATAACCCGGGACAACATGGAGACTCTATATGCTAGTGCTTCACTTTGACTTGTTTACCGACTCATCTGGGGTCATCAGGTGGCAATGTTGGGTGTTGTGACGAAACATATAGGAGTCAATGCATTGTAGTCGGGGATTCACCGCTTACCTACGGGTATGGATATCCTATGTTATATCATGCATACGTAGCTTGAAATCTCTGATCAGAGTAAGTGGTAATTAAGAAAGGAGTTTCTTGAATTACACTTTCGATGCAACTACGGCATGACACATAGTTATCGATTCAATGACAACTCTCGATAAACCAATGGTTGTCGAATCGGTCGGGATATATGAGTTGAAGGCACCGTACTGTACGCTAACCATAATTGATTGGTTCTTGCAGGCACTATCATTTGATACCTAGGGAGTCATGTAAGCAATGCTGCTAGATGTTTACATGACTGGTTGGGTACTATCAGACTTGAGTTTTCTGACGTTCTTATTATCAATGTGTTGATTAATAAGAATGGAGCTATCTAGGGTATGCTCATATAAGGGACTTGTTGATCCTGAATCACATGAAGATGTGAACCCACTGCTAGTTGTATCAGTGAACCATTGAGGGTCACACAAGTACTAGCTTTCTAGATCCCGTTGAGATTAAAATTAGTTCATTGTGTTGAACAACTTATAAAGGAGTTTATAAGTAAAATAAATTAGAAGTTTGACTTCTAAATTGGAGAATGAATGGAATAAGTAACTTTTAATTTGTGAATGTGTTCCAAGATTAAAAGTTGACTTAAAATAATTAGTTTATGAAAATGGTGATTTTCTAAACTATTATTTTGAACTTAGTTAATTAATTCAAGTGTTGAATTAATTTAACACTAGTAGACATTTTAATGTACAAATAATTAAATTAATTCAAGTGTTGAATTAATTAAACACTATTGAGTCTAGTAGAGCTCAAATTAATATAGTGTTGTATAATTATTGATACTAGTGGACTTGAATGAGTTCAAGTTAAATTTAATTAATTGATTAAACTTAAATGGGTTTAGGTTTAATAATTAATTAAAAATAAGTTCAAATGGCATTTGAATATATATATTTATATATGTATATATATATAGGCGTGTATATATATATATATATATGATATATATATATATATATATGTGTGTATGGAATTTGAAGGGTTGTAAAATGGTTTGCAATTTTCCATGCATGTCTTGCAATTTTCCATGCATGGCTTAATTGTACTCATTAATCCCTCTCCTTTAATATATTATTTGGAATAATATATACACACACACAATACATTCCATTCCAATTTTTAAAGGGAAGTGGCCGAACACTCCATATTATTTTTCTCCAAGTTTTCTTTCATTTTTGTGGGAGAAGGAAAGGAAAATCTCAATGAAAAATTCTCTAAATATTCTAGTGCATATTTAGAGTGGATATAGATCGTCTAGTCGTGGACCTAATTCGAAGGCTCGAAGTGTTGAATCCATTTTGAGCAAGGAGTGCTCTTGGAAGCTTGTAGATTGAGTCTACCCTTTTCAAGAGCCTAGTTGTTTATCAACTTGGTTGGAGCCATAAATCAATCTTTAAGATTGATAGGTAAAATTCTAAACACCCTATGGTTGTTTGAGTTTTTGAATACTACACAAGTGCTCGGATTTCTTTTATTAAAAATTTTATATTTTCGCTGCGTTTCCGGGCACGAGTTAACCGATCCCCTTCATGTCATACAACGCATAAAACTTAATATACGAATCAATATAAGCAGGGAGTGGGTATCGAAGAAAAATATTAAAATGTTGCATAAGATTAAACCGGAATCAATTATAAGATTCATTTGGATAAAATCTATACATATATTTATTTAGTCGTTTTTCAGAATTTTTATTAACCATTTCACAAAAACTTTTATGGGACTATCTAACGGGTTAATGTTATGAGATGCATCTTATATTCGACACAACCCATGGAAAATATCATTTTTTGTGCCAACAATAATATTAATTTTTCATGTAAATATAAATCGAATTAATATATCTCACAATATATATATATGTAAAATCGTCTCACAATATATATATATATACTTTATTGTTTCATATTAAAAACAGACAATCCACCAAAAGACAACTCACAAATGGTCACATTATAAAGCATTGAAATTATCAACCACCAATCAAATATAAAATCATTTGAAAATAACTAACATAGTTTTGTATTTTTTAAAAAAGCACCTAATGCTTCCATGGTTTGAGTTATAATACCAAAAGCTATTGTTCAAAACAAATAAGACTATAATTTTATATTTGTTTGTAGCTAAATAAAATTGTGTTTTTTATGTGCAATAAATTTTCTTTCTGAGATAATGTTGATGTGCAATAATTGTTTTTATGCATACTGATATATTTAAAATATTTGAGTTGTATTCATATTATCATATACAACTTTTGATAAAACGAAAATTGTTCGATCCTACAGATAACAATTGAAGTGTTACATTTGAGTTGTTGCATGATTAAAAAAATGTGTGTTGCATTATTATTACAAGCTATAATTTTTGACGAATCATAATTAATGTTCAATCCTACAATGTTTTTAAATAAAAAAAATCTCAATGAATGCTCTCCAACTTTGAATTTTTATCATTGCAATTTGCAATATCTCTTACAGCTATACATAATTTTTTTGTTCCGATTATACCATTAAGACTTAAGAACCGACCTGTTAACATTTTCGAAGACCAAAATCTATCCGGACCTATATTTAATATTTATAAATGTTATAATTTTTAACAAAAAATATATATTAACAAATTTTCAAATTTGAAATAACAAAATTAAATTAATTTGGACATGCATAAAATATGAACAAAATCAAGCATATATATATATCAACAAGTAAAATTCATTTTGACAAACGAATTATTGATAAAATGTCAAATTGATACAATAGACAATTGAAAATGGTTTATTTAAAGTCAATTTACTTTTTACTTAAATTATTTTAAAGTACAATATTCTTGTTAAATTCAAATAGATACAAATTTTAATTTTCAAAATTATTTTATTGATTACAATTATAATCATAAATTTATATTTATTTAAATTTTATATTATAAAAAAGAGATTGTTTCTCATTGTACAAAAATATTATAAATATCAATTAATACAAACATACACACATATGTATATAACAACTAATAAATTATATATTCAAAAATAATATACATTAAAAATTATTTATAAATATATAATAAAATGATAATTTTCTCTTTGTCTGTGTTATAATATTATCATTTATATCAATAAAATTACAATTCGTCAATGAATCACAATATATATAACTAAAATATAATTTATTATATTTATAAAATATTATAAATAAATATTTTTTATATTTAAATATTTAATTAAAAAAACCTTGCAATTTTTCAGAAATCTAAACCAAATACAAAAAAACTTGGCAATCATAATCATGCAAATCGAGACAATCAACATGATCAACGTGATGTTGTATTGTTACTCCGATCTTCATAGGCCACCGATTTTTTTTCCAGTGATATATATGCATGTGTGTGTCTTTATTTATGATATACAAATTTCACGTTAAATACTTTTCGGATTCATGATATAAAATTTTTCTTTTTATAATATAGTAAATATGAATTTATTTTTACAATTTTAACCAATGAAATAATTTTAAAAGTGAAGTATATATATCGAGTTGTATTTAATAATAATATTGAACTTAAAATCTATTTAATTAAATGACAAAATTGATTTTTTAGTTTGATCATATACCAATTAAACAATTTTTTAATTATTCAAGTATTACTTTGATATTATATCAATAGTTCATGTAGTAAAATATTTTTACTCAGATGTCAACAAAAAGATTATGAAGTGTACTTACCATAATCATAAAAATAATATAAATTTTTACCATACGATATTTTATTTAAATAAATAATTTATTAATTAGTAAATATAAATGTATTATAATTTTAGTTAGATAATTTTTTTTATAATTTTTAAATCAATATAAATTAATTTTTACATTTTTAATCAATAAAAATTATTTTGAAAAATAAAATGTACATTTAGTTAAATTTACAAAAAATAATTGAACTTATAGCAATTTTATTAAACCATAAAATCGATTTTTTATTTGGATCATGCATCATTTAAACTATTTCAATAGTTCATGTACTGATTTGATATTTTATTAATAGTTTGTGTATCAAAATAAATTTTATACATTTATTAAAATAAATGTGACTTTTTAAAAATAAAAATAAAAAAATTCTTTTCTAAATAAATGTGACTTTTTAAAAATAAAAATAAAAAAATTCTTTTCCATTAATCCATAGACAAGACGTTTTTTGAAGTTGTCAGAATCGCAAATGGGCAGTGTGGAAAATAAAAGGAAGAAGTGGAAGGACGTGTGGTTGTGGATATCGCACAAATCCGCATTCGCTGTGGTTGAGCGGAATCCACCACAAGCTCCATACTTTTTCACCTGGTTTCTGTAAAGTATGCTACCATGTTCTTCCCTTCAATCGTTTGGATTTTCGAGTAAGTGCATAACAAGATTTTTGCTCTAGTTTTCAATTTATCGACAGGAGTTATTGTTCGTGTTCCCATTTCTTGCTTCATGTGTTGCTGTCGACAGGAGATTAGGTTAATAATCAAGGAAATAATCGAGACCAGTGTTTGTGTTGTTCAAGAACTGCGGAATCCTTCGTGGGTTTCTTGAAAAATACCAGTCTTGATATATTTTAATATGGATACTTTACTAAAGACTCACAACAAGCTTGACTTTCTTCAACCGATTCATGGGTTCACGGAGAAATTTAGTGCCTACACATCTTTGAAACCTCAGAAACTGGAAACTAAGTTTGTTTCCAAGAAATCCAGTGTGAAATTCGGCAAAAGTTTTTGTGTGAAAGCCAGTTCTAGTGCCCTTTTGGAGCTTGTGCCTGAGACCAAGAAGGAAAATCTTGATTTTGAACTTCCCATGTATGAACATTCGAAAGGCCTAGTGGTGGATCTGGCAGTTGTAGGTGGAGGTCCAGCAGGACTCGCGGTGGCGCAGCAAGTTTCGGAGGCAGGCCTGTCGGTTTGCTCAATCGATCCTTTTCCCAAAATGATTTGGCCTAATAATTATGGTGTTTGGGTGGATGAATTCGAGGCCATGGATTTGTTGGATTGCCTCGACACGACGTGGTCTGGTGCTGTTGTGCACATTAACGACGAGACCCGCAAAGATCTTGATCGGCCTTATGGAAGGGTTAACAGGAAACAGCTGAAATCGAAAATGATGCAGAGATGCATTTTAAATGGTGTTAAGTTTCATCAAGCTAAGGTTGTGAAAGTAATCCACGAGGAATCGAAATCATTGTTGATATGCAATGATGGTGTTACTATTCAGGCTGCAGTGGTTCTAGATGCGACTGGTTTTTCCCGGTCCCTAGTCCAGTATGACAAACCATACAACCCTGGCTATCAAGTAGCTTATGGGATTTTGGCAGAAGTGGAAGAACATCCATTTGATATAAATAAGATGGTTTTCATGGATTGGCGAGACTCACATCTCAACAATAATAAAGAGTTGAAGGAAAGGAATAGAAAGATTCCTACATTTCTTTATGCCATGCCCTTTTCTTCAAAAAGAATATTCCTGGAAGAAACGTCGCTTGTTGCTCGTCCTGGAGTACCAATGAAGGATATTCAAGAACGCATGGTGGCTAGATTAAACCATTTAGGTATAAAAGTGACTAGCATCGAAGAGGATGAACATTGTGTGATTCCGATGGGAGGCCCCCTTCCGGTTTTACCTCAGAGAGTTGTAGGCATTGGTGGCACAGCCGGGATGGTGCACCCTTCAACTGGCTACATGGTAGCAAGAACTCTAGCGGCTGCTCCAGTCGTTGCCAATGCCATCGTTCGCTATCTCAAATCAGATCGAAACCTTCTTGGTAATGAATTATCTGCGGAGGTTTGGAAAGATTTGTGGCCGATAGACAGGAGACGCCAAAGGGAATTCTTTTGTTTCGGTATGGATATTTTGCTGAAGCTTGATTTGCATGCCACCAGAAGGTTTTTCAGCGCCTTTTTCGACTTGGAACCACGTTACTGGCACGGATTCTTGTCGTCCCGCTTGTTTCTTCCAGAACTAGTACTCTTTGGTTTATCCCTTTTCACACATGCCTCGAATTCTTCTAGGATAGAGATTATGGCCAAGGGCACTGTTCCTCTGGTAAATATGATCAACAACTTGGTACAGGATAAAGATTGAAAGCCTGCTATATGAATCTTCATGTTTATTGTTGACCTTGTTAGCAAATGCATCATGTATCAACTGCTATTATCGATATTTTTCCTTTTCTGCGTTCTATAACTGCACTTCTAAGGGAGGGGCTAAATCTGTATAATAGAATTCAGTTTTGTCAGGTTTTGTGGATTAAAATTGACTTCTGTACTTCAATAAACACATAGCAGGGTTGATTCGATGCTAGTATAAGCGCGTTTCCTCGTATGTAGGATACAAAGGTCCCGATTTATTTGATCATGAGGTTCACATATTCAGATATGGACACCGCAGTTTCAAATACATTCAGATTGTTGGTCTAATATAAGGTCCTTATGCTAGGTTGAAATTTTACTAACCATGATCCGAAGGGGGAAAGGAACCAATCTTTATGTTTTTATCCTATCTATTATTACATAAAATATTCTTGAAATCAATAAATTATCCTAATTTATTAGGTCGCCTTAAAATATAATATTATTTGGATTGATTTTTTTCTTTGTGCTTCAACTATTTTACTCTAAAAAATGTGGAATAATATATCTGATATTTAGAATATTTTATTTTTAACAACGAAGACATTTTTTTATAGTTAGCAAAATATATTTACGGTGCTTTGTTGTGCATATACATAGATATTACCGAAGAATATGGATCTACTTTATGAATTTTCTATGTGATTCTATATTACACCGGAATTTTATTGTGAGTATTTTCGTTAGAGTGCAATAATTGTTCATGCTGGATAGAACGATCGAATTATGGTGGTTGAGCTGCTGTACAATTTAAAATTTTGAGTTGTACCTTACTATCAACTATAGATTTTGGTACATTACGGTCTTATAATTGATATCATGGTCAAAGTCATGAGTCTGATTCTCATTGATTGCAATGAGTCCGATTATTGGGAGAGATATTGTTGTAATGCAATAATTACAATTGATATCAGAGCTAAGGTCATGAGTTCGATTTTAATTGATTCAAGGAGTTCAATTATTGAGAGAGATGTTGAAGTGCAATAATTGTACATGCGTAGAGTGGAACCATGGTCGAACCACCGAACCATGACACTTGAACTGTTATGCGACGCCTTTATCACCAGATATTTGGTGAAACGACAAGTTTTTTTTACACGAAGTTCACTCAAATAACTAAAGAAAAAATAAATCATATGAAGTTTATTAAACACTTAAAAAAAAAAAAAGTTTTGTACAAGATGGTCACAAAACAAATCACGTGGATCCGTCAAGTATCAACACTCTTAACACTTTTGTTAGAATCATCCCAATTCCCATTCAAAGAGCAATTAAGACATTCAACTACCGAGAAATGATAAACTCAGCGCAGTTTTAGCTGAAGACAATAGTAATTTTTTGCTGTCTGAGAGCGACCACTGTCTATGGAGGCTTTCGATATTATAATTTTGAATCTCTCTGCGTTTCTTTATAGATTGAAATGATTCAATCACTGAAATGGGATATTCGGACTACTATTTAACATTTTTTTAAAACAAAAAATCGAATTTCTAACAGTTAGATGTTTCTTTTGCCAATTGGTAGATGATCAATGCTAGGGTTTTCAAATATATATGAATCATAAATTTGTTTTTCGGTTTGGTTGAATTTCAAAGACAGACTTCAAAATTTTGTGAAAATCACAAAAAAGCTTAAAAGCACTTTTTTTTAAGCAAAGTCAAACACTACTGTTATGGGGAGTGGCAATTTACATTGTTTAGAAAATTATATTTGAAGCACCCCAACTCGCTCAACTAATCTTGCCTCCTACAGAAAGTATATCAAGCACTAACTGGCCTTAGGTACATCAACTTTTTTCCAATACATGATCATGAAAATTCTGAGTTTGGAGACTGAAGGACACATCAAGATGAACTTCCCCAAATTCTGCAACAGTCTGAGAACGCAAAACGGGAAAATCCATATCTGATCACAACAGCATAACAGGTCACCAAACGCAGCGATATGTTGAATGTAACTGCGTAAGTTCACCGTTGTAAGTAACCTTGACGACCTGCCCTTTCTCCAACCCATAGTAGCGAGCTATTGCATCAGTCTGTAATATCCGTGGAAGCTGAAAATAAGAGGAACAGATGTTAATGGTCGACCAATACACACTTAAAAAATGAAGAGATGGTTGTGAAAATTTATTTGTTCTCAACAAAGCACCATCTTGGTCCAAAAGTACGTGGGACAAATTTTGCAATGTACTTGATATGCATGCATAGATAAGCATATATCAATTTCAAAGCCAAGAGAGGACTATTGACGTCATTTACCACGAGAAGATTTTTTGAGCAATTGAACATTTAACAGTTATCAATAAGCTTTTCGAGTTGAGGGACCATGAATACAACAGATTCATTATTTTTCACTCGGTCAAAATAAAATCCGCATAAAAAATTTCTGCATATCCCTGTTTGTTTCAATAATTAATGTGGCCGGCGTAACATAGTCGTAGCATGTGAGTACCCACAACAAATAATAGAGGACCATAATCCTGCAACTACAAGAATATTGACAAATAAATAATCCACTCCATACACACAGAAACATTACAAATCAGTAAGATTGAACCTCAACCTCACATCAAGTACATGCTAACCTGTTTTTCTTCTATGCTGTACTTCTGTAGTAGACTTTCTTTCTCTTCATCAGTCAGCAGTTGATGTTTTGGCTTTAGTTCATGTTTGGTTATGTTAACAAGCAAGTTCAAGATCTAAAAAACAAGGCAAAAATCAAAGGAAGGCAAGTCAGATCGGTAAAGGTACTAATATTAACGTGAATCAATAGGATTACCACCACAAAAATATTGGAAATAAAATGGTCTAAAGCCCAAGAAGTGTGTAAGGAAGAGAAATGGAAAACAGGACATAGAAAATACTTTATTAGATCCTTATAGATAATAAGTTTACAAAATTTACAAGTAAAGTGCATTGAAGCTCAGGACAGCTAAAGATAAATAAGCCAATACATGTGAGCGTTCAGCTTCCTACTTTGTTTAAAGAAACCAATTGTATTGATATGTTGGCAACAGATTACGCATTTACAACAGAAAAAGTAACTTGTACCCAAACCATATACATCAAAATCAGGGGGAGCAGGCAAAATGCCAACAGTAAAGTTTACCTGGAAAATTTCGACTTTGCATGAAATGAGGTCCACAGCTTTCAAGGCCTGGCTTGTTATTTTATTCTGCACTACCAAGATCAGCCGACTCAACTTGTCTCTGCTAATAATCTCAGCTACAATGGCACGGATGACGTTGACTTTAACTACGTTTGGAGCACAGAATAGAACCAGAGTCTGCAATGAAAACACATCACACCTCAATAGATTCAATACCATCGTCCTAATAAACTGTCTGGAGAAAATTAACTCACTCACCAAAAGTAAAACTTAGAATTGGTAAACGGTCTAACAGAAAGAGACTAGATGAGCAGACAAAAATGATCCGCATAAGAACGACCAAGTTCTCATAGCAATAAGCTGGGATTCACAGGCTTTTATATCGTCGAGAACCCATTGTAACTAGTTAAAACCTAAGACTAATCCCACCATGATTTATTGGTTCAGTGTAGCTTAACAACCAAAACCCCTCCTAAACAAGTGTCGCGATGCATGTACAACAGATGGCGGTTAAATATACAGATCATTTGGGTTTTAACCCCAAGAAACTCATAATCTAAAGAAAGAAAACCACGAAGAAACTAGAGATGCATTGCAAAAGCTTAATTGAAGCTACTAATAGTCCGATGGTGATTCAACTTTTTTCCTCCTCAAACACATGCCGTAACACAAAGCTCCACCAATCCCAATAGAAGGAAAACAAAAAAGATTGAAAAACGAGCGAGTAAAAAGATTTTGCAAAAGCGGCGACCTTTAGAGAAGGGTCATCCCGGTGGAGAGCAGAAATCCTCAATGTATCAACATCAGGCGTCTGCCCATGCCTATCCCGAAATTCTTGAAGAGACACCTCGATCTCAGAATTGGGCACTGCATAGCCACGGTCTCTAAGCATTTCCAGCAGCGTTCGGCGCGCCAAATAGTATCTGTGGCTCTCGGTACTGCCATTATCGACGAAACTGCTGAGGCAATTCCCCAATTTCTCTTCAGCATCGATTTCCATAGCTGAATTAAGGCAGAATCGGGGATGCTTGGCTTGGAGTTGTATAACCTAAAAAGTTTCTAACGGGATTTTCTTTACATATTTGGGGAAAAATACGGAGGTTTTGTTATAATATAAAAATAAAAATAAATTTAAATTCTCAATTTTGTAAATAAAATAAAATAATTGTAGTGTTGAATGCTTTTTTTTTTTTTTAACACAATATTATATCAAATCAAGTCACCACGTATTATATCGAAAATATCATTAAGGCGAAAGAAATGCATGATATTTTAGACTTGACAAAAATGGGTTCTCTTAAGGGTTTTTTATAAAATTAATTTATAAATTAAATTAAATTTAAAAAATAAGGTGATCTGTAGCGTTTTACAATAATACTGTAAAACGCTACTGCTAATAAATTGCAGTGTCCGCTTCGCTGCCAGCAAATTGTAAATTTTGGGGATACTTTTTTTTTTTGTGGCTCTTTTATTTATTTATTTATTGGGTTCTTTTTTTCATATAATTTGTAAATAATGATTTATATTTATTGTTTTCGTTAATTTTTTTCTCAAAAAAATCTAATTTGTCATTTAATTTATGAATTGATCATCAACTAATTTTTTTTATTTTATCAAGAAAACAAAAATCTAATATAATTTTTTTAAAAAATGTTATAATTACATTTTATATCAAAAAGTAAAAATAGTTATTATATCTTGAATATATTCTAAATCAAATGCATGCATTGTCAAATGTCAATTATAGTTCAAAAAAAATATTTTGTTGATCAACTTTTATTGTAGCATTCAAACGTTGATAAATTATATAATGATGAAAATATAATTACTAAAATATCTGATAATTAAATACGTTGATTTTTTTTATCAAATTTATTTTTAATATCTTTACAAAAAAATTGGTTAAACTAATTTTTAAAAAATAATCAGTTAAAATAATTAAATAATAAAAAATAATTTGTTTGGTTTAAGTTATAATTACAAAAAAAAAATTAAACTAATTTAAAAATTTATTCATTCAGTTATATTTATATAAAAAAAATTGGTTAAACTAAACAAATATTTTCTATATAAAATTTAAATTTAAAATCATATTATATTTTTTAATATAAATTTGATTTTAATTAAAAATTGGTTAATGCGGCTACCAAATTATTTTAGTTTGGTTGTGTATGTGGAGTCGATAGAGGTCCTTCAATTCTATGAACAAAAATTGGTTAAAAAATATATCTGTAAATATAACTAAAACCATACAAATCATTTTTTTTATTGTTTAATCATTTTAACTGATTTTTTAAAAAATAATTAGTTTGACCAATTTTTTGTAAACATATTAAAAATAAATTTGATAAGAAAAAATCAACTTATTTAATTAATCTCAAATATTTTAGTAATTATCATTTCATCATTATATAAGTTATCATCGTTTGAGTGTCACAATAAAAGCTGATCAACAAAATATATTTGTTGAACTATAGTTGACATTTGACGATGCATGCATTTGATTTAGAATATGTTCAAGATATAATAACTATTTTTAGTTTTTTCTTTTTGATATAAATTGTAATTATAACATTTAAAAAAAATTATATTAGATTTTTGTCTTCTTAATAAAATAAATTTTTTTTGTTGATGATCAATTCATAAATTAAATAACAAATTAGATTTTTTTGAAAAAAATAACAAAAATAATAAATATAAATCATTATTTACAAAGTGCATGAAAAAAAACCCAAAAAATAAATAAATAAAAGAACCACAAGAAAAAAAAAAAAAGTATCATGGGAACGTGCCATACATACATGGCACGGTCTCCAAAATTTACAAACTGCTGGCAGCGGAGCAGACACTGCAAAAATTGTGGTATCCACTCTTAGCAGCTCTTAACTAACAAATGGACAACATGATTTGCTGATTTTCGAACTAAAACAAAAAAAAACAAGAATGAATATCCAAAGCAAGGATCTCACAATCTTCGACAATTTTATGTTTTTTTTTATATTTTGATAAATATTCTCATTTTTCATTACTCAAATTAAAAAAAATCTGATAATAATATTGATAAGAGTATATTAATAAACCATATGAAATATATTAATAATAACAACACAAGTTAAAAAAAATTAACGTTAGTAAATTGATAGATTTGACAACACCACCACCAATTATACAAATTAACCTTTTTTTACTAATTAAATTAATATTTTGATTTTCTAACGTCAAACAGTTCGCGACAAAAACACGATGTTTTAATATCTTTGTTTTTTTAATACTCAACATCATTAATAAACAGTTGCAAGGGATTATCATTGCTCGCCCCAAACTCGAATAACACACTAGAATGAATGGATTAAAGTCTAGAGTGATAAGAGTCTACACAAAAGCATACACATAGAATTAGCCTAGAAAACAAAACACATTACACACCAAGTAATTAATGTCAATAGTCATTCATGAGCTATAGAACTCAAGTGCAACAAAGCGAGCATCGAATCAACCCATTCTCGTTGCACTCCGGGCAACTCCTCAATTCCCCGCCATCCTCGTCGTAAACCTTCCG
This sequence comes from Henckelia pumila, assembly GCF_033568475.1. Taxonomy (NCBI): domain Eukaryota; kingdom Viridiplantae; phylum Streptophyta; class Magnoliopsida; order Lamiales; family Gesneriaceae; genus Henckelia; species Henckelia pumila. The sequence continues at coordinate 218,991,887 of NC_133123.1, forward strand.
GCTACCGCAGCAATTCCGGCAAGGAACAAACCTCACATCCCCACAAATCTTGCACACGAAACCCGAATCCATACCCGAAAAGCCTTCCAAAATGTTCGCCAACTCCCCTGACTCGTTGAGTTGCTTAATCTCCTCCACACCACCAATGTGCTTCCCCTTGACAAAAACCTGTGGCAAGCTCACCCCCTCCCCTCCTAATGCATCCTTCAACTCATTCCTATACGACCGATCCATCGACACGTCTCGCTCGTCCACTCGCACTCGATATCCCCTCAAGATCACCCGAACCATGCAGCAATCCTCGTAAGTCTTTCTGATGCCCCTCAAGCTAGTGTAATACAACACAATCCTATCTTCAGAACCCAACAAGGGGCAAGAATCCTTCCTAACATGAGACACCAAGAACTCGACTTTTTTAGGCTTAGAAATGCATCCTTGTTGTCTACCTAACAATGCCTTGCGATAACTCGATGCCACATTAGACTCCATTTTGGCTAGAAATGACTCCTCGGAGAGATACTTCCACAAAGGCTTAGACTTTGGCTGCTCAAAGAACTCAATAGAGTCAAATTCTCTTTTACAAGGCTTCTTGGGAGATTCGACCATGTGAAAACTGAACTCATCCTCATCAAGCCCTTTCATGAGCTCCCAAGTGTTGATAACCGAGACTGGGGATAAAGGGTCCTCGGACCCGCCAAGATCGTTGGCCCCTTTTGTCTGGACTGTCCGATCAAGTTTGAAACTAGGATTTGGGAGCACGAGAGAACCATAGGTAGTGGAGGTGAGGGAGACAAAGTGATTGGAGTCCCCTTTCCTCACAGGTGGATGGTAAATCAAAGGGGCCGCAACAGAGAGAGTTCTTGGCACCGGATTAACAAAAGGGTCCGAAAATGCGCCAGCAGGAGACGACAACTCCGGATTACAATGTGAAGAAGATGAACATTTGGCAGAGGGATCCCTGTGCTGAGCCACAAAGTTAGCAGGGCAAGAAGCCGAACAGCCCATGAAAAAGGGTAAAGAATTGGGCAAAATGGGATCAAGAAGCTGATTGATCTCCTTGTCTTGTCTCCAATATTCAGCTCTCTTGTTTTTTTTTTTGCCCTTTTTATCTTGGCATAGTCTGTTGGGAATTCACGGAGGGGCTGTGATTTGTGAGTGGTGGTGGGGTTTTGGTGGGATGGGAGAAGTAAATAGGGAATTAAATGCAGGTTTAAAGGTGGAAAGGTGCCGACTTTACGAGAGGAAAGTGATGAAGAACGCGGTACTAGATTGGTGCTGCAGCTGGCGCTGGTTTTGGGATATGTAATGTAATGCCTTGTTTCAAGGGCTCTTGGGATTTGCTTCTTCACGACAACTATCTATGTTCGCGTGTTAATTTTGGCAAGTTTTTGATTGATTGTATTATCTCGTTGTTATGGATGGATCCTCGAACTTAATCTCTTCAAGTTTGAGTATGTCGAATGATAAGAGAACATGTAACAAGTTAACATTGATAATTGAAATGTAGGCGGAGCCAAAAATTCTAAATTAATCGAGTTAAAATTTTAAACTCTAGAATTGTTTAAACTTTTGAATCAAAACCACTCGAGCTACTATCAAATTAATCAAAAAAATTTTCAAAATCAATATATATAAAATTGTAAAAAATATTCGGGTCACTCGAGCTATAGCCCGGGTGCCTCTGTATGTGGCTCCGCCTCTTTCAAGGTATGTGATTTGATGGTTAAAACTATATTTTATTTTTATTCTTATTCTTATACTTTTAATTTCAAATTTCAATTCATTCGTATCTGTTCGAGTTGTGTCATTTTCATCCTTGTGTTTCATAATTGAATACATGCATTGTCATTCTCTCGAATATAATAGCGAATCAATTCATTCAAATTTGTTTTTTTTTTTTTTGAAGATGCATTTACTTTAGCTTCTTCGAGTCAAAATGTTGTACCGCTTCAAATTGTGAAAACTCATTCTCGCCAAAAAAAAAAAATAAATAAATAAATAAATAAAATGAAAAAGAAGAAAAATAAGTAAAAAGGTAAGAAATTCATACAGAAACATCTTTATCAGCCAATTATTACTTAGATATCACCAAATTACACTAACTCGTGCATGATTGGTACATTGAAAAATAATAAAGAATGAATGAAATCAACTTTGAAATTAAGTAAGATTGAGAATGAAATTATTATTAAAAAAGTTGACCTCGAAGGAGACCTCATTCCACATGAGTTAGAGGCTAATTGTCTCATGCGGAGATTAAATCGAAGGATGTGCATGAGCGGCAGAGACTTGAAGGAGAGAGCTACATGTCCATTAAGAATGAAATTATCGTTATACTCTAATTTCATTCCAACAATTGGTACCAGAAAAAAATAAAAATGATTGGAATGAAATTAATTTTAATGATAAAATCATTTTTTAACTTCATATACCAAAATAATAGTTATTCAAACACTTATTATTATTATTATTGATGATGATGATGCATTAATTATTGTAGAATTTCATTATATAATTTAAGTAATCTAAATTTATAATTTTATAATTATAATTGTAATTATTTTATTATAATAATAAAATTTAATAATATTTTTTAATAATAAATGAGTAAATAATAATAATTTATTAATATCATTTTTTTTTCAAAATAATATTAACTAATTATAATAATATATTTATATTAAATAATAATATATTATAATACTAATAATTAATATTAAAATTATTATTAACAATAAACTAATAAAATAATTATATAATTATTTTATATATATTATAGTAGATTATTATATAGGTTAATATTAGTTTATATTTAAATAATTTAAATGGAAAATATTTTTATATAAACATCGAAATGAGAGTTGTGAATGACTATTTTCATTCAAAATATAATATGAAAATAGTCATTTCAATAGGGATGAACATTTCTATTTCAAAGGCAAACCAAACATATATATAGGGAATGAGATAAAAATGTAAACATTTCATGTCCTTGTACCAAACATGTCCTTTAGGACATGATTGATACGTTTGAAATGAATAAAGTAGGAATAAAATCAACTTTGAAATGAAATAACATTAAAAATGTAATGGTTGTTATATTCTATTATAACGATTGATAGCAGCAAAAATCAATATTCTAAAAAGCGCTAGACGAGAGGCGACCCATGCCTAGCGCCTAGCCGCCTAGGCGGTTTTTATTTTTAAAACCTAAATGATAAATGCCTTGGGATATTCATGAGTTTTACTTAATTAAGGGTGTTCATTCAGGCCGAACCGAATCGAACCGAATTTCACCGAAAATCCGAACCAAAAACCGAATCGAATTTCACGGTTCGATTCGGTTAAAAAAATATTTTAACTAAATATATCAAAATTGAATTAAATTATTTTTAATAATAAAATCATATTTTAACTACATATATTAAAATAATAGTTATTCATACAATTTATTATTATTATTATTAGTATTATTATTATGATGATGTATTAATTATTATAAAACTATCATTATATATCTTATAATCTAAATTTATATTTTTATAATAACAATAATTATTTTATTATAATAATAAGATATAAATAATATTTTTATTAATAATTTTATAAATAATAATAAATAAATATATCATAATACAAGTATTAATATAAAAAAATAGAATGAAAGATATTTAATCAAATGTAGAGTTTCGAATTTTTTTTAAAATAATTCACCGTTTTCTGTAAATTTCCAATTTTCCATTTTAATTTTCCTCATTTCTATTCCATTTAATAATTTTCCCTTTATTGTAAGGGTTAATATATTAAATTATATTTTATTTTATTTCTGTCTATTATTTTTTAGAACTAATATGCGTTGATATATCAATACTCAATGGTTTGTAAATTATAACTCACTTGATGATAAGGTTTCAGGTTCAAGGATGGAATATAAAAATGATAATAAGTCGGGTTTAAAGTCGTGCGTACTAAAATAGTGTGTGCAAATTTCTTAAAAAACAAAACAAAAAATCATTTATATTTAAAAGTTATAAACTATAACTAAACTCGTCATGTTTGGACTTTGAAGCAAATCTAGACTTAGTCAACAAGTTTCGAAGCGGTCAAGCGGGTACTAAATGAGTAACATATGGTAATAAAATCGGTGATATATATATATATATATGCTAAATAATAAATTTTATATTTACGCTGAATAATGAATATCGTAATATTTAATCTTAATTCACAAATTTTTTGTCCTTTCTTGTTAAATGATCATTAACGTGTCGTGTTTTTTATTTAATGTTGATAAATATATTAGGTTTTGAACTTTTTCTTTGTGTATTTATTAAAATTGAAAATGTCTAATGGGTTTACGAATCCAACTTGAACCGATCGATTTTTGGTGTGAGATAACTTCAGATCTAATTTTTTCTCAATAGGAGAGTCTCAAGATTAACAAACATATCCCAAGGTCCAAATTTTCTTTCCGCGGGAGAATCTTAGGACTAACAAGCATATCCCGACTCGCTACGTTGTCATCCTTGACAAAACATCGAGTTAAGACTCAATTCCAATTATAAAACCCCCCACCGAAGTTGATATTAAGAAGAGCATTTACATGGCTCAAAAAAGAAAAAAGAAAAAAAAAAAAGAGCATTTACATTTTTTAATTTAATTTTAAGAAAATGAAATGTAGATAGTATGAAAAGGAATGATCGATCCTTATATAGGCCCATTGATTTTTCAGATATGGGCCATACAAAAACAAACAACCCAAAGTCCAATTTAGGGGAATTCAATTCCATTTCAGCGTGATTTCAATTCCCCATGATTCTTTGCTGCAATCTCTGTTTCTCCTCCATTGATTTTAATTCTTCAGTACCCTGAGCGTGGTTTTAATTCCACTCGAAAAAACCCATTTCATATCTTCGATTTCTGGAGCCTCTTAGCCCATTTTTTGAGTTAGCAATTGATTGAACCTGGCAGCAGCTTTTAGGGTTTCCACGGGTTCAAGTTTGTAATACTTTGGCATGAAGGCTGAAGATTATCATTTTGCTCCTAGTAAGTCCATTTCATTTTCCAGATTCTTGCTAAAAAATGTGAACTTCGTGTTTCTGTGTGCTCAAATGTAATCATTTTATGATGCGCATTAGTAGTTTGAAGCGTTGCGGTTTCTTGTATTTGACATGCTTGAAATTGGCTTCAATCTAGTTTTCAATTAGTTTGGGTTTCATTCAAATGGGATTTATTCTGTTTAAATTAACTGTCTGTCAATGGATTTTTGTAGTCGATTTCTCGGTTTTGGAAGTTCATACTGGCATCTTCCTAATGTATTGTTTAACATGGAAACAGTATCAGCCCCTGTTTTTTGTATTGTTTAACGTTTGAGGATAGATTTTGCCATTTCATATTACCATTTTCCTAATGTACATGCAAAACTCAGAAACATCGAAATGGTAACAGGCCTTGCGACGAAAAAGATGATTTCATATGCTGAATAAATCACTGGCATTGATGATAATATGATATGATGGTTCCAAAGATTTGGGCATCAAAATTTTCTAAGATTTGGTCATTTCGAGGACGTGGAGTTTAGAACATTACCAGATTATTTCTAGTTTCTTGATTACTTTTTCCTGCTCAAATTATTGAGTCATCATGATGAGTGTGTGGGGGCTTATTATTTCAAAGCAAAAGGCCTGTATAAAGAATTACTAGAGCGTAATAGCTTGATCCCACCTAAATATAGAAGTTGATTCAAGTCAAACAGTTGTCAGAGGACTCTTCAAAGTGTACACCAGTGCCCAGTTTTTCATCTCACATTGTTTAAGTTATGAATGTTGTATCTTATGTATAATAATACACATCTGAGGTTTGAGTTGACTTCTAATCTCAGTGATATACTGGTATGTATCCATGGATTCACTGGTTATTTATTTGCACTTTTGGGTTTGCCTTGTGTTCTGGCAGATGCCTCTACTAGCAACATTATGGATTACTATGCAACCAACCCTGGGCCGGTGGATCCTTCTGTTTTGTATGACCAAGATAAGCATGTCTCTGCCGCAGTTTGGGAGGGACAGGTGCTCATGATATCGTAGTTTCTCTCCCCATCTTGATAATACTCGTGACAATTTGCACCTTACAATATATTAATTTGATTTAACAGGAGCGAGGTGCACTTAGATGTCATGAACATACTTCAAAGCTTGGCCATTGGTCGCTTACTGAGAAACAAATTGAGTTGGTGAAGAAGACTGGTTTTGGCTATTTGAGATTGATTCCAGCAATTAGTCTTGATAATCCACTCATATCTGCACTAGTTGAGAGATGGAGGAAAGAAACTAACACTTTCCATATGACTGTTGGGGAAATGACAATAACACTGGAAGATGTTGCTTACTTACTTGGCCTTCCAATCGATGGTGAACCTGTGATAGGTGTGACTTATACCTCATGTGATTCAGTGTGCGTGAAGTACCTTGGTAAAACACCTGATTCCGGTAACATGAGTGGTGGGATGGTGAAACTTAACTGGTTAAAAGAAACCTTCTCTGATTGTCCCGAAGATGCCTCAGTCGAAGATATCGAGTATTATACGCGTGCTTACCTTCTTTACCTCGTCGGTAGTACAATTTTTTCCACCACCACCGGTAACAAAGTCCCTGTTATGTACCTCCCATTATTTGAAAATTTTGATGAAGCGGGGAAATTTGCATGGGGTGCGGCGGCTCTATCATTCTTGTATAGGTCACTTGGAAATGCCTCCCTTAGATCCCAAAGCACGATTAGTGGTTGTTTGACACTACTGCAGGTGCAGTAAAATTTTCTTTTTCTCATTCTTTTGTTTCCTTTTGTATCAGTCTTTCCAAGTCACTTTTACCACAGGAGTGATTTTTCCTATGTATACTTTTATTGTTGTAGTGCTGGAGTTACTATCACCTGAATGTCGGTCGACCTAAGCTTCATCATGACCCAATCCATGAATGCTTTCCTTTTGTACTCAGATGGAAGGGGAAACATAGTGGGCCAACCTCAAATCGTGACGTGGCCTTTTACCGTAAAGCTTTAGATTCATTAAAGCCTTCAGATGTGAGTTTGATACTTGCTTGAAAGAAACTCTGTATTTTGTTGTTTTTAGTGAACTTGTTCTATTCTAATGTAGGTTGACTGGTGTCCTTATGCTAATATCAGCCACACTGTTATACCAAAGAACATTTTAAATCAGCTCATCCTTGGACGTTCAAAGACAATGTTAATATGTTTTGACAAGGCAGAAAGGCACCTTCCAGATCGTTGCCTAGGACAGTTTGGCATGCGTCAAACAATTCCTGAACCAGTGCCACGATGGGAAAGGAAGACCCGTGGTGTCGATGGTGGCGTTGATCTCTCTGGAAAAATGGAATTGGAGCTTAGTGAGTGGGCAAATCGCTGCTTCCATATTGTAGAGGCTGAGGAAGATCTAGATGAGGGTGAATACATGATCTGGTACTTGAAAATCACACGCAGGGTGGTTGGCAGGTCTACACCCATGTCATCTGAGTTTCACAGAATGGTAAGTGTCTATAATTATTCTCAAGTCAATTGCCTCTACAGTCTACTGTCATATTTGGCCCAACAATCGAACAATGACGCTTGTCTGATTGTACTAGCTAAAGTGTTTTAACTGCATCTTTTTTAACGGCCACAGGTTTTGATATAACAACAAACACTCGATCCTATACTCTGAAAGATTAAAAGTGTCTTGTATTTTTACTATAATTTGAATGATTAAAATGCCTTGATCATATGTTGTATGCTTTTTATCATTACTTTTTGTGCCCATCTTTTCTTGATCGATGAACAAATTTTCCGACTGCTCAGAATGTTGCTTTGAGGGAAATCGCTATTGTAGTCGACGCCCTCTCAACACATGGCATGGATGATCAGCAAATGGAATCAGTTTCAAGGATAAGGTTTCTTGTGCATGAATGTCTGAGGGATCATGCTGGAATCTCGATTCAGTCTGTAGCCACCTCAGAGAATGATGCAGGGAAAATGGGTAGAGGAAAGGAAAGAGTTCGAAGAAGGGGTGTGAGTAAGCGCCCCAGGAAAGGTGACCCGGAGGAATACTACGAAACCAGCATAAACACTCGGCACTCTTCCTACTATTCAGATATGGATCCCGACCAAGTACTAGTATATAACGTGAGTAACGAGGTCGATTCTCAACATCCTGAATTCCCATCTTATTCTGGCGATAGAGAAGGGGAACACGATGCAACTGCAGATGCAATCGACGATGCTATCCTTGATGTTAAGCTTCAATCCGTCGAAACCAGCGAGGATCTTTCACATCAAAATGGTAATTCGTGTTACAGCTTTGAGTGTTGACCATTCATTGAGTTGCTGGTATGATGATTCCTTTATTTTCAAATGCAGGCTGTTCAGAGTTCATGCCTGTGACCGGTGACTGTTCTTCCTGACTTTACGAAAATGGTTGGAGATGTAAATGTATATAGTCGGATGTAATTACTCGGAGACATGCGGATGATTGATTCTCTTTACTACAAATTTTGGGTTCTTCAAGATTTGTCTGATCGTTTCCTTCTTCTTCTTCTTCTTTTAATCTTTTTTTTTTGTTTTGTTTTTTTCCTTAAAAAAAATACTAGTTTGTACTTTGTAGCAAGTGTTTAGGCTTTTCAGGAATCCGATGGTCTTTTCTGTTAGCAATTCTGGGAAATGGGCTCGTTTTATTGACGTTTATTCTTCAAATGCTTCTTTTTATTTAATGAATGCATGCGTGTGTGTATTCAGAAACATGTTTAACACATTGTGCATTTGTGCTCGAAGAACAAAAAAATGGAAGAATTCTTCTTTCATGACAAAAAAAAGGAAAAGAAAGGAACAAACGCGATAAATAACAATAACATCTGCGCGAATATAAATTAACAATACTGCTAGCTCGTTGACAAATTAATGACTATATTAAAATATTTCAGCAATTTACCAAAAGCATATATTTCTAAAAAACACCAAAATTAGAGCCAAAAACAGCCATCGTTTGGATGAACTTTAAAAAAAAAACAGCTATCATTTTTCAGAATCCAAAATTGCTAGGTATATAAATCAGGAAAGGGGTTAAAACTCATTGTGGAGCCAACGAATTACACAGGAAGATAATATTTTTCCTGAAAAGATACTATTCAAAATAATGGAGAAGGACCGAAAAAGTAAAAAGGGAGTTATGCAAGGTACGTGCTGCACCGCGTGAAAATCACCCGGTGTAACATAGTATTTACCGTTACCAGAGTGGGGTCCTTTTAATTTGGCAGAAAAAGACATGGATAAAATGAATAAAAGAGAGAAAAAATAATGAAGTTTCCACAAAACCTTTCTTTCAACTATCATTTGATGTAACATGAAATGAAACAATACATATAAAGGAAAGAAAAAATCAAAACAGAGCAATGATACTCGTGTAGTAAATAATAAGACTCATTTGATATAAACACATAAACCCGGATCCTTGGGGTCAGGTTTAATGTTGGATGAATAAAATAAGGAAGAAACCAAGGTATCAGAGATTTCTTTGATGGAAACCATCATACCGTGCCAATGCAGGAAAAAAAATTCTATCAGAAATACTTCAAATATTAGACTTTAAGCCTAAGGATTCAGGGCATCATACCGGACCGTTCATGAGATTGCAAATCTCACAACAATTATTCAGTAAAGGACTGATTTCTAATATCTTCGAGTGCCTATTTCCATTGAGTGATTGATTAAATGAAACGTGGAGCAATCCACCTTTCTTGGCATTCCACCATCCCCACTAAACAAAATGATAAATATGGATAGAAGTTTCAAACTAAAACTTCACAAGAGCTGAGTAGGTAATCATTTTCTAAAGTTATGGTCTTATGGAAAAGTGAAAACAATGAAAAATGACAATCAACTCACATAGGAAGACAAGTTGCCCAACCATCATAGTGACCCTCAACTTTCCTCCAAATTCTATTTAAACTGAAGAGCATAAGCAACATAAAATCAGCAAAATCGATGCTCACATTAACATGTAGACACACTCCGCAAAAGAAAGAACAACAAAACATGGTGGGGTGGGGATACTTTAAAGCACGTGAGGTGTTACAACATGCCAAAATCACTATCTGCGAGCAGTATACAAACGATGCTTCATCAGAAATAATCAGGCATCATGCATTATTATGCAGCTTTCTGAAATCCCGCCCCCAAATCTCAAAGCTCAACAACAAAAGGTGGAAACTCTTGCTCAGTTTAATTTGAAAAGCAATCACAATGTGATCAAAGTATCAAAATATAGCCTTATCTATGAAATCTATACATTCCGATCAAGCATCACACATTCAAGATGTAAATGAAATCAACAATCAGTTATTTATAGTTCACATCATCATGAAGTTAAAACTCTATAACATTAGATCATAAAACTACAGTAAGTTGGCTGGATCGAACCGGTTCATCTACTGATTGTTTTCCTCAACTCATTGAAATCAACCAACATGAAAAGGCCCGACATCACCAGTCCGTAACGAGCCAGCGATTTCATCAGCAACAGTCAAGCAAGAAACCACCCAACCACTCAATGCAAGCCATATCATCCTTGCCAACCAAAGCGTCACACTCCATGGAACCGCCATGACTTCAAAAATCAAAATTTCCCAAATCTCTCCAAACCCTCGACTCCAATCCTATAATCAAAGAATCAGGATCTAAAAAAACCCTCTGATTTAACACAAATCCACCACTCAATCGATACTCTAAACACGTCAAATAACAGCGGCTCCACTCGTTTTCGAGAAGTCAAACCAAGACTCTATCAAGAATTAGCGAACAAATTCAAGACAACAGCTTTATACTAATTTGAGCAATATAAATTACCCGCAACAGCAATTCTCTAAATCTGGCAATAGCCCATTTCAAGATTTGGTCTGTCCGGCTCAAAACCTCTTCCCCCTGATTAAACGAAGCATACCTTTGCCCCTTTGTAAGAAAAAATCAAACAGGCCCGGGAAACAAACGGCTTCGATGTCTCGCCAAATATCTTCTGCTCAAGAATCGAGTCGTTACAGTGAAATGTATCTCCACACAGATTTTCGTGTCAGTCGAATTTATGAAGCACGTGGATTCACCAAGAGACAGTGTAAGAGTCGTCGTTGGAGGCAGGTTATTCCTTATTCTCAGACACATTTTCGTTCTTCATTATTTAAATATTTTATCTTTTTCTAAAAATCAAGTAATTTTCTCACTAATTATTTTCTAATATTATAACCATTTTCTTAAAAAAAAAACTACAATAATACAAAAATATATTAATCGAGATATCTGCTATTGTCATACAAAGATTGCCACATGGCCCACACACAATTCCACAACTTTTTTCGGTTTTTTCAATGTTATCTTATGTTATTACAATCTTATGTTATTGTAATAAAGCACCGTAAGTCTAAATAATTAATTATTAATGAGTTATTTGTACCAAACATTCATGTAAAACATTGACAATGCATATTTTTTTTCTGTGATATTTTAATAGGCATTTTCAATCCTGATCTTTTAAAAAATTAGCACACTCGCCCCTTCAGATGAGTGATTGTTGCGCACGCGCTCCTTATGCAACTGGGTAAAGATTTTGATATTTTTTTTGCACCAAATACCCCCTATGAAATATTAAAAATGCATATTTGACATCTGTGAAAATAATTTTTAAATTTAGTCAACCCATAATATACAATTTTTATTAAAATCTAATTATAAAATATTTAGAAAACACTTTTTATTTTATTAATTTTATTTTTAATTTTAATTTTAAATTTATTATGATTATATAATTATTTTTTAAAAAATATTATTATTTTATCTTGTTATCATTATTTTATTAAACTTTCTTCTTGTTTTCAACTTCTCAATTAAAAATGCATTCATAAACGAGATTTAAATACCTAAAAGTACCAAATATTAAATCAAAATGATAATTTCATGAATATTACTTTTGAATTTAGGATTATAGATTTTGAACCAAAATCTAAATTTTTTAAAATGCATTACAAAATTTGCATTAAATAATAATACACAATATTAATTAAGATCTAATTATAAAATATTTTTCAAACATTTTAAATTTTATTTATTTTTATTTTTTATTTTAAATTTATAATTTTTTATTAATTTATTTTAAAAAAAATTATTACTTTATCTCGTTATCATTATTTTATCAAATCACTTCGTATTTTCAACTTTTTCATTAAACATGATTCATAAATAAGGATTTAAATATCCAAAAATATCAAAATATTGAACCAAATGATAAGTTCATGAATATTATTTTTTCTATTTAGAATTATATAACCATGTTATTTTTTTTATTATTTATTACAAATTGTGCAATGCATATTCTCGAAAATTTTAAATTTTGATTCAATAATATATAGTTCTAAATCGAAAAAGCAATATGTTTGAACTTATCGGTTTAGTTCAATATTTTGGTACTTGAAATTATTTAAATGCTTGTTTATGAATGCATGCTTAATGGAAAAGTTAGAAACAAGAAGAAAGTTTAATAAAATAATTATAACAAGATAAAATAATAATATTTTTTAGAAAATAATTATATAATCATAATAAATTAAAAATTAAAAAAATTAATAAAACGAAAAGTGCTTGCTAAATATTTTATAATTAGATTTTAATAAAAATTGTGTCTTATAAGTTGAATAGATTTAAAAATTATTTTCAAAGGGTTAAATATGCATTTTTAATATTTCACTGGGGTATTTGGTGAAAAAAAATATCAAAATCTTTGTTCGGTCGCATGAGGGGCGCGTGCGCAATAATCTCTCATCTGAAGAGGCGAGTGTGCTAATTTTTTAAAAGGTTAGAGTTGAAGATGTCTATTAAAATTTCACAGAAGTGTGCATTTTCGGGAAAAATCTCGGTTCAGTCCTAAATGTTTGGACACATTTTCGGTTCAATCCTAAATGTTTGAACGTTCCCGGTTTGGTCCCAAATGTTTTCCAAAAATTCTCGGTTCAGTCCTAAATGTTTTAGGTTCCAGATTTCGTCTTAAATATTTTTTGGTCCCAAATGTTTTCAAAAGTTTACAGTTCAGTCCTAAATGTTTTAGGTTCCAGATTTCGTCTTAAATATTTTCCAAAAGTTATCGATTTGGTCCTTCCATCTACAAACAAAGTGTGATAAAAAAAAACTTACAAACAAAAGACAAAGTTAAATAAAATAGAAGCTAATAATAATAATAATAATAATAATAATAATAATAATAATAATAATAATAATAATAATGAACAAGAATTTATTTCAAATGAAAATATAATATAAATTATGCAAAATAAAATTATAGAATAAAAAAATAATTGAACCTTGCAATCTTATAGTTAAAAACATTATCAATCACTAATAAATAAACAAATGTTTTATTAAATAACTAGTATTACTTATTTCACAAAATATTTGAAAATTTCAGCAAATTTTTCAAGAGAAGAATACTTATGGTTAACAATTGAGAAAATATAATGAATTATTTGACCACTGTTGAAGTAGTGATATGAAATTAAGTTTTATTTAATAGTAAATATTTCTCAAATACTAATTTTTTAAATTATAAAAAGAGTTTTAAAAATATATATATCTTTTTCCAACCTCCAAATTTTTTCTTAAATGTGTAAGCATCATGAATGAGAATATAACAAAATTAATAGAAATGTGAAATAACATCATTAAATTTTAATTCCTCAAGTTTCGTTTATTTTATTTAAGTTTTTATTTTGTAGCATCATGAATTTAATATTTTCATTTTGAACATTGTGTAAAATTGATTTAAATTTGGATAAAAACTCTAATAAATTTGTGTTTTATTTACAATTTGTTTAATGTTAAATATATAATAAATAATATAAAACTCAATCATAAATGATATAACACTACGCGGTGTTAGTTTTAACACACGAGTAGATGAAAGGATCAAATCGGAAACTTTTGAGAAATATTTGGCACGAAATCGGCAATGTAAAAATATTTAGGACTGAACCGAAAATTTTTGGAAAACATTTAGGACCAAACCGGGAACGTATAAACATTTAGGACTGAACCGAAAACTTTTGAGAAACATTTAGGACCAAACCGGGAACGTTCAAACATTTAGGACTGAACCGGGAATGTGTCCAAACATTTAAGACTGAACCGGGATTTTGCCCTGCATTTTCAATAGAATGTTTGGTGCAAATAACTCAATTATTAATTATAAAGTACAGTTGTTCCATTTCTATGCTATCTATACTTTCCTCCGAAGCCTGCTAGAAATTTGAAGGAATTTTTATTTTTTTTGGTTGTGCATTATATGTGGCTACTTTGAATTTTATGAACGTATTTATCATTTCAACTCACCAAAGATGAGATTGGTTTGGTGATTTAATTTAATTATTAATCCAGTAAGTCCAATTTGCAAACATATATACTTATTATCTCGCGCAATCTACATGAAAATTTAACTGCGGAAAATTGATATTACATGTATCGGTCTAGCCGAATCCCTTCGCGTACCGACTCGCAAAATATTCTCAAAACATTTTTGCCATAATGCCAAAATATATTACATTCTGATGTGTTTTACATTCCATAACAAAATCTATGAACAAACACCAGCATGTATGCAAGAATCTTGACTGCCATAAATGTACAATCTTGAGATTGTAATTCTTATACATCAAATCCTACAACTACAAACTAGATTCCATTAACCAACGTCGTGTTGTTACCTAAGAACACCACACCAATAAATCATCATTTCACTTCTCCGTCGCAGCTGATTGAATGTTAGCTTATAGCAGAACATGTACAAGGGCATGCAGATGCAGCAGAAAATTTGCGTGACTAATAGTTCCTTCCCTAGGTTGAAAACATGGAGTTTCTTTAACTCAAGAATTCTATTTACGAAAAACTCGATCCCGTCAAGTGATTCTCCCTGTAACGAGGCCATGGGAGGAAAAAAGGTGTTTGTACCCAAAAGGAGAGAGGCTAAACAAGTACTGAATGGGTGAGGGATGCGGCTATGACTCGAAAAACTAAATGAGCAACGGTCTGACCACTTACCAATTAAACAGCTCGTTCATTCACTGCCAAAATCATCATAACTCAATGCCTCTGATATTGTCTCCAACCTCCTAATATCTGCTCAACCACATAACAAAAATGTTGGCTATATTCTTCTTTATTCCCGTCAGAAACGTCTGATCTGGGGGGAGAAAGGATCACCTTGCTGGTCTTCCCTGAAACGAGGCTCCAGGAAGTTTGCATCGGTTCCAAGGAATGGTGATCTAGAATAACTCTCAAGTATATCTGAAGAAATTTGATAAAACTTTTGTCATAACTCATAATATATCAAATTCCTAAAAAATTGAAGTGCCATTGTCAAAATCCATGGCTCCCATTCGTCGAAGTTTGGCAGACTGAGTTCTTTAATTTCATGAAGTTCATACACACACACACACACACACACACACACACACGGAGGAAGAAAGAGCTAACCAGTACTATGAGAAAAATCAGCAGCCAAGTCCGAGAAGCTGAAGTTCCGAGATATCTGTCCCAAGAAACCAAATGAATTCATTTCTGGGTCCAACATAGTTTCGTTCAACATAGGAGAACTGGACTCAGCACCGACAAAAGAAGGAACTGATCCTTCACCAATTGTCGCACCATGATCAAGAAGATTGCTGTCAGCACCAAATATGCATGAAGAATTACCGGCATAGCCAGGTTCCAATTTAATCATCCCTCCATTCATTCCTTGCATCATTATGGTATCTGAGTTCTGAGCCAACAGTGAATTTGCTGGCACATCAATCCTTCCAGAATGACACATCATATCCACGGCAACTTGCATGCAAGGTTGCAGGGTCGTCGCACCATTAGTGTAAAGATTAGGTATCACACCCATAACTTGGTGCATGCTTTCAGGCTTTATGGAAAATCCAGTAGGCTGTGGGGTCTGGTAAGCTACATCGTTGTGTATTGGCACGATGTAGCAAAAAAGTTTTTGTCTCAAGTCAGAATAGTTGTATGATGCAGACACAATTCAACAATTGGTGAAAATACTCTCTCTAATACCTCATTACACATTAGATTGTAGGAAAAGATTAAAAAAACTTATATTGAAATGCAATGGATTCTGTCAATAATTTTGGTTAGACATTTTTGAACGACAAAGACGTGGGCAAACAGCGGTCAGCAGAGCTAATTGTGTATAATCTGAGTGAGCAAAGTTTGTTTTAACTGATGTAACTGAACAAATCAAACAATTCAGTTCAGTTAGTTTGATAAATCAATCACGATTTTTTTCGTAAGTTTGGTAAATTGTTTTTTTAATTTTATTTTTTTCCTAGAAATGAAAGACAAACAAACCAAACTGCAGGGGATTGTTACACACTTCGATCGGATTCATTCGATTTTTCAGGTAATTTGATTTTTCTGGTAATTTGTTGATCCCATGAATTCTGTCCGAATGGGGTCGCATGATCAAAATTTTTTCTACAACAGTAAAACCCAAATGGCATACATAAACTACCATTATTATTATTATTATTAGCATTATTACTTATTTTATTTTATTTCAAAGGGCAGTACCATTATTTGATACCAAAAAAATAAAAAGGAAGCAAGCTTTACCTGGTTGAATATGACATCCATTTGTAAGAGGAATGGAAGGAGGCCCCGTTGGACATGTTTGGTGCATTAGATCAACCTGTCTCGCTAGCAACTGATTGAACTGTAATATCTGGTCCTTCACCATCAACCTCAGGTTATATGCCTTGAAAAATTCCTGATTTTCAGATTCAAGTTTCTGCCACACTGCAAGGTGGCCCAACTTTACTTTAGAACCAAGATGGAACCCCTATGTAACACAGTCACGGCTTCACCGCCATGGAGTTTTCAAAATGAATGGTTTTATATATACATGCATGCATACATACGTGTGTGTGTGTGTGTGTGTGTGTGTGTAAACAAACAAACAGAAATACACACACACACACACATAAACAAACAAACAGAAATAATCAACCAAGGAAACAGAATTACCAAGTTCGGTGAATCCGGGCTCGATTTTTGCCTGGTGTAACAGGGTACTCACAATTTCAGCCCGACTCATGTAAAGCTGAAGACACCTTTCTATGAGATTTTGAACCTGATAAGATAATGCATTAGATCAGGAAAATCAACGACAAAGACATGCAGAAAACAGGAAACTAATGAAGGTCATAACAAACTTATAAGTAGTAACAATAAGATTTTCAAGAGAGAAAAATGGCAATCCCAGAAAAGATTCACCTACACAGATATCCATAGAAATGGCACCCTATTCATTCAAAAGGATTCTTATCACGGCTTGTTATTTGTAGTTGTTCTTCACATTATGCTAATGTTTTTTAACTTAGCAAGAAAAAATTTGCAGAGAAACCATCTTTAACCATCCATTCGTGATAAAGGAGGATATTTACCATAATACATAATACATAATACAACAAGAAATACAATCAAATTACTCATTCGTATAGAAACTTACAAGCTGTATATCCTGTAGCGAGACTCTTCTTATGTCTTCATTAGACATTTTGCAAGCTCAAGAACGACAGAAGGAAATAGTACGTCACTATACCGCTCCACAACAGCTAAGATACAAAACACCTCACTCCAACTTTCTTAGCATTCAAGTATGCATTTCATAGAGCCTGAATCATAGTTCATCAATACAAGATATTAGCATATTCACAAATAGTTAAAACAAACATAAAATTTAAGGAACAGTGGCAAGTACAAGGATTAATAGTGTGCTGTTTGCATGAGGAGGAAATAACTATGAACACGTCTGATTGGCAACACACTGGATTTTGCTAACTTTAGAGTTTTAGCTAGCATGTTCTTAACATTTTATGGGTGCATAACAATGCTCAATCTTACTCCATTTCCTTCTTTTTTACTAATCATAGAGCCCAAAGATTCTTAGCCAAGCTCAGCTTTTGATGGAAATATACAATCTATTTGAAACTTTTACTGCTACCCCTTATCTCAGATCAGAGATCTTGAAAGCACTAAGGTTCCAACAAAGCATGTGATATCAATATCTATATTTTGCCATCTGATCCTTTCATCACTTTTTCTTGTACATAGAAGAAACCTTCTTTTTTCTATGAACACATACTATTTTACACATATTTTGTTTTCCGCCATAAGTTACTCTCTAGCTAAACTTATTTTCCTTCAAGAACCACTAACATTTAACATAGTTCTGCACAACTGAAGCATTCAATCAAATTCCCTCTCAAACAATCAATTCTTCCCACATATTAATTCACATTTTCACAAAACCAACATAACTACCAAGCAACAAATAGTGCCACATCATAGAATCACTATGCCCTCTTTCGAACAAGGGTCCGCCCACTGAAATTCAAGTAACAGGGACACAATAAAAACAAAATTGAAAAAGCAACACCATGAAAACCATATCCTAAAGCTTTAACCAAGCTAACAAAAGCCCTTCAAGTTCAGCTACAACAGTCCAAAGAGAATAAGCCCAGAAAAAAAACTAAAGGCTGGAAACAAAAAAGATCACCGCTTCAGAACACAACAATTGCACACGAAAATGAAAGCCAAAACACAAAATTACAGCCTCAAAATACATGGAAAACACTGACACAACTGAATTAATCAACTATTGTAACCTGAAATTTGTTGGGATTCTTCACTTCTCCACACAGAGCAATTTTGCTGGGAGAAAGTGATGTGCAATTGGGCACCACCGCTCAAAAGGGTCGCGATTCCATGTGTTCAACAGTACTTTCCCAGTAAGAAAACATTCGTTGTTACCAAATAAAAAGTACAACTCCGACGCAACAAAGTACAACACATTGGTGCACTTGAATATAATTGCCATTAAAAAAATTCCTCTGCGTTATCCATTAAGGAAAAGTACAAAATGTCAGATCCAATTTCTGTTTTCCAATCAAGAGTACTACTTTTTAAATGGAACATACAACCTAATTATGCAACGCGGAGTTTTTAAATAATTTTCCAGAGAAGTGGGACCCACTGCCGCACCGCAGGTTAAAAGCTTCCCCCTGGATGAAAACCATATGGCTGCGGTTAGTCATAAGCCAACAAATTATTTGGCATTTTACTTTTTCAACTCAATACATACAAACTTTTTTTTGTTTGACATATTACGTCATTAGGTTGGGAGCAATGTTTTAAATGGCGGTCGCTTATGTGATATTTAGATGGGAGGCAGCTCTCGATCGCTCAACTATCGTTTAGGCGATTAAAAAAATTGTCGCAAATGGTTTACTCTAGAGCGATGAAACAATTGAAACGTATGGATCATATAATTGTCGCAAGCCCCCAGCCCCTTTCCTTGCCTCGAACCGCCGTTGCCGTCCACTATGTTACACTTTTAAATTATATACTTATTTGATTTTATATAAATTGTTTTATATTGTATGGATCATATATATTCATAAACATCATTTAATTTATGCATATATTTTACAATTATATGATTTCTATAAAATTATTTTAAAAAAAAATCAATCGACTAGGTAGCTGCTATCGTCCAACCACCACCCACCGCCATTTACAATAGTATTAGTCGAGAGCATGTATAGCTTGATTTCTTGTACGCGATTTTAAATTTTTCTTTTTTATATATGTTTGAACAAGTATTTTAAAAACGTTTTTAGTATGTTATAAGTGAAAAATAATAAAACATGTGTTTGCATAAGATTTTTACAAAAAGTTTTATGCAAAAATATATTTTAAAAACATTGTTCTACAAGTGTACTTTTTTAAAAAAAAAAAAAAAAACTTAGATTAAAACGAGTATTAAATTCATATAAAAAAAATAAAGAGCGTCAGTAGAACGTTATTTATTGTATATGATACAATGTTCATTTGAGTGTCGGAGGTAACTTCGAATACTTCCCGAAGCTTATAACATTATGTTAATGACTTTGGTAATTAATGGTTTGCAAGTACTCCCGAAGCTTATAACATTATGTTAATGACTTTGGTAATTAATGGTTTGCAAACTTTTTTTTAGAGTTTGCTCGAACGAAATTTACGCACCCGAATCTCACGTTCTCTTGTCCCTTGAATTTTCCTAATTCAAGCAACGGATTTCTTCGTTGGGCATGACGACCCCACAAGAAGTCCCTCCTTCGGCTACCACTAGTTTTTAATCGATATAAAAATTATATAATAAATTTTATTGGAATCCATCGTCACTTCAATTGCTAGTTAGTGGTATCAACAAGTTGACAATGACTAATATCTCACATCTGAAAGGCTATAGAGGTACGCTTTTTTTGAAAGACGACCCCCAAACGCAACGTTATGTAGCCTTGCCAACCAACTTTCAATTCAATAAATTAATGCTAATTGTCCTATTCATATCAGTTTAATCTCTAAATATAAGTATTTTTAAAAAAACGGGTAATGAGATATTATCCTTATGATAATACCCAAAAAAAAAAAAAGTGTATTTAACGATAAATATTTATCAATGCGAGGTTCATTGATTATTTAATGAATCTCATGTCTATTATTAGATATTCACCCGTGCATACATCATTAAGATATTATCCTAAAGGTGACATGAAATTTCTCTTAAAAAACACCGGTTAAGTGCGAATATACGGAAAGCATGAAAAAAAGGTTTTCATTTTGGGCAAAACATGGGGTAAAAATTCAAATTGTTAGTGAACATACGAGTGTAAAAAAATCACGAAAAAACATAATTTTTTAAAATAAAATTTTTAGTTGAGTCTTTTTAAAGTTACAATTTTATTTTAAATAAAAATATTAAATGATATAAAATTTTCACAAGAAAGGTTAAATTAATTAAAATAAATTTTATATTTATCAAAAAAAAAATTAAAATAAATTTTACATACATATATTATTTAAAAAAAAAAACCACACACACATACATATATATATATATATATATATATATATGTACAATACACCCATTTCAGAGTTTATTTAGTATACTTTTTGAGAAGTCTAGCTCCCACAATCTTTCTTATATTATACAAATATCATGGCGATCCCACTTGTATTCCAAGCCAAGGCAATGAGCATAAGGCTCCTTTCAATTGCAATAGCCATTGTTTTTGCAGCAATCCTCTTCGTATATTTTGATAGAGTTAAGGTTTCAAGCACCCCATCACTCAAGAACCAAACGTTGGTGCAGCTGGGGAATAAATTTGATCAGAAAAGGATGTCGGGCGGCGTCTTCTTGCCGGAGAGCGTCGGAGATGGGCGCTACGATCGGCTATCGGGTGGGAAAATCGTCTTATGGCTGGTGGGTGGTTGATTTTTTTATGAATCATCGCCAGATACGTGAGACATCCTGTTTATTTGCATTGGATCGAGGCCGGTCACGCGAGGGAAGTACTCAAACTCGAACCTCACGCGTCTCTCCCGTAAATAAGAGATGTCGTATCATCAAGTCAAGAGATTTTTGCATATATTGGTATGTTTATTCGTTTTAAAATATTTTCATATATGATATACATATTTTCAGAAGTTTTGAAATATAAAGGGTGTTTCGATCAACAAACATACATTTTGAGTAACAAATTAATAGGTTGTTTTACCAATTTCTTGTCAAATAATGTGTATAACACATATATAGAATGGTTTGTGGAATTTTTACTAATATTATTTAAATAAATTAATAAAAGAAAAACCAGCAACGTAACAGTTTTTATTATTTTATATCAATTTGGTATAATGGCCTTTTCGGTTAGTTAGCATATATATAATCATATATTGATTGTCTGGGACAACAAAGTTTATCCATTGATGCATATATCAAAGGACGAGAACGAATGTGTGTTCGAATTCAAACGATGATAAATCAATTTTATCTATGAGACGAGTGAATTTGATTCATATCCAGATTGAAATGTAGTGTTTGTATCGTAAAAAAAATAATATTTTATAAAACGATTAGAATTGGAGATTCTTCATACAAAATTGATCTGCAAGACAGTCTCGTATATATGATTTTGTGTGATTAATTTTTTAAGTATAAATTATTAAAAAGTATTGTGGAAATTTGGCGCTCCCGATATTCGTATATTAAAGAAAAAGAAAAACAATACATTAAACATAAACTTATATATCATTGAAGCTGACAAAAATCATAGATTAGTAGTGATCCCTTGCTATCATGATAAAGAAGTTTAATTTATAATGGGAGGAAGAATTTAATGTTGCTTTAAATACGGAGAAATTAAGCTTCTTTTCACAAGACTCGTGAGATTAGGTGCCGTGCTCACTATTTCAAAATTTTAGTTGTTAAAGATAGAGACATAGATTTTTTTTAATGACATTAATGAACTGTTGTTGTTACGCTTCAATGTGTATATGATATTAAATCATCATATTAATGCAATAATTTACAAATCATGTTAGTTATATTAATTGTATTGAGGCAAAACTTGTGCAAAAAACACATCCAATAAAGAGATGGTATGAGAAATCGAATTCATAATCATCGGTCAAGCACTTAATTACCTACTTCACGGACTCGAAAAGTTTAAGGGGTTGAACAAAAAAATATAAATATTAAAAAAACTCAATATTTGTGTGTCGTCCGAAGCCAAACTTCCCAGAACGATACATGGTTGTTCTTGTGATTTCGATAAGATGTTGTTTACATATTCATTGTTTACCGAATACGCACAAGAAAGTGTAATGACAGAAGGATTCTCGTCATGAAAAACAAATTGATTGAATATTGAGAATAGCCCATAAAATTCATTCCATTCATTATCACAGTAGGACTTGAGCAAAAACCTCAATACTATTCTTGTAAATGCGATACAACATCTCTTCAAAATCCGATTTTTATCCAATACACGCCCGAAAGGGTAATGGCCCAAGATTCTTGGTCGTTAAAAATAAAAAAAATATATAACACTGAATTATCATTTTAGTTGAGTAGGATACAAAGAACAATATATTATTCATGTCCAATTGGGTCGAAGAGTTGTTTGGTTTTAAGTAAACATTATGAAAATTTGTTGGGTTTATAAGCGTTCATAAGTGAGAGTAGTAATGTGATATATAGGTGACCTCTTGAGAAGCTCTAATACATCAAGATATTTATGTTGCATGTGTTTGTTTAATTTGGTTGGCTAGGTGGTTCGTAAAAAATGGATATCAGAACTTAATAGGTAATTAGGTCTCTGCTGAGGGCATGGCTGGTCTCGAAGGATTATGAGAGATCACCAGCAGTAAGGCACGCTTCTCCTTGGACTCATTGGCTTAACAACCAGACTTATCTATAATGACACAAGTATTTAAAAAAAATGTTTTGACTAACAGTAATAGCTTTCGGACTAGTGGTAAATGCTTGATCTAATAAAAATAATTTATCCAGTTATATTCGTAAAGTTTCATTTATCGAGTTATACTCGTAACTCTGAAATATTTTCGAAGTAATTAAATGGTAAAATAGTTTTCTAAATATTCAATTGGATATACTTGTCTGCTTTAGCTAGAGCGGCTGGTTCTTTGTCTGGTTATGAAGGCAGGATTATTCCATCGCCTTCTTTGATTTCTGATGTAATTTCTGATTTTGTGGAGTTATAAAATCCTTCTTTCTTTTCAAAAAAAAAAATTGATATACTTGTCAATCGCAAATTAAATAATTAATATAACAGAAATGTTACACAAATCGTTGTTTTCTAATAAAAATAAGTACACCAACACTGCGCATAGACAACTATACTGGTATGGCGTAATTGGAAACATGAAATGGAGTAGACAAAATTGAAAGCAGGCAAAACATCACGACCGAATTAACATTTCAATATGTCTTGAAAAAAATTATTTCATCAATATTCATTGTCCATAAATTCAAAAATTACTAAATTTGGATCCTCTCCTGATTCTAGATCTGACCGAAACAGGTTTTGATTGTAATTTTTTTTATCGATCCATCTTTGTTTTGCATGAAAACATTAACCCGGTTCGATGAAGATCTCTTGGTTCGGTCTTGGTTTAAATCTCACTTGTGTCGGTTGTATGAGTACTTGCTTAGTTTTAGACACAAATCTTTTAATCCTATTTAATTGTATCAAAAAATTTAACTTCATTCCTTTTTTTACTTTTTTCTTTTTTTTTTTAATGAACTTCATTTCTAACGTGTTCGTTTGGCGCAAAGTTAGGAATTAATATCAACTAAAAAATTTATGAACATTGAATATAAGAGGTTTATGGGGTTCACCCACGTAAAACACAGAAAATCAAGCCGATTTTGATAATTTGTTTAATTTTTTTTAAAAAAAATAGTTAGCTCTATTCAGATAGAATTATTTTATTTGAGTGCAAGGATTTGATTTGATGTATGAATTGAAATGAATATATCATATGCATTGATTGATATTAAATCCAGAGTATCTTTTTTGTGAGTCGATCTCATGAACGGTGGACCTGACACATATATAGATTAGAAAGTAATAATTTTGATATAAAAAATAAGAATAGGTTTCTCGTGAAACTGTCACACAGGTCTTTTTTTTGTAAGACAAGTTGACCTGACTTATATCTACGTAATACATTTGACATAAAAAGTAATATTTTTTTAACGTGTGGGTCGAATAAGAGACATCTCTAACAAAATTAAAATCACGACAACCTTTCATTAAATTTGAATAAGTAATCATTTTTCATGAATCGGGTCAAATATAAAATATGTACCATAAAATTGACCTCTGACACCATATCACATGAGTGTTTGTTTAAATGCAAAAACCCTTATGAGACGGTTTCACGGGTCAATTTTGTGAAACGGGTCTCCTACTTGGGTTACCCATGAAAAAGTATTACTTTTTATTTCAAAAGTATTACTTCTTGTTGTAAATACGGGTAGGTAGGATTGACCCGTCTAACATATTAAGATCCGTGAAATCGTCTCACAAAAGATTTACTCTTGTTTAAATTTGTGGGAGATGAATTTAAAATTTTCCTTCGTTAATTAATATTGAGCAAACGAACCGAATTAAGATACTGTTTGAGAGAGTTTTTAGGACGCGCTTTTTGGCTTTTTCTTAACATAATTTCACAAATTTCAAAATTTGTTAAATAAAAGCTGAGAAGTGTTTTCTAAAAACTCTCCCAAACATTGTCTAAGCGGTTGAAGAAACTGTTAAGAAGTGGTTGCCGAGCCGTGGAGAGTTCACACGTGAACCGGTTCAAGTTTCACCAATACCCTCGGGCCTCGAAGCAGCATACCGTTGGGCCTTTAATTGCAGCCCGATGGTTTAGGCTAGTATATGGGCCGAAACTGTAATTTAAGGGCCAATGGTCAGCAAGCAGCTTCAAAGCTCCTGTCTCTAACTCGTTAAAATCGGATATTAATATAACTTCTTTTAGTATTTTTCTGGTTTTAGCCATATTCTGTCGGAGTACGAACGTGATATACTCGAGTATTAGGGGAATATGTTGCAAAGTATAGTGCAAGTCCTAACGGGGTGACCGATTATGGATCAATGCTCAGCCAAAGCCCATTCTCGACCCAAAGTGTTCGGGCTTCATCCCGTGGATCTTATAGATACGGAATAAATGTGTGATCATTTTAAATCCATTTAAATTTTAAGAATCTCGTGATATAATCCAATCTACCAAAAAATATTGGAGATATCATTACAAATCTACGTAGATTTGGTGATGCTTTACTTTTGCATTGTTGTGATGTTGTCCATCTGTGCAGATTCGGACAAGTTCATAGCCGCCAACCCGAATATTGAAGGAATTGAATATATTGGTCAGCAGATCAGGCCGAATTTTTTTTTGATATCATCGGTTTTTTTTTTCTTTTTGGGTTTTAAAAAAATTCAATTGAATTCTTATACATATATGAGCAAACCAAACTAACCCCAAATTGTCTGAGTTGGTAAAGTAGGTGAACACTTGGTCAATGGTCAGAAGTTTGATTCTTTCTGCCAACGTGTTTTCGAACGAGTGTTTTCGAGCGAGTTTATACGGCATCACAATATAGTTTTATCTGACTAGTTTAACCAGATGACAAGAGTTCAATTCTCTCCGTCAGTACCTTATCCAAAGGGTATGTCTGCACACTACTTTTTCGGTGCAGTTTACTTGACTATTGCGATTAGCAGGATATTTCATAGATTTACTTAATATGTACCGAAATATATAGATGATGGATTCTCATGCCAATTTCTTTTTTTTTTTAAAAAAAAAAAAAAAAAACTAACTAACGAAACCCAATAAACCTGGAATATTCCAAATTATCCATCTCTTGCATCATCAATTATTATATTATTATAGGCGGAACTTTAAAAGTTGAAAATATATCAATCAAAGATTCGAATTCGTTGACGAAACAATCAAATTGCCGACATATTCTGTTATCTATGCACAAAATAATGAAATAAAACCTTTACGTTAAACCTTCTTCTTCTTTTTTGAGGGAATTAAACCTTTTTTTAAGAAGCCTTTTACGTTAAACTTATATATGAATAAATAAATATATTTAAATTAAACGTTTTCTAGTTTTATATTTCCGATTCCTGTAAGTATTCCTTACCATTTCACGTTTGAGTGACTGATACTACGAGTTCTTTTAAATTATTATTAATTTATTTCAAAATTGCAATTATTGCCGATATGCATTTAAAAATGAGATGGAATATTATATTACTTCATAACACAATGAGCCCATCTGATATAGTAGACTATAGTACTCTAGTATTCTTCTTCACACGCGATATCTACATATTAAAAAATTCTAAAGTTTTAAATTTAATTAAATTAAAAAATTAAAGATTATTTTTATATTAATTTATTTTTTTGAGTAATGGTGTACTGATAAATTTATGATAATAGAATAAAAAATTTTAAATCAAATAAACGTGAATTTATAGTATTAATAAAAAGACGTACCATAACACCAAATTAAAGTTCATCGATCGGTGTTAAGAGTTTCAAGTTAATATAACACAGATTACATACCTTAAGTTGGTTTTTAAAACAAAAGGAAATATTATATATACAAGTCACCATGACATACGCGATGCGTGTTCCGTAAATATATAATTTGGTAAAGACTCCAATTGATAAAGGTACCGGCACATGAAATTTGAGTTTGACAGAGAAAAAAAAATGAAAGAGGAGGAAGGAGGTTAGAGGAAAAACCGATGATAAAGTGGGAGAAAATGAAACGTGAAGAGAATTTTTTTTGTCAGTTAGTGTGAGGGTGTGGAGATATAATGAAAAATTTTTATAAAATTACTATGAGGCCAAAAGTAGTTTTTATAAGTGAGGCACACTTAATAATAACTAGCATCTAAGCACACATTTTGTGTGTGATATAATTTATCAAGTTTATGTATTTACACATCTATATCTATATTTATTGTATTTTAAATATTTGATTTGAAAAGACAAAGAAATTTTTTAGATGAAGTGATGAACGTGGTTAATAAAGACAGTGTGAGAAAATAGTGGGTGATGAAGATAGTGGGGTAATATACTAATATTGAACTGTCTCTGCCCCTTTTACCCAACAACAATGAAAAATAAAGATATTTTTAAGGGTATAAATGTAATATTAGAATGATGTCATCAATTACATACCAAATTTTTTTTTAAAAGGTACGGAATTATTACATTATAGTAAATATTAGCAGAAACGCACACGCGTTGCGTGTGTGATACAATACAGAAATATTATATATAATTTATAAAGTATATTTTTAATTAATATGATTTGTTTTGCAATGCTGCAATATGAGTGGTTAAAAAAAGAACATGATGAAATAGTTGAGAAAGTGGGGTAGTGATTTTCAAATTTTGCACTTTATTTATTTCTAATTTTAGTGAAAACAGTAGGTGTATTTTTGTACAACCATTAAAATGACCAAAACAGTTTTTATATGCCCTCTTTTATTATAATATTGTATAGATATTATTTATATATATATATATATATATTTAAACAAAGCAAAATAAAAAAGCAAAAAGCAAAAAGCAAAAAGCAATACCACCCCCTTATCTGGTTTAAGACCAGGATTTATTGCCTATGGGAAAACATTTTAGGAAAATAAGATTTGGATTTTACTTTATTTTGAAAATTTTAAAATTTTTAAACAACCGATTTTAGGTTAAAATAAATTATTTCAGAAGAATATTTTTCGGGAATTTTTTTTTAAAAGATTTTATTATGTGTATTAGATGAGAAACAACCAAACAATAATGCTAGTCATGTATATTTCTCTCTGTTAAATTTTATCTCTGTATTATCAAGTCTCAGTCTCATTTGTTATTTTTGTTATTTCTTTTATTTTATTAATTTCTTTTTAGGTTCATATAACATTTACGCGACGTCGATATCGGTAGTGTTACGTCAACTCTTTCAATGAAAAATGACTAAAATTACCAAAAATTGAATGCCAATTAAAAATTTAAAATGACAAAATTTTTCAAAAAATGAAAGGTACTGAAGGGAAATTGAAATTAGCATCATGGACTCATGGATAACCAAAATAACAAAGAGACTAACATATATGACTAAAATTACAATTTTATCTATTATTTACCAAGGATTTTTTTTAAAAAAAAACAAATGTATTAATCTTGTTACGGAATATTTCATGCTACCTATAAAGACACTACCTCATGATATCTAAGGGTGATTATTTATCAATACATACAAAGTTCACTATTTTGCATGTATTGATAAATGTCAACCGTTAAATGTATGTTAAGGCCAGCAAAGCATTGCCCTTACAGGTTGAATATATATAACTAAGCGTTACTGACAACAAATCATGGTTATGTTTGGAAAAGTGATTATAAACATTTTAATAAAAGTATTTTTCACAAAAGTTTTAACTATATTAATAGAACGCTTGTATAATAAAATAAACGATGAGGTGTTTGGACAACTATATATTTTATAAAACCTTTAATTAATTCTCATTTATCGTAATTTTTATTCAAAAAACATATCTCAATTGTTATTTAAGAAATATATATATATATATATATATATATATATATATATACTTGGAAAACACTTTTTAAGAAATATTCTTGATAAAAAAAAACTATTCAAACACTTACTTTAAGGTTTTTTATTTATAAAATACTAAAAATATTTTTAAAATATGTGTTCAAAGGAATTCAGAATATATATTCACATCCGAAAACACTCAGTCTCAGTTTGGACAAGTACTAATAAAACGTTTTTATAAAAATGTTTTTTTTTATTAAAAAAGCTATAAAATGCTTTAAAAGTTGTTTTATTAATAAAAATATGTTTAGGCATCTATTCTATAAAAATATTTTGACATTTCAAAATTAATTTGTTTATCATTGTTTTCCATAGTTCCATTCCAAAAACATATAAAAACATCTCACAATTGTTCTTTAAAAACTATACTCGAAAAAAACTTTTTAAAAATATTTTTTAAAAAGATTTTATAAAAATTTTATTCAAACACATATTTTATGTTTTTTTTTCATTTATAAAACACTGAAATATTTTTAAAGCACATATTCAAATATATATATATATATATATAGAGTTTTGCTATGCTGCCCACCAACCGTACCAACCTCTGTGCCCACCATGTATAATAGTTGAGTGTTTTATACATGGTGGACACAGAAGTTGACACGGTTGGTAGACAATATAGCAAAACTACATATAATATATATATATATATATAGATATATATATCATGTTATTTTAGAAAAGAATAATGTAGGCAGCAGGCTTGTGTTTGCACGTGCATTCTCGAGCAAATGACCTGAAAACCCAATTACGGCTCGTGCATGACATGCACAAATCCTTCCACCTATCCTATAAATTAACATCGCCATTAAGCCTTTCGTGTGCCCCTTCATCGGATTAATTACAAAATTAAAATAATACAAACTACCACCATTTTATAATATATATATATATATATATTTTCAAAAGGATCGAGTGACTGATCAGTGAAGTAACTGATTAAATAAATACTGGTTTTTTATATATTAAGTACACTGCAAATCAGGAGCGGAGCTGGTTAAGGCCCAGTGTGGGCACTTGCCGACACTGGGCCAAAAAAAAAGGGATATATAGGCCTAATTATTAGTTAAATACAAACTCATTACTTTTTTTTAAAATATTGTTGAGTTCACTACACACATTAGGCATAATTATTAGTTAAATACAAGCCCATTAATTATTTAGTTTCATCAAATTGAACTTTTTTATTGTTTAATTGACATTTTAATTATATGTAAATTATATATTAAACTTACAAAAATATGTGAATAAAGAAATGAAAATGAATGAAGATTATGAGGGTCATTGACAATCTAGCTTTTTTGTTTTTATATCCGGATACAATTGGTTTTTTTTATTTTGAATTTTTATGCGTAATTATTGGGTTTGTTTGTTGAAAAATTATTGTTTTTTAGTAGATGATGGATTTAGATCAAATGTAAATTGTTTTGTGATGGTTTTATTCTTAATTATTTTTTTGCATTGACCTTGAATTTGTATAATTTCATTGTATGAGTTCTGAGTATATCAAACTACTATAATATGTCATCGCCTACACTGAAAACAATTCCTAGCTCCGACCCTGTTGCAAATGATATTAATTAGAAGTCCATTATTTTATGTCTCTCCATTGTCAAATTAATAGGCCTAACAAAACACCTATATACAAATTTTCTTTCTAGGAATAATTATATAATATCAGATGCATGCTCACTATTCGCTAGCCAGAGTCTAATTAACTCATATATGTAATATGAATAAGTCTCTAATGAAACGGTCTTACGAATTTATTTTCGTAAGATAGATCGATCTGATTCATATATATTTAACATTAAAAAAAAAGAATTTTTCATAGATTATGTCGGAGATTTATCTTATAAAATTAATCATGTCTATCTTATAAGAATTTTTGTTCTAGCTCAATGGAAAAAAGATTATAAAACTGTATATGTTGTTTCCCATTATATATAACGCTTATATATATACACATATATATATATATATATCGTTATCCTAAATATTTCATTAATCCTGTCAACATTTGTTATATCTAAATCACGAAATCAGATTAGTTGAAAATCCATAGATTTGAAATGTCACATAGTATATTTAAGGGTGGGAAAAAATATCGAAATTTCGGTATATTGAAGTTACCGTACCGAAAAATATTGATTTTTTCGTATATCGAAAATTTTGATATGGTACGATAACGAATTTTTCGATACGGTGACGGTATGAAATTTGAAATTTTTGGTATATATCGGTATACCGAAATACCGAAATAATGTAAAAAAAAATTAAAAATATATAATATTTATAAACAATAAATTTTAAAAATATAAAGTTTTTTTCAGTATAAAACGGTATATATATATCGATACCGTATCGAAATTTCGATACACCATAAAATTTTGATATGATCGATTTGTTATTTATATTTAACGAAAATTTCGGTATACGAGAGTTTCGGTACGATATCGATATAAGATTAGAATTACACCGTAATTTTCGGTATGATATACAATTTTCGGTACAGTACAATACGGTATACCACTCCTACGTATAATTAGTAGTCATTTACAAATTACAATTAACCCTTTCAACGTACATCATTTAAAACACACACACAGACACTGGCGACAATGTGGGAATTTCACTGAAATTGTTCAGTCAAATGTAGATGTCGTCATGAATTTGAAATGAAATCAGTTTATTTCAAGTTTCAACTACTGGCCTCCATCGAAATTCAACCTACACGCAAACCAGAAATGGAAAAAAAATATTAATTAATTCACTAATAGAAGTATAATTAAGGATATTTTATTTATATATTTAAACAACGGGACGACTATTTTTTTTTTAAATGGTTCCCCAGTGGGTTATCTATAACCACAAACTACTATATAAATAGACCTTTTGTTCAAACCAAACAATTCAAACTTCTTATGAAAGATTCTGCCACAACATTTCTCAATTAATTAAGTCACTAAAAATGCTAGCCTTATCACCTCAGATTTCATATTTTGGATGGTTTTGGGAAGATCCCAACACATTTGAAAGCCAAGAAAACTTGTGCATACAAAGAACAGATCAAATTTCCAACTCTATTAATGATGATGGTCTCCATTCTCCTTCCTCCAATTATACTGTACATCCTAAGAACGATGATTTCTCGAGTTTTCGCGATGGATTCAACGAAAAAGGAGACACAAATAACACGGCCAGGAAGCTCGATCACAACGCCTGCGAACGAGATCGTCGTCAAAAGATCAATACGTTGTATTCTACTCTTAGATCGTTGCTTCCAGCCGAGGATCAACCGGTGAGTTTTTTTTCCTCCTTTCTTTGGCGTCGGGAAATACTTTCTGTTCGGTATATAAATATTTTCATTTTTCGCAATTTTGGTTATATATATATGTGCCATCAAATTTCGATTTTAGACAGTTGTTCTTCAATTTAATTTTGTAATTTTAGTCATTTTTCTCACGTGACGTTGTTGTGGCAACACGAACATAGTGTTAATAACATCAAACGTCCGACGTAAAAATGAGCAAGTTGCCAAAATTTCTATACAGGCTAAAACAAAATTTTGTCATTGATCAAAATCAGAAAAAAAAAAAAAAAAAATTTATTCAAACAAAAAAATAATAAGAAAAAGACAAATATACAGGACTTATAAAATTACAATTTTCTATTTGGTTTCTCGTGTTTAAGAGAAGAATTTCGTGCATTTATTCATTTTTATTTATAAATTAAAATTCTAAATACAATCTTAATATTTTTAACTCTTCGTACGTCTGCCTTACTTAATTTTTTTTATTTTGTTTCCTTTTAAAAAAAATCCCTTAAATTTATGTTCTCCAGAAATATAAGTCAAAATTTATGAATTGTCCAATTCTTCCGTAGAATTGCTCAATCAATACAAGAGTCGCGTCTGTACGTCAAGAGTCAACCGTCTTAATTCCTGATTTCTTAATTATCTAGAGAAAAAATGAACAAGCTATAAGAATTAAATAATTAACCTAGAGAAAAAACAAAATAAACTAACAAAAAACGCACCACTTGCGAAGAGTGACGCAATCCAAAGAGATAAAGAAAGTTAATCTATAAAAAAAATTTAGCCGGCAATTAATTATAATTAAGCTTTAAAAACCCTTTATTTATTTAATCTTGTTTTACATGTCAATGGTCGTAATTGTGACAAATCATTTCCATATTTGTGTAGAAAAAAATGAGCATTCCTGCCACAGTTTCAGGAGTGCTAAAATACATTCCTGAGCTACAAAAACAAGTGCAAAAACTCCGCGATAAGAAGCAACAACTTCAGTCTAAGATTTCTAGGCAACAAGATTCATTCATTAATATTGATTTTAGCACTAATGAACGGAGAAAATCCGGCGAGCACACGGCCGGGTCGCCGCCTTCGTCAGCAGTATCCGCTACGCGACTAAACGACGGAGAGATAATTTGTCAGTTCTCGACTCCGAAAGGCGAAAAGGGTTCATTTTCTAGAGCTCTATTGAATTTGGAGGAGGAAGGGTTTCTGGTGTTGAATGCATCTTGTTTTGAATCGTCTGAGGGCAGAGTTTTCCACAACATTCATCTTCAGGTACCCATGCACGTATATATTTCAAGCGACTTATAATATTATATATATGTATAACGAGAGTTACGTTATATTGGTTATATACACTTTAATCGCGATATTTATTTATTGAGATAATTTTATAATTTTAAAAGTAATTTGCATGTACAGTTGTGTATAACATTCACAGTACACGTATAATTTTCATTTCAAGAATATTGCATCCTAGAACTTGACACAGATAAAGGGAAAATTTTAGAATCTTATTATATATATATATATATATATATATACTTATTGATTTATTTTATTTATCTTTTGTAACAGGGACGAGGAGGGTTGGGAGTCGGCGACGAACAATATTTGATTGAAAATCTTTGGTCATTCAGTCAGAAAATGGGAGAAGTTGTTAAGAATTAATATTTGATTGAAAAACTTTGGTCTTTAATGAGTTAACAAGCTAGATGTATAATAATGTTTTAGAATTATCATAATTCTATATATCTATTAATAGCTAGCTTTTAAGTTTATTTATTTAGGGAAACGGGGCGAAAATAAATTACTTTATTAAAAATGTTTCAAAAATAAGAGAAAATAATAGTTTATAAATATATTATTATTCAAGTCATAACATAAAATTAATAGCGTAACAAAAAAGGATCATTTGCATTATACCTCTCCATTTTATGCTTAATAGGGGTCGATCGACCCTGCAGTGGGATCCGAATCCTTTACTGTGGAAAAAAAAACAGCACAAGATACTGTGCATTAAAATAGCTTCTTTAATTCATATCACAAGATTAAAAAATAATATGTTTAATTAATTATACACATGAAATATTGTAAATCAAGATTATTTCATTGAACAACACCAACGATGTTTCTCAACAAAAAAAAAAAAAAGGATTTTTTCCCCTGCAGTTGGGTAGTATCGTCAATGTTGGGGAATATGTAAGATTGAGACTAACAATATTCAATTTCATGTGGGACCATATAAAATTGGATAAATTTTAGCCACTAATCCTACATAGGGATAGTAGGGTTGAATTTCCTAAAAACATCCACGCATAATGGTCTCTTGGATCATCAACCGATATTAGACAATATTTACACAGTTCGAATTACGATCGGACACAAATCCCATGGAGAGTCGTTCATCCGCTCTGGTAAAGCTTGGTTTTACGTTTCAAATATATAAAAATAAGTACGCATAATTGATAGTCCAATACAATTTTGATTCAAATTACAATCATATTACACATATTCAATTTGCTATATTATATAAGTTTTCTTGTCAGTTTTATACAAGTTGTGTTATATATATTAATAAAGTGACACATATTATGCGCGTATATGATTTTACGTTTCAAATATATAAAAATAAGTATGCATAAATTTTTTTTTGAGAGTCCAATACAATTTTGATCCAAATTACAATCATATTACACATATTAAGTTTGCTATATTATATAAGTCTTCTCGTCAGTTTTATACAAGTTGTGTTATATATATTAGTAAAGTGACACACATTGTACGCGTATATGATATAATATAATATAATATAATAATAAATATTATTTTGGTTATGTATAATATATTTTTAATTTTCAGATAAGTGTTTTAAATAGACTTTTCTATGTTGAAATTAGTTTAGATGAATGTGGAGAACGTTTGTGAGATATGTTAAAATGTATCAAATAAGTACATATAGAATGAAGTAAAAGTGAAAAGATTATTTTATTTTTACCATAGGTCATACTCATACCTATTTACTATAAATTAGTTACTCTAATGACTTGCAGTTTTATAATAACTAGTGATTACGCACACATAATGCGTGCATACAAGGTAATATATTATTAGAAAAGATAATTTTTATTATCAAATAGTTTTATGATTTTTTGTGGAAATAACTTTTTTTAAAAGAAAATATAGGCAGTTTTTTGGTGGTTTTTTGTAGGTGAACTTTTATTGATAATATAAATGGAAGTTAACTTAGAATGTAAAATTGAAAACTCACTTAAAAATACCAAAATAGTTTTTATGTGCGTATCTTGCTTTATTATTATTATTATTATAATAATAATCATAATCATAATCATAATCATAATCATAATAATAGTGTATCGACGCACGCGTTGCGTATTTGTACAATTTTTTAATCAATTTGATTTATATATCTATATTACATAAAGACAATTTTGGTAAAAAAAATGGTGCTCTTTTTTGTCTAATTGGTAAATTCTTTATATATACTAGTGTATCTGTGACGCCCGGGGCTGAAGAGGCAGGGAGTGATCGCCGGTGCCAAGAGGTTGCACGGACAATGAGCGGCTCCTGGTAGGCTTTTAGGCGGAGGGAGACATGAATGAACCGATCCCGTGCCGGAATGAGAGGGATTCTGAGACTGTGTAGGTATGGGACTACATGGTTGAGGAGTGCTTAAAAGATTTCATATGTACTATTCATATCAAGAAGGTGCATCTTTTTTTCGGAAGCTCATCACATAAGAACTCCAAAGTTAAGCGTGCTTGACTTGGGGCAATTATAAGATGGGTGACCCCCTGGGAAGTTTTTCAGGGTGCGTGTGAGTGAGGACATAAGCACGCTGAAAAGACCCGTCTTGATACAGTGGGGCGTTACAAATGGTATCAGAGCCGACCTCTCTTAGTACGGTATGGTTCGGGGACGAACCAAGCGGAAGCTGGTGGGCATGTGACGCCCGGGGCTGAAGAGGCAGGGAGTGATCGCCGGTGCCAAGAGGTTGCACGGACAATGAGCGGCTCCTGGTAGGCTTCTAGGCGGAGGGAGACATGAATGAACCGATCCCGTGCCGGAATGAGAGGGATTCTGAGACTGTGTAGGTATGAGACTACATGGTTGAGGAGTGCTTAAAAGATTTCATATGTACTATTCATATCAAGAAGGTGCATCTTCTTTTCGGAAGCTCATCACATAAGAACTCCAAAGTTAAGCGTGCTTGACTTGGGGCAATTATAAGATGGGTGACCCCCTGGGAAGTTTTTTAGGGTGCGTGTGAGTGAGGACATAAGCACCCTGAAAAGACCCGTCTTGATACAGTGGGGCGTTACAGTATCGCTGCACGCGTTACGTGTCTGTACAATTTTTTTCTAATTAATTTGATTTATATTCAAATATGATTAATACAATAGCTGTAAAAATTACCGGGAGATTAAACTGCATTTGAAATGTCGAAATAAAAAATAAAAGATATAATATTTACATCATATAAGGGTAATTTTGGCAAAAAAAAACAGAAGATGTTGTCTAATAGACAGATTCCTTATATATATTATATATTATAGATAATATCGTCATATTAGTAAACATCAGATTAAAACTCGTTGATAAGTGCATTTTGTATGTATTATTTTATGTTATTTTTAGTTTATTTTGCATACATTCATATCATCTCATTGTGTTTTTATGTGATTTATTATATATGTGTGCATTTCACTCTTTGAGTTAATTTTGTAGGAAAATGGATTTTTAAAAGAATAAATTACGGAGCAGCAATGGTCAAAAATTTATTTTTAATGGTAGAGAGGTATCCAAATCTGATCTCCACCGTTCAGAATGAAGTTTAAGATGTTTGAAGCTGCTGTCCAAATTTCAGCTCGATCCGACGGCTAGAGTTCAAGATATGATTTTTTTCAAGAAAACCGCGCGCTGAAAAGTGGGTATGCACGGACCCAAGCACAGACCTGGCACGGGGTCCGTGCATATCACAGAATTTTAAGAATTGGGACAGAAAGTTGCTCGTTCGAGCGGGATTTTCTGCCGCTCGAACTAGCAATCGCGGATCAGAAAAAATTAAATTTTCGGGAATTAAAAATCTTATCTTTCCGGGCTTTATTTTATGGGTTTTTAAAGACATATAAATAAGAGATTGTCAGACGTGAAAAGAGGTTCCAAACGCAGAGATCGTTAGGCGGCTAGGAGGCTTGGAGATTGAAGATCTGCTCCATCTTTTTCAGAGTTTTTCGTTCTTTTCTTCTTCATCTTTTTATTTTTGAATTATTATTTTCAATTATTGAGTAGATTTTCTTCAACCAAGACGGCGTGATTGAGCCGAACAAATCTATGTAGAAAATTTGGATGTTTGTTTGAGATTTTTCAGATTTAGTTTATATTATTGATTATTAGATTTATATTTATCTTGTGAATGATTTGGCCAATTGTTTGCTTGCATGCTAATGGATTCTAAGTCGACAGAAGAGAAATTGATTTTGATCACTCTAATAATTAACACGAGGTAAAATTGACTAGAAATAGTATTCGATTTCATCGTGCGGTTTTAGGTACAAACTGAATTCTCACAGTTCTTATTGCATTTGAGTTTGATTAGAATTATGAAAATTAATCCGTCAATATTTGAATATGTTTAATTGTTCTAGAAATAGACCTTTAAACAAGTTAGGAGAATTTATCGTAATTTAAAATTAAATCTGAATCCTGAATCGGCTACATGTTACATGATTTGTTTGGTATCTGCGTGTGTCTTGTTGTCTCAATTTAATTGAATTTATTCTTCTATTTTAAATTCTTATTATTTTTAATAATTTATTTTTTATTTAATTCATCGCAATCTTTTTATTATTTTGTGTAAATTAAGCTAAATAATTAATTCTTGAGAATTGACTACAGTCTATGTGGAATCAATACTTGAACTCTTTGTCTACTTTACTATTACTTGACCTAGTACACTTGCTAGATAACTGAATTTACCGGTCACTCGTTCTATCCAAAACACTTGCAAAGTTGAGAAGACCGGTCACGAACGCTACATGTGTAGGAGCGATCCTCGTCAGAAAAGGCTAATATTCGTAACGTCTTTAATTGTACATTTGTTGTCTATGGATAAAGTAACTATCCATGGAGTGAAGTTCATATATATTTAGATTACGAACAATCTCCATTCGTAAAAAGGTAATTTTTTATTGTAATTCGTAAAAAGGTAATTTTTTGTGAGATGGTCTTACGAGTCTAATGTTTGTAATTATTTTATTATAATTCGTTAATCTTTTGTAAGACGGTCTCACTAGTCTTTAATTTTTTCGCGAGATGAATCAATAATGCCCATATTTACAATACAAAGTAATAATTGCGACACAAAAATTGAGATTTTTTC
This sequence comes from Henckelia pumila, assembly GCF_033568475.1. Classification (NCBI taxonomy): domain Eukaryota; kingdom Viridiplantae; phylum Streptophyta; class Magnoliopsida; order Lamiales; family Gesneriaceae; genus Henckelia; species Henckelia pumila. Next base: position 219,030,734 of record NC_133123.1, read on the forward strand.
ATGAATAACGCAGATAAGACATTTATTTTATAAAATTGACACATGAAATTATCGCATATATATAATACAATTAATTTACTTGTACAAAAGGAAGACTAGCAGCAATATGAAAGCGTAGGCGAATGGATGGCCGGCAGTGAGAACGTGAAACAATGGAACTGACTAGTCACACTGAATCGTCTGAATGCATAGAATCTATATGATCATATGCTTCACCTAATTCCCATTCCAATTCAAAAGGCAAATACCTCGAATCATCATTACTGCTATTGGGCCCATCCAAGAGTTTTGATTCTCCGGCCCACTCATATATGTGCCAACTGAAAGATTCATGAACTCGGATGTTTGTACTTTTGGCAACCGATTATTTAAATTTATAAATATATATATTTATATTTATATATATATATAATCTTCTAAATATTATTAGAATCTTGATCATCATCTATATGTTACACGTAGATCGTCATTCCACCACCGCACGAGCCGAATCAGTGTTTTCATAATTAGATCTATAAATTATTAAAAATGATTCAATCGGACTGTTGGACCGAAACATTGTTATATTATCTATAATAATATAATATAGTAATTAAGATATTTTAAATTTTAATATGTGTATAATAAATATATATTTACCAAAGTTTAAAAGCTAACCAATAAGATATATATAATCAAAACATCAAATATAATTATTTTAAAAAATAATACTTTTTTTAAAAAAAATAGATAATCGGTCGAACCGGTTTACCGGTTCAAGACCGGCCGACCAGTTCTTGACCAAGTTTGAACCGTTCCGAGCGAGTTGACCAGAAAAATGTTTTTTAAGCTCACCTCGTATCAGAGCCACAATCGATTCCGAGTGAGTTCCCTTGGGAGGTCCCGAATGAATGACTACTCGAATCAGAGTTTTGAGCATAAAGATTCCACTGACCTGTAAAAAACGGGCCTGACCCTTGGGGATGCGGTAATACATCTAAAAAATTATTCCATCAAACGTACTCCTCTTTGGATTCAACATTTTTGAACCACGAAACACAATTAAAATTTATATATAATACTCATATATGTATACAATTTAATAAATGATCTTTACCTAACTATACTTCAGAGTAACTGTTTTTTGTGTCTCGATGTAACTTTCTCACGCTAATATCATATAATTTAATAATTATTTGATTTACATGGTATATGTTCCCCTCGTACGTATGTGATATATTTTGTTGAGTGGGGGCTAGAAGAAAGAAAATTGTGGAACGTACAAGAAAAAAGACCCATCATGATCAAGAGTTTGGGTACATTGTACCCTACCTAGCGTTATAGCAACTGAAAAGGAGAAACAATAGACAGGCTTGCAGAATATGATAACAGCAGCAACAAAAATTAAGTCCTCATTCATTGTGTTAATACTTTATAATTAGTTGGTGGTTTTGGTTTGGGGTTTTCACATAAAAAATTTCTACTTTTTTCTTTTTCTTTTTTGGAGTGCTATGAAATATTAATAATTTAATAAAATTCAATTATTTTATATGAATATCTATATTATATTTGCCGGGTAAATCAAGTTTCTTATTTCGCATTATTTATTTATGATTATCGACGTATTTATGAGTAGAAATAATCAGTTGAGAAAAATATAAAATATAAGGATGTATCGACGGTTTTTTTTGTAAAAAATCTTTAACATATTTTTCCAATCTTCTTACTTTCGCAATTTTTTCAACATTCAGTACATGAAATGTTTAGAATTATTATAGCAACCAAACCCTACATCTGGTTCCCCAAAGATCCCTACACCAAAATCAACATCAAATACAAAGGGAGAATGTATCTCAATAATCATTTACAATGATTTAACTCTATGAAATCATAACTTGTGACTAAAAAAATATAGGTCGAACTAATTATGGGTTCTAAATTTATACTTTACCTAATTATCGTTGTCTTTAAATTATATTTGAACTTGTAATTTGGTATAGGCCACCCATGTCCTTACGTGGCACTTTAATTAGTTGATAATTAACCACCACGGATCTTGTTGGCCAACTCAACTCAAAATTCATACGATATAATTTCACATGCTTTGTACCAAACTGAAACATATACTCTTTAAATTGTTAAATAATAAATGAAAATATGAATTTTTACATTTATCTAATTAATATTTATCCGAGTTACCCAACTTCATCCTAAAATTAGCGACCCCAAATTTTAACGACCCGGCCCGCTTGATTTTGAGATCATTTGATCTATGTCTTAACATGTGAACTCGATATTTTTGATATCAAACCACCTAAACTATCTTGGTTTCATTTCCATGTAACGAACGAAAATATCGTTGATGTTGTCTAATGCATCGCATCACATCACATAAAAAAACGTTAATACTCTTAAAATAATCAATAACCTTTGAAATATTATTCAATAAATGGTCAAATGCATCACGTGACATAAAAAAATGATATCACATTATCACTTATTTTGTAAATTATAATAATCGGATTAACTCTTAACATATCAGTAAAAGGATAACATTGAACAAATCAAGCTAGTATGACTGGATTGCCCGGTAATGATAAAATCTATGATACAAGAGTCCCTTTGAAGCCAAATGTTGTTACTGTTACCAATTAAAGAGACAAGCACTTGAATAGGTGATCATCCCCAATGACATCTACGTTTTCTGATCAGATATAGTTTCTGATTTCTTTACACGAAAACATATATAAATTCGTGAGACCGTAAAACAGATTGTTGAAATATATTTGGTCAAAAGAACGTATATTACAGTAACGCTAGCATTCATGTAAAGAAACAAATTTTGTTTTCTCTATTTGAAGAAGTTCACCTGTCTTCTTACTATTTGAAGGCTAATCTTTTGAACTTTCTCCACACCTTTATAGGTTTTTAAAAGAGTGTATCACACGTCTTTTGTCGTATCTGCTGTTGCAATTTTTTCAAAATTTTTTGAGTCAAGAGCTTGAAAGATGATCGATAAAGCTTTGCGATCTTTCTTCCGATTTTATCGTAAGATTTCTTTCTATCAAACTTTGGAATTTGAGTTAAAAAGAAATCGTTGTTGGAGGCCATCAATTAAAGATCACTGTGTGAGAGAATTTTATTTATCACAACTGAATATATTCTCACAAATCTTGTGAAAACCTCTCTCTAGATCTGATGTCCGATGTTGGAAGCGTGATAGATACAATTAAGGACAAATAAAAAAAAACCAACTCGAGAACTCTGAAATTGTTTTATTTCTTGTTTTTGTTCTCTGCATAATTACACGACTCACGTAACCATATATTTATAATAATCAATACCTAATACTATCAGAACAATAAAACTAAAGTTCTATTATAACTAGAGAGTTTTTTTTTTTTTGAAAGGCATTATTATAATTACAGGGTTCGTTTGAAGTTGATGATAAAATAAATAATATAGAAATAAGTAATATTAATATATTGCAATAAAAAATAAATAAAAAATAATAGTTAATATAAGATTTGATTTGATTGATGGATTATAGTTTTTTTGATTTGATTGATTATATTTTATATAAAAATAGTAAATTAGTATTTTATCTTTTTAAAAATTAATAAAATATGAATAATTTTATTTATAAAGAATAATATATCAATTTAAATTCAATGATTTGATTGATGTAAGATAAATAATTAATGATTTGATTGATATAAAATAAATAATTAAAATATAAATAAATAATATGACAAAACAAACATAAAATTTTATACCTAGATTACTAATATTAAACTTTTCAAACGGACCCAGATAATTTTAGTCCTGATGTAACTGGAAAACTAACAAAACATAAGATTGATTTAACACTTTGTTGACATTCAACAGTGAGAAGGGTCGACTCAGTTTGAAAATGAATATGTTTAATGTGAAAAATAAAAATAAAAATTTCTATGGCCGGACCCAATGTGATTGAAAATTGATATAACAAAATTGAATCAAGACACATATACATGGTACGTTTTTTAAATAATATATATTTTGACTTTTTAAAGTTTTTTTTAAATTTTTATCAAAGTTCAAATTTAAACACGATTCATATTACTTTTTCGATGTTACCTACGTACATACATCGCGTGTAGCAGTGTCTCATCCAGATTTATGACCGAAATTGAACTTTCTTTGACCCATCAATACGAAATGTCCATAATACCCCTTACGTCACACCTCTTTCTTTGTAATAATGCCAAAATAAATAAACTCGCATCTGCTTCATTAATGTACGTACAAATACAAATTACACTCTCCCACTCTCTCCCAACATACACACGTCCAAATTCCCCCCCACTCTCACCACCGCCACCGCCACCGCCTCCGCCTCCGCCTCCGCCGCCGTCCCTCTTCGAACAGGTCTCAGATTGAGAGTCTTTCTCTGTGTCGATGGATGAGGACGACGATGCGCAGAGTTGAAGAAAAGCTATCGATCCAGGTGAAAAGCGCCGCCGCCGGAACCGCCTATCAACGGCGGGCTCCATTGATGAAGACCTTTCTGTTCGTGTACTTCAGAGCTAGAGGGGCTGTTTTAATGGCGGTGCTCACGATGTCTCTCTTGTTCCTGCCGCTCATTCTTCCTCCCCTCCCGCCGCCGCCGCTGTCGCTCCTCCTGATCCCGGTAGCCATCATGGCGGTGCTCGTATGCTTGGCCTTCACGCCGCCGCAGCGGCCCAATGCCGCTTCCGCCTCTATGTATGATTTCCGATGAATGCTCAGTACGTACGCATTAACTCGTATCAGAGTATATAAGATACATATAATATATGTATCGTATGAAAATGCTAATAAATATTTTTTTTTGTTTAAGACAGTTTATTTTATTTTATTACAATAACTTATTATTAATATTAACGATCGGAGAAATCAAGGAAACTGTTTTATTTTATGCGAGCAATATTAATTGTATTTTTTTTAAAAAATAAATATACTTAGATTACTACAAATTAATGAAATAGTATCTCATTGAATAATACAGAATTACAGATCTAGCTAGTTGATGCATTTAAAACATCAATGCAAATTCTCAAAAAATAAAAAGAAAAAGAAAAAAAAATGGAAGAAGAAGAATACATCAATGCGACGCCATTTTTTCAACACCATTGATTTTGGGCATACATTTATTTTTTTAAGGTGCATTGTATTTAGCATGTTAATTATATTCATTGCTTCAACTTTTCATTTACTTCATTAAAGCATTAATTACAATATTGTTGGTTCAAATGCTCATATAACATCAATTAACTTAAATATACGTACACTCTTAAATGTTTCATTACTTACATTGATATTTCAACAGACTTATGTGATAATTTCTGTTCTGAATTACAAATATCTGATATGAAATTTTTTACTTTATATATATATATTTTTTATATTTATAATTTATAAATATATTATAAACGATAAAACCCTAATCGAATATTGATGATTCTTATTTATTTGATCTTAGTTCAATTTGTACAATGCTTTTGGTCTGGGTCAAAGCCTATATATTTAGCACGATGGGTAATAGCACACATCTATGTACGTATTAAATTATTTTAGTTGCCGATTTTTTGAAAGGAAAAATAAAGTATAATAGAAATCTTTTGTTTCAAAAAAAAGTATAATATAAATCTTTTGTTTCAAATGAAGTATAATAGAATTTTGATTAAAAGCAAATGTAGGTTGTTTTTGAAAGAAAATTTCACACATATGATAAAAGAAAAACATTAACTCATTACTTGGTAATATTACTAAATAACAATATATAACCAAAAAAAAAAAGGAATAATTATAAAATACAATGGCCGCCACCTTTCCGCGGCGGTCTGCCGGCGAAATTAAAGAAAATTTGACGGCGGCCAGGGTGTGAATGAATAGAATGTCCCCAGTTGACATTGACATTTTTCTTCCCATATATATCGTTTTTTTACTCGAACAGAGAGATGGAGACGCATACGAAAATGCACAACGAAAAGTCATACTTATTTATGTGGCAGTAATCTTGGGAGTTTTGAAAACGTGCTTTGAAAAATAGTTAAAGTGATCGATACAATAATCAATATTGATAAATCGTCAAATTAATATACACACTATCCATCAATTATTATGAATGACACGTGAATCATTGATAAATTGTCAAAATAGTATACATACGATCAATGAATTATTATGAATGATGCATGATCTAGCCACAAAGTTAGATTTATCTGCAATCTAGATTGGTTTTAAGGAAAATATTGTTGTTGATCAAATCAATAGATACACGATTTTTTTAAAATTAATTTTGAAGTTATTTTATTGATTATTTTTTTAACAAATATTTTTTTAATATATCGAAAAAAATATGATAAAATAAATATGGGGAAAATGTCATTTTTCGTATAACTTTTGTACATTTTTTTAGTTTTGTAACTAATCAAATTTGGGAATGAGTCATCTAACTTTTATTAGTTTAAGTTATTTTAGTTAGATATAATATATTTTTTTATGGGAAATAAGAAATAATTACATTTTTTAAAAAAAATTATGTGAATCGGTACAAGGCCGGTCCAACCGATTTTTTGATCGAGTTTAACCGGTTTCGAGCGATTTAACCGGAAAAATGATTTTTGAAATTATTTCGAGCCGGATCTGAAACGACCCTAACTCTATAATTAATAAATAAATATGCGGAATTTTTTTTTTTTTATACATACTAAATAAAATATGTACATATATGCCCATACATACATGCACAAAATAAAAAGATTTAAAATAGATAAATGAATAAATAAACAATTAAATACTTAAATAAAAATGCATTCTTTAAAATAAAATAAACATCTGAGTCAAACATTTAATTAAAAATACTGCATGAATAAAATGATTAAAATTTGCATGCACTGACAATATTCAATAAAATATTCAAAAACTCACAACTACTGAAAAATAATATAAAATGTGTAACATGCTGACATAAATAAAACATGCATGTGACTCAGACATCTATCACGGTCACGGGGTCACTGCATGTCCGCTCATACATCCTCGCCTCCGGTGAGTACAACATCATCCTCAACGTACTCACCTGCACCATACCAGTGTAGTGAGCCTAGAGGCCCAACATGCTAACATAACAAGAGTTTAAAATAATTTAAAACAATTAAATACTAATACATACATATACATGAATGAGCATGCTTAAAAATTACATAACATAACTTAACTTAAATAAACTTAAATAACATAATACATAACATTGTTGAGCAATTAATTTTCTAACATCGCATGGTTGTATCCGTAGTGTAACCTTAAATCATACATTAAATACTGATCAGCGTGGAAACCAACGTACGTGGCGGTGACGAATCACCTCTTAAATTGGCAGTAAACTGCCCTTCAATAGGTCACATATGGGGACGAATCCCCCTTAAATTGTCACACTACTTCAACTTCCAACATAAAATATTTTATTATTGCTCAACCTTAAACATTTAATTATGCATAAAATTATTTCATGAATGCGTGTACTTAATTAAAATGTGTGCCCTTCATATATATTTAATTTAAATTTCTTACTAACATATAAATATTAAAATAACTTCAATGCCTAAAAATAATTAAATATATAATCAGGACACATGCAATTTTCTCATGGATGGTCCTGGACTGCTGGCCCTAACACTCAAGCCCATTTACTTAAATCTGGCCCATTAACACTGAGACTGGCCCAATAACATACTTAAGCCCAATAAAAATTATTCTAAGCCCAATTAAATAATTAAAGCCCATTAAAACATCCTAGGCCCAAAATAACTTAATCTGGCCCAATGGGCCCGAAAGCCCAAAGACTGGCCCAATAACTTTTATGGGCTCAAAAGCCCATAAAATTATTGGACTAACTTAATTAAATTAAAATTTTAAAAGCCCAAATAAATTAAACTCAACCCAAAATAATTAAATGGAGCCCAAATAAATTTTGAGATTTAATTAGGCCCATTAAACACTTAATTAAACTTAAAACTTAAAAATAAAAAAATACCCGAGCCCGACTAACTTGACCCGGACCCGGACCAACTAACATAACCCATGACTTACTGCCCCGACCCGGATCCGCAGACCCGACCCGGATCCAATCTCCAAAACCCCAAACCCGTAGCCCCTCCTTCCCTCCCTTTCTCTTCTCGGCTGTGCGGGCAGCAGGCTTTGTGGCCTGTTGCCGGCCGGCTCCGGTCACTCCCTGGCCGGAGAAACAACCCCACTAGCTAGCCCACCTCTAGACCTTTCCAACAAGCTAAGAACCAGCCCAAACGGTGGTCCGAGGAAGGAGAACGAAGCCTTGCAACAGGCTGTCCCCAAGCTCGCGCCCAGCCCTGAGCGGCTACCGTAAATTCGATCGTTCTCCCTACTCCGACCATATTTTTTTGTGAAACCAATTCTCAATCTTAGACAACATCAAGGGGGTTCTAATGCAACAAACCTTACCCAAAACCTTGCCCTGAGGATGGAGAACGAACCATGCTACCAGAAGCCAAAAACCTGCGCGCGAATTACTTGGCTCCAGAAGACATGGCTTCGACTCCAGCCCATTCCAGCCCCACAAATCTGACCAAACCCAATCCTAGGGACCCTTGGACCCCCTCTGAACCGTGGACAGCAGCCATGCACAACCCATGCCCCAAAAACGTGAGCATGACAATAAAAAACACACTACAAGTCACAAATTCCATGAAAGCCGAGACTTTTTCTGAATATTCTTCAAAGTTATTTTATGCATACACAATACACACACTATACTATCTGATAGGCTCATGCCTTTCACCGAAGAATTAATAGAACAAAGTGCGTAGAACGTTTTCGGGACGACTACGACAAGCAACCTTCGAAAAAACTTCAAAAATCTTCTATGGTTTTTCTCCTACTGTTTGCGTCGATGGAGGGGAAAGGGAGAAGTGATGGAGGCGGCTAGGGTGAGGCAAAGGAGATTGAACGTGTGATTTTGAGTCTAGGCGTGGGTTTGGGGATTATTTTAAGTAGATAAGATTTTTAATAACTAATTAGGAGATAATACCAACTTAAAAAAGATCTCCCAACTAATTCAAATACTAGCTAACTTAATAAAATAATTAAATCCCGAAATAAAGAATTAAGGGAATTTTAAAGATAATAAAAAGTCATTAAAATGACTTAATTTGGATAAAAACGGACTCCTAAAATTATTTAAAATCAAATACTGAAAATTTTGAGGAAATAAAACTCAAAATAATATTTTTGGGCTCCTAAAAGACTCATAAAATAATCTGGATAGAAAGTTGTCATCTCGTCCGTCCACGGTCCCGTCAATGCGATAAAATAATTAAATTTCCATAAATCATGAAAAATCACTAATTATGGGTTAAATGCTTAAAAATAAACTAAATCATGCAAAAATAATTCACATAATTATTTAACCCATAAATCTAAAATTTAAATAATTAAATATCCTAATTATGCATGCGGATTTACGTATTTAAAATACCGAGTGTTACAGGATCAGTGACCGGTTCACGGTCGATTTTAACACAAGAAATATGATTTTTAATGGTAAAATTAGAGTTAAAAAAATAAATTCAATTCAATGGTAAAATCGTTTCTTTTATCTGAATAATGTTTAGATTTTTAGTTTTTTTTTTTAGAATAATTCATCTATCAATTTGATATTTATCAATAATTTATATAGTAAAATTATTTTTAATCCTTTCGAAAAATATTTGGAAAATAAATTGTGCTACATTTTATATAATAATAAAAAAATATTCGATTATACACACACTATAGATCTCATATTATGAAGATACGTCATACATAATTATACAATAATGTTAGATAATAATAATATTAATAATAAAATTATTATTATTATTATTATTATCTAACATTATTGCTATCTAAACTAAAGATGAAATAAAGAATTTTTTTAATAAATATATTGTAATAAATCAAAATTATTAAAATTAAAAAATAGAAAAGTAGAAATCAGACGTAATATATAGTATATATATGATGATATAATATTTAAACTAAATATTTCGTACAAATTAAATTTTTTTTTTTGTGAATATGACATCAAAGTACAGTTTCACAACTCATAATATTATTTTTGATTTAAGCTTCTTAGTAAAGTAATTTTCGTACAATTCTCAATTTTTTTTCCGAATTTTTTCTTCAAATTATCTTAATTTTATCTCGAAATTCAAACGATCTCGTTATAAAATTATATCTTATATATATTCATATAATCATATCTCAATAAAATAAGGAAATATATTTATTTCATAAAAAAATCAACAAAACGAAATATTTTAATATATATATTCACGTCTTCGTCTCCCCTCCGTTCCTTTCATCTCTTTTACTAAAAAAAAAAAAAAAATCATCGGAGAAAAAAACCCTTAATAGTCCCCAAATTGAAGTCATTACCTATAACTTTTGCTCTCTGCGTTCTTGTACATAAAAGGAGATTTCTTGGTATTCGTTGAATCAAGTGCAGCCTTGGAGGGACAGATCCGGTGCTGTTCTGCTTTAGGGTGAGTATTTTTTTTATCTGATTTTATGATTTGACGTTTCACGTTTTTTCCCCCGAAATTGATTTTGGGTTTTCTTTAAATCTGGCATAGTTTTTTTCAACAGTTTGCCGATGTCATTTATTCTGTTTGTCAATTTATGCAGTTGATTGTTTGTTTAGGGTTTAAATTGTGATTTGGGGGTCTATCATTTGATTGAATTTGCTTTAAGAATTTGTTGTTTTTCTTTGTTCATTTTTACATTCATGTGTAGTTTAATATATCTTTACATTTTATGCATATGTAAAGTCCTATCGGCTTTAGGGTTTGTGTGGCGTAGCTTGTAGGTCAATCGGTTTGGTAATTTTCTTTCTCGTTTCTGCTTGAACTTCTGTTACTCATATCTAAAATCTGAATAATCTTCTTGTTGAGTAAGCTTACCCGTGGCCTGTGTATTTTCTTCTTGTTGGGTGGGTGGGTGGATGTTGGTTTTGAGGATAAGAGTGGGTTCAATGGCGCTTAAGTTGCTATTTGGAATAGTAGGCTTGTTCTTGAGAAAATTGAATTTGGCAGTCAAAAGAAGACGAACAAGTATAAAATCTAACGATGCATGGACTGATAATATGATGTTCTGGTCACGTTCATAATGTTGGAAATACCATGGACTTTTAGAGCGGAACTTGAGCCAGAGGGTTGGCTACATTCTGCCAATGTAAATTTAAAACATGTAGGATCTCAAGAAAATGCTTCATGTTGTTTCGATACAGGTGCAGAATGACTGTTAAAAGTTTTGGCATTGTCATCACATCGCCTATTCCCTAAGGAAATCATATTGCAGGTTGTTTCTTGTGGATTGGATGTTGCATGTTTCTTCTGAAATCTGAAGCTGAAAGTTTTAATGAATGATGACCATTCCGATGGATAACAACAAAGAAAGTTCTTCAAGAGAGGGTGTTCAGCGTCTCTTCAACAAGGTATTCTCTTGTGTTAACTTAGAGTTGTAATTTTGTGTTGGTTATTCCATGGTTTGACTATGTATGCATGGACCTATCATATACAGGATAAGTCTGAAATGATTAAAACTAGATATTATTATCTTCAACATAGGTCAAAGGGTGGTGTCTTTCTTTGTTCCATCTGATTGCATGGCTATCGTAACTTAGCTGTTGTTTCATTTTTAGAATATTGAGCTGGATAAAAAGCGAAGGAAAGCAGCGGAGGCCAAAATCCCCTCTGATCCCAACACATGGCAACAAATGCGTGAAAATTATGAAGCAATTATTCTTGAGGATCATGCTTTTTCTGAACAACATGACATCGAATATTCTCTGTGGCAATTACATTATAGGAGGATTGAGGAGCTAAGGGCACTCTTCAGTGCAGCTCTAGCTTCAGCTGGATCAACCTCGTCCCTAAATGGGAAAGTTCAAGTTCGTGTTGGACCTGATCGGCTTACAAAGATTCGTTCGCAGGTTAAGACATTTCTCTCTGAGGCAACTGGGTTTTACCATGATTTGATGTTGAAGATAAGATCAAAATATGGTATGCCGTTGGGATATTTTTCTGATGATCCTGACAATCAGATGACCATGTCAAAAGACGGAAATAAATTTTCCGAGGTTAAAAAAGGTTTGATTTCATGCCATCGTTGTCTGATTTATCTCGGGGACCTTGCTCGGTACAAAGGATTATATGGTGAAGGAGATTCTAAGGCTCGAGATTTCATTGCTGCATCTAGTTACTATATCCAAGCTTCTTTGCTCTGGCCGTCAAGTGGTAATCCACAACATCAGGTGGATTCCTGTTTGCGTTTCTGTCGATTTGAAGGAATTTCATTGAAATATGATTTGTTATTTATGTAGGTTAACATTGTCCATTTTCGTTTTCAGCTTGCTATACTAGCTGGTTATGCGAATGATGAATTGCTGTCTATATATCGCTATTTTCGAAGTCTAGCTGCTGATAATCCTTTCGTTACTGCAAGAGACAACTTGATCATCGCATTTGAGAAGGTAAAATCCTGTGCTCTCTGCTGCGAACAAATTTGACTTTATAAACTGGGCAAGCCTTTGTTTTTGTATCTATGCGGTTTCCGGTGATAGCGATTATCTCTTTCTAGTTAAAGTTTTGATTAGTATTAAGCCAGCATGAGCGCACAAGTTATTCCATTCATCCTGAATGTGGTCTTTTCCACCGACGTGCCACATGCTAGTTCTCATGTCATGCATCTTTCTACTAATATCATGTGTGTTCCTTTGTGGCCCATTTAGATCGTTTTGGGCCAAAAGTAATGTTATGCAAATTGTTTTTCAAAATTGGCTATAGCTTTATCTTCTTTTTTCAGTAAAAATACAGGCCTTGTTTGCAGTTTTGTCTACTTTGATTAATTGGATTTCCGACGAACACAATGCGCACACATTCAGTAAGATGATGCCATCAGAACATTTAACAATCCCTTTTCCTGTTATTTTGCAGAATCGTCAGAATTATAACCAACTACTTGGAAATTCTAAAGCTGCTTTGGAGAAGACGGCACCTTCGAAGATGCCAGGGAAAGGAAGAGGTAAAGGGGAAACAAGGAGAAATTTTAAAGATAATATGGCAGCAACTAGTTCAGTTAAGGAGAGAGCGTCAAACAACTTTGAACTTTTCAAAGCCTTCATCACAAGATTTATCAGACTGAATGGAATTCTCTTTACCCGCACAAGGTCTGCTAATGAATGTTTAGAAAATAAGGCTTTTTTTTACTGCAAAAATCATTATTTGCTTTTTAATTTTTATTTGTTTTTGTCGTTCCAGCTTGGAAACTTTTGCTGAAGTGTTCTCAGTGGTCAAGAATGATTTCATAGAACTCCTTTCTTCTGGCCCGAACGAGGAGTTCAGCTTTGGTGCGGATGTCAATGAGTGTATTCTTATAATTGTCAGGCTGGTAGTCATTTTAATATTTTCCGTGCACAATTTGAGCAAGGAAAATGAAAACCAATCATATGCTGATATCCTACAGCGTTCAGTCTTGCTTCAAAATGCTTATACTGCTACATTTGAATTTATGGGCTGCGTACTTGAAAGGTGTCACCAGTTAAATGATCCCTTGTCAAGCTATTTAATGCCTGGGATTATGGTTTTTGTGGAGTGGTTGGCCAGTCATCAGGATGTTGCCATTTGCAGTGAACTGGAGGAGAAACCAGTGACTGTAAGGTCATTTTTCTGGAAAAAATGTATTTCCTTGTTAAACAAGCTCTTATCAAGTGAATATATGCTTGGGAATGAAGATAGAGATGAAACATGTTTTTCTAATATGAGCAAGTATGATGAGAGTGAAACTACAAATCGTCTTGCATTGCCTGAGGACTTTGAATTGAAGGGATTTCTTCCTCTTATTCCTGCCCAGACCATCCTTGATTTTTCAAGGAAAAATTCAATTGGTGATGATGTAGGCATTAAAGGAAAAGTTGCTCGTGCTCAAAGAATTATTGCAGCTGTAAAGGCTATTGCTGGTGTAGTCCGGAGTGGCCATGATGGATTCTTTTTTGACATGAAATCGAAGAAATTTGTGATTGGTGTTGAACCTCAGATTTTGGATGACTATTTACACCAAATGCCTCTTGAATCGGAGTCAAATGGTAGCACTTTAGACAATTCACTGGAGGGCCAAATGGTTCTCTGTGCTGTGCCAAAGCTTGAGGATAGCATACAAGATGATGATGAGGAGGAGGTGATCGTTTTTAAGCCCTCCACCTTGGAGAAGAATTTGGATGGATTCTCTTCAAAATTTAATTCTTCAGAGGGTCTTGCTCCTGTTGGTGGGGCTGGAACTATTGATTTTAGGAATGAAAATGTGTCCTCGTACGTTGGTCATGATGGTTTTCTGTTGCAGAATGGAACAAGTACGATAATGAAACCTTCTACAACCTTTCCTAGTGGTACTTCCCAGTATCTTCAGCCAGTCCCACCCAGCACAAAGTGGCTGGTAGCACAAGATCAAATGGTGAATGCATTGGCTCACTTGCATTTGATGGAAAATGAAAATTCTTGCAATTCTGAGCTGGTGGAAGGTCAGTTTGGGGTTTCTCAATCCGCTGCTCTTTCTGTTCCGTACCCGAAGTTTGTTAGTGCTGTCACAAGCCATAATTACCCACCACAGATTTCCCAAGCTGCTCTGCGGTCAAAGCTTGACTCCATATTTTCCTCCGGAATAGATACCAACAGTATGGCAGTAAAACAACCTTCAGTATCTTCAGCAGTACAAAAGAAAATGTCAGTGAGTAGGCCTGTCAGGCACCTTGGTCCACCTCCTGGTTTTGGTTCTGCCCCTTCAAAAGTCGTGGATGAGCCAGTTAACATGGCTGTGAGAAATGAAAGTCCTCCATCCACACAAATGGATGATTATAGCTGGCTGGATGGTTATCAATTGCCATTATCTAATCATAAAGCTGGATTTAGCAATTCCATTAATGAAGTGGGACCTACAGTCAACTCTGTGGGAAAGAACAACAGTATGATTGGGATAGCTAACTTCCAAGTGCAGCATGAAAACCAGAATGGTCATCGTGATTATCAGTTTTCGGAAACTTTGAAGGCTTTAGCGGAACAGCAGCAACAATTTCAAAAAGGAAGTCAACAAGCAAGGCCTCCACAGCAGTATCAAGGACAGTCTCTCTGGGATGGTCGCTTCTTTGTGTGAGATGATTGTGCAAACATAGATGATAAAGGTGATTTCTTCTGTTCTTTGTCAATATTTTCGTACACGGATAGTTTTTCCTTTTTCTTCTACACTTATCAAGTGGTTTTTGCTAAGGTAATGATAAGGAAGCTGTTGATTTTTATTAATTGAGGTTGCCACCAGTTTGCTTGCAGGGAATGTCCATTGCCTGGTGAAATTATTTCGTCCTTGCTGCCTTTGCAGATTGGCCATTGTTAAGTTCTTCTGAGAGCATGGCTGGTCTTAGAGTCTAGCAGGCACCTGCTGTTGAACAGGTTTTTCGGCTTATCTGTGCGTGAGTTTGTTTGTCTTAGTGTTTTAAAAGGCGTAGCGTTGGCCTGTAGTGTTTTTGTCCTGCGATAGCGTAGCGTAAATATCGCAGCGCATAGCCTGAGCTATTTGTGCATGCCAATTATTTATTATTTAATTAAAAAAAATAGAAATATACCTATATAAGCAAATAAGTGAGATAATTAGTTATGAAACTATATAATTTAGAAAGTCTTACCATTAAAACGACATAATCTGAAAATAATCACTATCATCCAACTCTACGTAGCTATCATTATCAAGATTATCTAGGGTTGGAATTTGTGAATCTGGAAAATGGAAGTTGCAGTTTGAATTCTGAATCGGCTCTATGTTTATTTGCTTGAGGAGTTCTGAATCTGTAGGGCTTGGGATTTGTGAATCGGCTTGTGCGATGAATTGTAGGTCAAATAAATCAATTTTGGGCTTTTATTTATGGGCCAAAATAGCGTTGGCTATTTGGAAAAAAGCGTGATAGCGCGCCATTTGCGCTAAGGCCCGCTTCGCCGGCAAATAACGTGCACAATGTGTAGCGCTCGGCGTGAAAATTGCGCTATAGCGCGCTTTTTAAAACACTGGTTTGTGTGTCCATCCCTCTTGTTGCATGTCATTGGCATGTGTGCTCTAAAAATTTGACGATGTTTTGGGCAATGATTTTAGTTTTTTTTTTAAATTTTATTATTGAAGTAATTCATTGATGAATGGCACACCACCGCTCACTATATAGCTGTCTCTGGAAAGTGCTATGGTTTTTTGAATATTTCGAGAAGGAAATCAGTTGTTGATTAGATTATTCGATGAGACTTTCACTTGGATGAATATCCTATGTGCCATTGAAATATAAATGCGCATCTAAAGATCATTGGATTGATGCCAGGATCAAAATGGCATATGTACAAACATATATAAAGCTGCTAGTTGTTGAGGTTCGGGAATCTGCATGTGTATAGTTTATGCCCATGTTACTTCTGTTGGTTCAATTATATTTTGTTGCTTTTGTCTCTAGTTGCTCTTTATACTTTACGTCTTCCTTATGGTTCTCTTAAAATATATCTTGTTCGGTTTATATGCAGCTTGTGCCCACTTTCCAGGTTGGTTGAGCGGAAGTTCTGGTGTCAAAACGTTCAAGTCATGGGTAAGCTTGATTGCCTTGTCTTGTTGGATAAGTTCAGGGTAAGTAAGCCTCAAAGGATATCAAATTTCGTCAACATAGTTGGTGTTTGGATGGAATTAAGGAAATTTTGCCATTAAACGTCATTTAGCCAGTGAAGATTATTGATATGAAGGGCTTGTACTTGCGCACCGGGAGTTGCAGTTGGAATGCTCAAATTCTCTGGTGTCTTCTTAGCTGTCAGTTATCTGCTTGCCTTGAAGTTCTATATTGAAATGTTCTATGGTAATGGGAGTATTCCGTGCGTGTCGTATTTGAATTAGTTTATTCCATGGATGTTAGGTTTGAACAAGTGTATAAGCGTCAAAGTTACTTCCAACTTTTATAGTGTCTCCCCCACCCCCCTTATGTTGATTGTTTACTTCTAAGACATTGCTAGCGATTTGTGTGGTGTTATTGGAATTTGCACGGGTGTTTCTTATAATGGGATTTCAGTTTGCTGGTACGCTAAGCTTTTATACTTGAATTTACATTGTTAGAGCTTTAATCCAAAGCGTTCAAGTAACTATAACCAGTTGAATTGAATTGGATGAAATTTATGGAACCTTCTCGTGTCTTTTGGAAACTTAAGCTGAAAAACTAATATCTGCGTGAAAGAGTTTGAAAGTAAATAGATTTGAGTGGCTTTATTTTGGAGGAAAAATGAGGAAATTTGTGTTGCGCTGTGGAATATCATATTCTATACCATGGGTTCAGTTTTTGCTTCTGGGTGAAAAAGTATAGTATTTTGATGTAAGCATGGTTCTAGCAAGAGTTCGAATGTTATAGATTAAATTAATTCAAAATAATTTTAAGCACAAATATTATTTGATTTGGTGAGCCGTCACGAAATAGTCGTATTGTCATTCCATTGGTGAAAAGCCTTTCATTCCTTCAAGTCTTAAACTCAACTCCGAGTAAATTTGGCCCAAGAAGGCAATCCTAGAATACATCCCTTAAAACTCACTGTGGCAACATCTTTTACAGTCATAACATTTTGTGGCTGCTGTGTTTCCTCTACTTTACTCAGCTCCAACGAGGTTCAAAATATACACAAAAAACAAATAAATAAAATAATATATGCATAAACAACGAAAAGATTACAAAAGATTGGGTCGATTATCTCTCACGTGTCTTCAGCAAAAACTTTAAAAATATAATCACGAAAACGCCTAGAGTACTGTCTCGGATCAACGGCTGATATTGAGTTGGGGTCGTATTGGATGGACTTATAAGCGTGCTCAAGTTTCTTGGTAATATCGTAATCTTGAAGAATGTCTATGATCCCGAAGAACATTATTACATCATAGTATTCTCCAGTTGGTTCTCCTACCAGCTGAACTTCACCCTCGTTCTTTCTTTCAGTTCTTTCCACTCTTGCAGGCATGTTAATTCCTAGTTTTATGCTAGCCCACCTGGGAGACAAAGTGTTTTTTTTAAGTTACCGGCATTTGAAACTAGTAATGTGGTATTGACAATGGAAAGCATTGCCATAATCTGTTACCCTTCAGGGTCTAGAAGCAACTGATCTACATCGGCTCTCGATAAACGTGGAACTGATTCGGTTTCTGAACCTCCGTTATCTGCATCAGAGGAGAAAACTTTATCTCTTGGTTCTTGAAATATCATATCTCGAGTTCAATTGTAAATAATCAAGAGAAAAGGAATATTACAATGGCCATGTATATCATAATTCATAGACAAGTTTAGTAATTACCAACAGGTGTTCTTGCACCAGGAGGAGTATGATCATCATTTGATGCTTCTATGAAATGAAGTCCAACCAGGAGGCTATAGTCCATAATTCTCTCCTGTTCAAGAAACTCACAGTCCTTGTCGGCTTGCCTGCAGCGAAAAAAATAGATGAAAATTATAGGTCTTGCTATGTTCTTCGTGCTAAAAGTTGTAGTTGATGGCCACATTTTCATAGACACTTGTTCACTTTTCCTTCTTCCAAAAGAAGAGGAGCGAAGAGAAGGGCTCGTCTCGTCCTTTTCTAACATAGGCTAGTAGCCTAGTTGACAACACAGAACTGAAACTGAAACGGCTTAAATAGGGAAACCACCTTCTAAATTCTTGGAACCATGTCTTTTGGAGACGGAAGATGAAGTTGAGATCAAGATCCTTGAGTGTTGTAGTTGCATCAATCTCTGATTCTGGTTTATCGGTCAATCTCCCAAAAGTCGAGCCTTTTAAGTCATATCTTCTATGGATCATATATTCGGAACAGAAGAGATTTCCCATGATGATGAACCTTACCTAAACCATAAGTCATGTTAGATCTCAAGATATATTATAAAGCTTAATGTGAGGTGTTTTCAATCTTACCTTCTTCTGTGCAGGTCCATTCAACTTGACACAGTGCAGGCCAAAATATTTTGTCACTAAGGTGTTCTCAAATGCTCGAACATGATTATAATACGCATTTAACATCCTCAGAAGAACCTGAAACATATGACACATGCACAAATAAGAACACATTTTTCGTGCTGGATTGGATCAGACTTCAGGGAAACAAGTAGAAGTCTCACTTTTACTTCTGCCTTTTTCATGGTTTTGATCATGTAGCGATCATCGTTTGTTAAGTAAAAGAAGCTCCCGCTTTTTCCCGGAGAGGAAAGTTCTCGTAGTGCATCGTCCCCACATATTGATAACATGTAATCTGCTGCATCCACCTTGAACAACATCCTCAAAGTCCTGCATGAATATAACAATTAACATTCTGTGTTTAGAATCCAAGATTGCTATTTATTCTTAGCTATAAATTGTGTCTTTACCTGAACACTTTTGGGCAATAATCCTTCCATCTGAACTCACAGGACTGGTGTGGAGGAGTACTCTTGGAACCTTCCGAAGGAAACTTTGTCCAATATTTTTCCTTCGGGTCAAAAGCAGACGGCTTCAAATCCAATGACGGAGGTGGACCAGGTCTTCCAACCGAATGCCTGCACATCACCATTCATAAAAAGAATGATTGTATCTTTCAAGAAGAAATGTCGACAACAATGACTATAAGCCGAGGCAGGCCTAACCAGGGGCGAGTTATTTTCTGAATCAGCCCCTGGATATTGTTAATTACCTAATTCCTAGCTGCAGATTAAGCATAAGATCATAATTCCTATGCCCTTTACATATTGTCTCCCCTTGTCTCTTCACGACTTTTGGTATCCGGAGTGGACTGCCTCGAGTACTCGTACCTTCAACTGGTAAACCTGAGAAAGTGTCATCACTGTCATTTCCTGCTACTGCGCCCCTGTCAAGAACACCGGCACTGCAATGATAAGGTGAGGCTCCATCCGACAAACGCATCCTAGCCATATCCTTATCTACTCCCGCATCTAATCTACCATCAACAGACATCCTTCTTGGCCTAACACTTGATTCCGCACCCTTAGCAGACCTCCAAACCGCGAGCTTCTTTTGTGATGGCCATATCGGGACCTTTTCTGCAGGACAAACCGTACAATCCTTCAAATCATTATTGAATACATCTTGAGGATCCCATTCAAGATTTCCCACCACTACTGATCCTGAGGGATAGTAAGTCCCATTCTGTTCTTTTGCATCCTTGCTCCAATATCCTGTGTAAAAACTTCCGTCTGGCCATCTAAACGTCCCGTTTCCTTTCGGAAATCCATCCTCCCAGTTCCCTTCATACAGATTCTCATTAGTCCAATAAATTGTCCCCTTCCCACTGATCTTCCCATTTTTCCATTCTCCAACATAATAAATCCCACTCTTCCATTGATATTTACCATTTCCTTCTTGCGCACCACGGCTCCAGTCGCCTTCATAACTGTCACCATTAGCATACTCCTTCAAACCAAAACCATGCTTCAGATTCATCACCCATGAACCCCTGTACATTCCCCCATTGGCCCCAGTGTACGTCCCCTCTCCATCCATAAAACCACTCTTGAAATTTCCTTCGTATGACGCGCCAGATGGCCAACTAAACGTGCCTTTCCCCATTGATTTTCCTCGAAACCATTCTCCCACATACATACATCCATCCGTCCACCAGTATTTCCCGTATCCATGCGGGAAATTATCAGCCCAATAACCATTGTAATAGTCGCCGTTCGGTAGAAATCTTTCTGCATGATACACTTCTCCACTTGCATGCGCTTCTTCTTGCTCCTCATTCTCTTCCTCAACATTTTCTACTGCATAGGACGTGCCGAATATGGTGTTGGCACGTTTCTTGGCTGCAGCCTGAGTTTTACGCACTGTCGCCTCCCACGCCTTCATGGCTAGGCTAATAATCTCTCACAATGACATATAATATATTCATTGATTTGAACAAAACAATTGAAATATAATCTTCATCCCTAGTTGAAGAATTTGTCATGCAAGCTAAGGACAGAAAGACTAAGATTGGCAAACAAACAATCTTTCCTTCTCTTTCATTACCTCTCCTTTCTTTTTCCTCCCTTTGTGGAGAGAAAATGGAAACAATCTAAGCCAAACAAAAAGAAACGAAAAAAAAATTCTTGACCTTACATATTACATATATATATATATATAATATGTCCCCTTTTCTTGCTACATTTGCATCAGTTTGTTTGTTAATTTGTTTTCTTTTGAAATAATATATACATTAAAAAAAGAAAGACCCTTTGATCGTTGTCTTACTTGGACATATGTCAAAATATTTAAGTGGTTAAAATGACACAAAATCTCAGTGTACTATGTTTAGACATGGATTATTGTTCTGTGACAGCCAGCAACGTAGAAATTTCATGCACATTATCTTAAGAAGAAGACTTGTTCATCAAACGTTAACATCGCTAATTATGACCTGATGCCTACCTTACATTTGGCAAGTTAAGCCAATTTTTGTGTCTAAAAATAGCAATACATATAGCTTTTTAAAACTTTGTTTTCCACTTATTTTTATTAACAATTTTTTTTTTAATTGCAACATATCCCAATTTGTGGCCATTTTATATATTTATTCTTTTTTTTTGAGTACATATATTTATTCTTTCAATTTGTATGTACTGTTAGATTCAACTTTATAATATTTTAGGCTAACGTCACCAACTATATCGAAACCAATTAAATGCATTGCATGCGTGAAATTTAATTTAATTTTTTTTTAAAATGCATGTAAAATTTCAGCGATAAAAATAAATTAAACAGTAAATCAAATTGATAGTTCGTTTCCTACAATTTGTCCTCTAGCACCACTTGAGGTGTAAATCTAGGGTCCGATTTCCATTGAAAAATATTACTCTTCGGAAACACAATCGTCCATCTTAATTCGTCAAGCACATATGAGAGGGATGAATTTCACATATTATTTTGTGTGATGGCGATTCCTAAAATTTGGGTTATTTATAAAAAAAATAGTATTTTTTATGTCAAAAAATATTTCTTCTTATTCTAAATATGGTTACGATTGATCTGTCTCACAGAAAAGATTTGTGAGACCGTCACACAAAAGACTTATTCGTCTTTGTAAAGACCTCCGTTTCGTTTAAAATTCATTTTTGTCATTTATGGATGGTATAAAACTTAATTAGCTTTGAGAAAAAATAATTATCAACGATTAACATCGTTTGTCACTGATTTTCCATGATTAAACATAGTAATTAGGAAAGAAGAAAATAGTGCCTTATTACTTGACACTTAACTTTTCATATTTCTTTGAAATGGTCAAACACAAAGATGCATGGGGTTGGGATTTGGGGATACATATCTCTAGATCAATCGACTATTCGACTCTAGCTAGCATGTTCGCGAATTTTCTTTTTATATAATTTTACAAATATCATTTAATAATATAATTTACATTCCTCATTTTTCTAATTTCTATCGTACTTTCTTCTATCATTTTAATTTCCAAAAATCAATTCAATAAATAAAATAAAATCAAAATTTTGATAAACCTACATATAAGTTTTTTACATAATTTATTATCCATTTTTCTAGGAATTACGTGCATCTTGTATGATGAATTGATGATAATAACAACAACAATAACAATGATGATAATAAAATTTGAACTTATAATTTACAAAAGAACAAATTGACAAAAATAAAATAAAAATATTTTTTGAACATGAAACCATGATATATATTTCAACATGTATTTTATAAATCCAATTTTGCAAAAGTTGGGGGCGCCAAAATCGTATTTACGGAGAGAAAAGGATCGAATGAAGAAGCGATGGAAAACGAATTAAACATTGGATAGCGATGAATTTCATGTCATCATTTAGCTGTCTTCTTCTCAGCAAAATCTCGTGATTTCTTCCATAAATGTCAGCCACCCATACCAAACAACGTGGGATTTTCGGCGCAAAATCGGCAGGAATCTCTATTCCTTTCTCGCTCCATCTCTTGCACAAACCCTTTCTGGCGTGCATGCGCACAGGCAACGGTGTTAAATACTCCCGCGGTCGGCTTTGTCTTCTCGAGGTGAAATATCGCTCCTGTGCATTCCTTTCGCATCATATTTTCGTGGGTCCGGCACGGATAATCCCATGAATGTGTTTGCTTAAAGGGTTCTGCGACGGAGACTAGTTGGAGGGGAATCTTGTGATGGCGGAGAAGAAGGATTCGTTGGAGCTATTTTTGGAAGATGGTGAGTATGATGGCAGTGAAAGTGGAGTGGAGGAGGAGGAGGAGGAGGAGGAGGAGGGAAGTATAGAGGAAGGCGGAGAAGAATGTGAAGATGAGTGGGTTCTTGATAATGAAGGCGGCGGAGTATCCCGCTATTCTTCCCTCTATTCTCAGCAATGGCCACAGAGTTACAGGTGCTGATGAATTTAAACAAATACTTGTTTGATTTATAAATCAATTTTGGACTTGTTATTTTCTCTTGGATTTTTTTATTGCGAAACTATATGATTTAGTGGCTTATGCTCACACAAAACCTTGAATTTTATCCATCAGTCACATTCTTAAGAAAAGTTTGGCGGGTACCATAGAGTATCCAGGGACGAGTTGATGCATTTTACAATTGAAAGTTACGCTCTTTGGAAATTACCAGTAAAATTTGAAACACGATCCATTGCATCCCCTAGCCTCGGCCCTGACTGGGATAGAGAAAGTGAAATGAGTAAATATATGCAAATGGAAGGTTTAGCAGACAACTTGCTGTAGAGAAAATTTCACCTGTTTCCAAAGAGACTTGAATTAACTTGGAAATTTAATTCGGTACTTGATCGTTAAACCATTCTTTGGTGTTTAAGTATTGACATGTTCGATGTGATTCTTTGATTATCAAATTGCAACCATGAACGATAGTTCTTAGAGATTTTGTGACACCTGATCGTTGTTGGGATTTGTTGCTATAACCTTGGTAGTGACATTAGTTTTTGACAATCACCATTAATATAGACTCTATCAAACTACTTAAAAAATCCTGATAGTGTGTCACTCTCTTGACGTCCTTTCCGTATGATGTCTCGTGCAACGCTTTCAACTCTTCTCCCCATTTTCAAATTAGATTCAACATATAAACCAAAGGAAAAGATGGAAAACACAGAAGAAGCACATCAAAATGAACTACGAATTACCAAGGAAAGAAACAAGAAAGTCGAATGCACGGAACAAGTATTTGTTACCTTGTGGCAGTAAGGTTGAATTTCATCCACGCAAGGGAATCTGTTACCTTATTTTGTCGCTATGTATTTTGAACCAGCTTGGGTTGTGTTTCATGCATGTAAGATGTGCCTTGACATGCTACTCACGACATGATTTGGAAAAGAAGACTAATTATACTGGAGATAAAATCGGAAGATTGGTTAGAACAATGCTTTATCCTTTGATTGTATCTTTTTGGTGTATTAATGAACTGATTTCTTATTAAAAAATTTGGAGCTAAGATGGTTCACAAAAATTGCTATATGAATGTTTTGGTCCTGCATATCTATACCTATATTTAAGCGTGCGTATAGTAGACCAACACATTTGGTGTGGCTTATGATAGAATAACAATGTTGCTATTCTTGTTTTTCCCCCCCCCCCCCCCCCCCCCCCCCCCCCCCCCCCCTTTTTGACTTTTAATTTTTTTTTTCTTTCTCTTTTTGACTTTTTCTTTTTGTTTATGTCCAATTTCAAGTTTTTTGCAGCATTAATATTTTAGTCTGTGGAGCCTCGTCGGTTTGGCAGCCATATCTCTCTCTCAATTACATGTTTCTTGCTAATTTAATTTATCAACTCTTTTAAAGTTTCTGTTTGTATAAAATGTTGGCATTCATCCTTCATCTTTGCTGCAACTGATTGACTGATGATAACTATCGAGGTACAGCAATCAAACTTATATTTTCAGTTTCAATCTTTTGGTTCGGTGGATCAAATGCATGAAGCTCAAAGAGTTATTGCCTATTTTAAAACGGCCATGAATTTTACAGCTTGTTTGTTTTTTTCTCCAGAGAAACAACTGACATATATTCAATAGCTGCATCGCCAAACTTTGGGACACTTCGAGGTATATCTGGTGCTGGTTATGCAAGCATGGACATCAACAGTCAAAATATCTGGGACTCAAATATAAAGGCATCCCTGCTTAGTGATTATAAGGGTCAAACTGAGGATCTTGCCACGGACTTGAGAACCCATTCCTCATTGTCCGACAAAGCTTCGATGTACAAACAGCTGACAGGAGAATTCCCTTTAAAGCATGGATGTAGCTTAGTTCAGACCATCTTCAACTGTAAGCTACATGATCCACAAATCTGTAAATTTCTTATATTTTTGGCTAACCGAGTATCAGTTTACAACTCTGCGAACTTTGTCTTGCTCTGTGCAATGGATTCTCCACCGACTTTACAGGATTTTCAGATAGGATCGTGGGTATTCAAACTTATGGTATGAGAGCAGGGGAGTCTATCAACTGAATTGAGTCGAATACTATTCAAATTGATATGTGAAAGTTCGAGTTCAAATTATTTTTGCTATAGCTCGCAGTTCGAAAATTAGACTGTACTGGGCCAAAGTTTTGATCAAATTAAGTTCAAATATATCATTTAATGCTAGATTCATTCTTTTCAAACTTGATTATCCAATTCTATTAAGTAAGACTCAAATAGCTTGAACTTGTGAGTTTCATTTGACATTAAATACATTTATAAAAAGTCATGAATCTATTGTGATTAGTGAGTGGCTTTCTAGCTATAAAAAATATTTTGTCTAATTCTGGTTTGAATTTGATAGTTTAAATAGTCATCTTTATTATTATTATTTGGATGTTCACCTTCTTGCTATGGCACAGGTATTAATGTAATGGCTGGAGTTGGACTTCTTTCTACACCATATACGGTGAAAGAATCTGGCTGGGCCAGTCTGCTGGTGCTTGTTCTCTTTGCATTGATCTGTTGTTATACTGCTACTCTAATGAAATACTGCTTTGAAAGTTCAGAAGGAATTATGACATTTCCTGATATGGGAGCCGCTGCATTTGGGATACATGGACGCATTTTTGTATCCGTAAGTTGTTATTACGGTTAGTTTATATTTGTGTTCGTTGCAAGTAGACTATCTATAATCAAACTCTCCTCTAAGGAGGGAAGGCATGAACCAAAAGATTGAAAATGTCAAAATTATCTAATTGATGTATTGCTTTTGTTAATTTATCTACAGTGATGGTACTTTATCTTTGTTTTTGCAGATAATATTGTACGCGGAGCTATATGTAAGCCAAGTGCTTTACGCCACTGTTTTCGGATTTGGGTGATTTGAAAAACTTGACTTGATTCTAACACTTCCTGTGAGTGCAGACATCTTGTGTGGAATTTATTATCCTTGAAGGGGATAATCTCACAAGACTATTTCCCAGAACATCTATGAACTTACCGGGCTTGGAGCTGGATTCCATGCATTTGTTTGCTATTCTTGCTGTTCTTGTTATCTTACCAACTGTTTGGTTGAAAGATCTGCGATTAATTTCTTACCTTTCTGGTAACTTTGAGAATTCTACTTCTTTCTCTTATCACATTTATCAATGCGTGGAATTTTGAGTAATCTTATTCTCTTGGCAGCCGGTGGGGTCATTGCAACAGTTCTGGTGGTTCTGTGTTTATTTCTTATTGGGACAGTGGATGGAGTTGGATTTCATCAAAGCAGTAAAGCGGTGAGCTGGAGTGGCATGCCTTTCGCCATTGGTGTCTACGGCTATTGCTACTCCGGACACTCAGTGTTTCCAAATATTTACCAATCAATGGCTGATAAAACCAAATTCACTAAAGCAATAGTAATATGGTACTGAACAACTGATATTTGGAACCTTCATCATGCAGTAGTAGACTTTATCTGTTCTAAGCACCATGACTGTTCTGTTTGGTCGCTGTGCAGTTTCATTCTATGTGTTATCATCTACGGTGGTGCTGCTACTATGGGATTTCTTATGTTTGGTCAAGACACACAGTCACAGATAACTTTGAATTTACCACCAAATTCAGTTGGTACTAAAATCGCATTATGGACAACGGTGAGTCCTGATGGATGATGAACACTATGATAGTGCTTGTTGAAGTGCTCTATTGACATTGCTGATTTACTTCTTGTTTCTTTTTGTGCAGGTTATTAATCCACTCAC
The DNA here is from genome assembly GCF_033568475.1 of Henckelia pumila. Classification (NCBI taxonomy): domain Eukaryota; kingdom Viridiplantae; phylum Streptophyta; class Magnoliopsida; order Lamiales; family Gesneriaceae; genus Henckelia; species Henckelia pumila. The sequence goes on from NC_133123.1 coordinate 219,057,982, forward strand.
CAAATATCCTTTCAGAAAATCTCTGCTAAAATAATATATCGTGATGCTATACTTTATATTTTTGTGGAAATAGCTCTTAATTCCTTAGCAGTAAATACGTATTCCCTGTTGATGAACCCTCTGGCCAGAAGTCTGGAGGAGTTGCTGCCTGATAGCTTGTCCAGTAGTTATTGGTGTTTTGTTCTTCTACGAACAGCTCTTGTCATATCTTCCCTAATCGTCGCATTTCTTATTCCCTTTTTTGGTAGGTGACTGTCATGTTATTGCTTTTTCAATTTCTTCTACTTTGACATTTTATGTGTCTTGTTGTTCCGAACAGTGTATGAACCGATGAACATTATTTCTCGCTTTTCTTTTGCAGGTACTGTGATGTCTCTAATCGGTTCTCTTTTTAGTGTTCTTATGGTAAACATGCTACTTCTGTCAATTTTACGGATGCTGAGCGTTTTTTCCTCTATTTGCATGGCAAACTTCATACAGAGTTTATCAATATAGAATTCCTAACACGAACTCGTCATGTGGCTTTGATGCAGGCAATAATAATGCCAGCTTTGTGCTTCTTGAAAATCCAGGGGAGGAAAGCCACAAAAACTCAGGTTATGTCCCTTAATTCCAAGAATCTTAGATACTCGTATTGTGTATTCTTTTAGAGTTGAAATATTGACGCGAATCTCATAGATCACTCGTTTCCTTCTGTTGATTGATGATTCTTGTTTGCCTCGATTATTTTCCTTTCTCAGGTTGTGCTCAGTGTTGGTATTGCGGCTTTGGGCATCTTCAGCGCGGGTTTGGGAACTTACAAGTCGCTGTTAGAACTCGTAGAGCAGTACTGATAGATTTTTGGAAGGTTTGAACAAGTTCATTTGGCCTTCAATCTTGTAAAACACCATATTTAAAGCTGTAAGAAACAACCATATCTCATTCCAGAAGTTGTCCAATCTTGAAAGTGTGAAACCTGAATTGTGGGTTTCATTTGTTGTTGATCGGCCATACTAATATATATATATATCCTTGTGGTTTTAGGTTTTCAGCTTAATTTTCCAACTTTCTTCAATATTTATTCATAGGTTAATGTTATATCAAGATCCAAACAATTAATCCTTTTTTTTAGGTTAATGTTATATTAAGATCCAAACAATTAATCCTTTTTTTTAAAAAAAAAAAAGTAAAAAAAGGTTAAAAAAGTTTATTATTTTGTACTAAAACTGAAATTTGATAACATTGAGATCAAAATTGCAAAAAAATAAATATATAGAGAAAATAATTTTCCAAAAAAAAGTCTGGTTATGGTACAAAATATTTTTGAACGTTTCTTTTTACAAAATCGAGTAAAGTAGTAAAATTATTTTTGATTTAAATTTTATGGCAAACCAATTATCACTTCAGTTCTTGAATTGTAAACTGTAAACTCAGATGATTATGAACATCGGTCCCTCTGAATCTAAACTTGGAGATGATCTGTTTCATGAAATTCTGAAATTGAAATTTCCCCAATTTGGATGAAATTAGGTTTTACTATTGCAAATGGACCTTTGAAATTCAGGCCCAATCTTTGAGCTATAAAAGGACCAAAAAGCCCAAAGGCCTACTTGAAAATATTTTCGTCCCATCATCCTCCCCGTGCCCTCTCGCCGGAGCCACCAATTCCTGCATCCGTCCATCGCCGTCGGCGTCGCTAGTCATTTTTGCTTGAATGCGTATAAAATCGTACTAGATTGCATTCTGAATGAATAAAGGAGCGATCTTGGCATGTCAGTTACGCAGAACGCGTGACCAATTCTCCCGCCACTTCTCTTCCAACTCAATTCCAGCTCTAGAACTATCAACCTGCATTGCATCGCTTCAATCATGTGCACAGAATCAAGAACTCTGGCAAGGAAGAAAAATCCACGCACAGATGTTCTCTTGTGGTCATCTTAATTCTGCTCTTTCTTCTACTAGCCTTATAAATATGTACGCTAAGTGTAGTTCCATTGATGATGCGTTATCTGTTTTTTATGAGTCTACCCATGTTCACAACGTATTCGTTTATAATTCTATTATAGCTGGCTTAACCATCAATGACATGCCAACTGAAGCTTTTCACTTGTACTGTAAGATGCGACTGTTAGGTGTAGCTCCTGATAAGTTCACTTTCCCTTGTGTAATCAAGGCTTGCCCAGATTTTTTGGGTTTGAGAAATATTCATGGGTTGTTGTTTAAACACGGGCTGAAGTTCGACTTGTTTATAGGGAGTGCACTGGTGCATAGTTATTTGAAGTTTGGATTGATTAATGAGGCAGTTGAAGTGTTCGATAGATTGCCTGAGAGAGATGATGTTGTGCTTTGGAATGCTATGATTAATGGGTACGTGCATATCGGGGAGTTTGGTAACGCCTTGATGACTTTTAGGAGGATGGCCGACATTCGGGTCAAGACTAATAAATTCACCATTACTGGTGTACTATCTGCTCTTGCATTGGCTGGAGATGTTGATAATGGGAAGGTAATTCACACACTTGCAATTAAAATGGGGTATGATTTGGGTATTGCCGTTTCAAACGCATTGATTGATATGTATGGAAAATGCAGGCAGCTTGCGGATGCATTGAAAGTTTTTGAGAGCGGGATTGAGAAGGATATGTATTCGTGGAACTCCATTATAAGTGTTTATGAGCAATGCGGCGATCATGATGGAGCTTTGAGGCTTTTGAAGGGTATGTTAAGCTCTAAGTTTCAGCCAGATTTAGTGACTGTCACTGCTGTGCTTCCCGCTTGCGCACATTTAGCAGCACTAACGCATGGTAGAGAGATTCATGGCTACATGATTATACGTGGATTGGTCAAGGCTGGTAGTGGTACATACATTGAAAATGCAGTTATGGATATGTATGCAAAATGTGGGAGTATGAGAGAGGCACACTTGGTTTTCGACAAGATAAAAGTTAAGGATGTGGCATCATGGAACATTATGGTAATGGGATATGGTTTGCTTGGTTATGGAAATAAGGCATTGGATCTTTTTTACCGCATGTGTGAGTTTGGGTTGAAGCCCGATGAGATATCATTCATTGGGGTATTAGCAGCCTGCAGCCATGCTGGATTTGTGAGCCATGGCCAAGAGCTTCTCGCAGAAATGCTGCCTCAGTATGGTGTTTCTCCGGCTATTGAGCATTATGCATGTGTGATTGACATGCTTGGTCGAGCTGGGCTGCTTGAGGGGGCCTTTAAGTTGTTGTTGAATATGCCAATCAAACCCAATCAAGTGGTGTGGAGGACATTTTTGGGTGCATGCCGCCTCTATGGAAATGCTAATTTGGCTGAGGTTGCTGTCCAACATGTGCTTGAGCTTGACCCAGAACATTGTGGAAATTACATTTTGATGTCAAATATTTATGGAGAGGCTGGAAGATATGAAGAGGTGGCAAACTTGAGAAATACAATGAAGCAACATGATGTGAAGAAGTCACCTGGTTGCAGCTGGATCGAACTTGGAAGTGGCATGCATGTGTTTTTTACTGGTGATAGAACCCATCCTGAAGAATCTATTGTTTATGAAGGATTAGATTTACTAACAGCATGTTTAAGTGAGCGAGGCTGCATGACGGATGCCATGGAAAGTTGTATTTAGAAGTTAACAAGTGACTGGTGGTATTGAAGATACTAATTCCTGAAATTGTCACACCTAATGGTTCACCTTGTCGGTTATTAACTCAAACGTGAAGGAGCACACTAAAGTGAGCGTTTGAATTCATTAAACTGGTAGATTATTTACAAATCAATATTGTACCATATTCTTAGTTATTACTGGGCTAATTTGATATTATCTGGCGGCTTTTGTGAATTGACAGTTGGGTTCATCTTACGAAAGTGAGAGATGGAACAACAAAATGCTTACAGTTGGACTGGGTGTTGAGGAGAATTTTCCACAGCCGACCCGCTCCCCCACACCACTTTTTATAGGTTAGATATAGTATCCATTGCTGGTTCATTCATTCATTAGTGCCAGGTTCCTGTGTAAAGATATACATGGCTGGCTCATTTGTTCTCTTTTAGTTGGAATCTTAACTTTTTACTTGGAGCATTGGAAATGCTCCTTGTGTTGGGCGCACACACAATTCGTTTGAATGTTAGTCCCACCTCATGATAGATATTTAATAACTGGTAGCTTTTATGGCCTGTTTTATGACAAGATCCATGCATCAATAACCAGGTTTGATAAGTTCCAAATGGCGAATTTTGTTCAAGGAACATGCGGTGCCGACCAAGTCATGAACCTGCGAACAAGAATATAAATCTGGACGTTGGCAAGGTTTAGGTAGTGTTTGGGAGAGCTTCTAGGAAGCACTTTTATCAAAGAAAATATTAGAAGTGCTTCCTAGAAGCTCTCCCAAACACTACCTAAAACAAGCTTTATATAACAACCACTTATTCCCATTGATGGAATCATTAAAATTGCTAACATAAATCTTGAGCATGATTCATCAAGTGAATTCTAGCCTCCACCACTTCACTTTGTCTTGCCGTTTTGCTCTAGAATTACTCCTCATTCTTTGTGACAACATACTCTCAAGTCTTGTGCATTCCTTATCACGCTCTCAAGTTTTCGCTTCTTGTAGGGGCAGTTCATGAGATACAGTTGTTTCAAATTTTCTGTTTTTACAGTAGTGTCATTTTATTCAATTTACTGTCAGTGATGCTATTGTAGATAAATATTATTTAAAAATCGTTCCTGTTTCATATATTCCTTTTTCTTTTCTGGAAACTCTACTCTATGATAATGGAGATTTTTATTTTTATTTTTCAGCACAAGTTGGCAATTATATGGGGTTGAAAGCATGCCTGCCTCATGGTAAAAGTTGGTGTGCTACATTTTTATGGAGTGAAGGCATGCAAGTGGTGAATGAGTCAGATGCATGTAAAATTATTTCCAATGAATGTTTGAATTTGTACACTTGACTTTAATATCTCTATATGATCCACCATTACACCAACTCTTTATGTGCACATATTTATTCCATCACTAGGCAGCCCCCTTCTTTTTCTTAAATATTCATCAAGAATTTTTGTTTATACGCGCTGTAAAAACAAATGAAAAATATTGATTTTTAAAATTGAAACGACGGAAGAGAACTGAAAAGAGAAATATACAACGGAATTGAGTGGTTAAATGTTATTTCGACATTAAGAAGTATATGTTTGGAAATATAAGTGGAACATTTTACTCCATGGGATATTTTTCCATTTTTTGTGATTAAAAAAAGAAATTCTCCAAGCTGGAATGACGTGGCACTAACGGCTCAAATCATGAAAGCTTCTTGTCATGAGAAAGTACAAAACTGTCCTTGGAGAGAATCTACATTGCCTCCCTAATGGGTGAAGGGCATAACCGTCATTTCACGCAGGGGACGAAATAAAAGAAAAGAATTTGAAAGTAATGTAGATGGAGTATTTTATTATAATATATATAACCGACCTCCCAAATTCGAAGCACCGAAAATTGACTGAGGACTCCAAAATTTCCCAAAAAAACATGCTCCGATTAATTCGCTGCACTCTCCCCCATTAACTCACGTTAATTTTCTCCCCTTTTTCCTAAAAATAGGTTTTCAGAAAGCAATGGGAAAATTTTCGGTTCGTTTTTGGAGAAATTAGGCTAGAAATCGAGGAGTAATGCGGGGTTCTTAATGCCCATTGTGATTTTTTTTTTGATTCCTTTTTATTGATAAAAGGCAGATTTTGATTCTTGTATATATACAGGCAGAGGGGCAGATTCGAACTTCGTTCACGTTTTTCGTTTCTTTTGTTAATTTTTTTTTTAAATTATCATTGTTGAATAGATGTCTGAATTGGTGGCTCGAACTGGTCGACATCAGCAGCGTTACGAGGATGGTTACCGCCTCATTGCTGGGTATTTTTCTCTTCGCTCGCCATTTCGTGTGTATATATTCATGCATGCATACTTTGACGTGTGTTTGATTGCATGTGAGTTTCGCTTCAAATTTTTTTTTCCCAGCTAGGGATTGGTTTTGGACGTTTCCTGGGAATTTTATTGATTCGATTATAAATTTGGGTTTTTGTTTGATTAAAGAAATGTGTGACTTTTGGGTTTTATATTTCGTTCCTTTGATTCTCGAGGTATTGTTTGCTGCTGGGTTTTGTTTAGTTGGGAGACAATGTTCATTAAATTGTCGGAGTCTTTAACTTCATGCATATGTATGCAAGTGAACATAGATGGGAAAATGCATGTGTCATAGAACCTAAGATATTTCTATCCTCTTGTTTTGGCTGATGGCTTTTGTTGTCAGTGCTTTATTTATTATTTATTTTGTTAATCCATCTTATGTTCACTCTCTACTATGTTAAGATTACTATAATCTTGTTCCTTAATTTAGATGTTTCTTGATGATTTTGCAATTTGAATTCCTTTTTGGTTGTTGAGCAAACGGTAAGTTAGAGAAAAAGGATACGGAGTTTTTTTTTCATATGTACATGCCATTTTGTCACCCAGGGACCAGCTCCACAGGTCTCAAGTTTTGTTTGATATGATTAATAGGCCATATGCTAAGTAAATAAAATGGTTAATTTCTTCTCAACCTTAGAGATCTGCTAGGGTGAAAGAAGCTCTCTCTGGACTTTCTTCAATGTGTATGACCATTTTAAAATTTGTTTTTTTAGAACTTGCTTTCTCTCTCTGACATGCAAGATGAATCATGAAGAGAATGTGAATGTCCATGTTACATGGTTAGAGTGTGCTTACATGCAGAATCAACTGTTGGTGATACTATCTGGCATATTTGACTGTGTATGTGATCTTAGACTCAGTTTACAATTTGCTACATTTTAAGCTAAGAGTGAATTTGCAAATTGCTCGCTGCTATTTTGATTGATCATCTTTTGTGGATGGATCCTAAGTTTGGACGGTTTCCACCTATGTTTGTACTTTTAATCAATTTGATCAGGGTGTATGATATTTTCATCGATGTTAATCTAGTATGTCTTGTTTTGTGCATGAATTTACTTAGAAAGATGAGCCTTAAGGGGTGAACTTCCTTAGATATTCCCTGCACTTTGTCTTACCTGTACTTGTGTTGTGAATATCTTTACTATTCTTTACTATATTATAATGGGAGAGGGTCTCATAAAAACTGTCTTTGGTATATTAAGTTAGCATCCTAAACTGCCCTAATTTTACTAATTGAAATTTTTTTAAAAAGCCAATTGAAGAAGGGTAAAAATTAATGTCTCATTTTCACTATCCCACTTTCTCATCCTCCCTCCCAGGTTTCATCTCTACTATCGTAATATTTTGTTTTACTTTCTCTCCGAAAAATAATTTTTACCTCGTAAAAAAACATAGAACAATTAACAATACACGTTCTTTATCATTCAATTTTTTTCTTCCATTGTTGTATTTTATGTAATTTTCACGGACAACGTGTGTGCTTTTTTGCTATTATTAATAATGGATAAGAAGCTTCGCAAAAGAAGTTTCAAAAGTTTCCCTTAATCAGAGATTATGACAATCAACATAACCATGCAATATTTCAGTTATTTATGTGTAGTTTGTCCTGAAAACTTTACTGGGTTTGACCTGATAACTTTGTTCATATGTGTAAACATGCACCGTAGTTTCTTGTTTCTGACTAGCACATTCTTTCTCAGGTGTATTCCATTCAAATACATAAATGCAGAAAACAATGGAGGTGATTCATCTGAGATGATAGTTGAAGTACTAATGATCAATTCTACTAGTGGACCTGGTCTTCTATTTCCCAAGGTGTGAGTTGTGGGCATGCACATCTAAATAGTTGGAAGCGGAAACATGAATCATTTTCATTTATTTTTATGGTTTATGACATTCTTTTGTTGGTGATAAATTTATACTGGTCCCATATTTTTATCCTTTATTGATAGTATCCTAGAAAATGCTCTAGACAAGAAGATTGAAAGAAATCTCAGACTTTTTTGACTTGTAACTGGATGTAAACACCGAGGGACAGTGAAAGCATCTTATGAACCTTTTCTTTGACGATCTAAATTTAAGTTTCTTTTTCTTGTATTGACTTTGCTTTGTTTATTTAAGTTGATAGATGTGGCCCTTCCTTGGCGCAAGCCTTGAGTGAGTGCCTTTGTGTATGGTTTTGACTGGTCATCTTATAAAATCTCAATCTGGCTTTATTTTCCTTGAGTTCAAACCAAATACCATTTTCTCTTGTCATTACAGTATATTTATGTTCATAGATAAACCATTCATTGAACACAATCATATTGTGCGATTTGGAGGATTAATTCTTGAAATGAAAATGGTTAAAATACTACAATAGCGATTATTGAATATTATACTGATAATATTTTTGCTTATATACGCACGTTTGTTTGATTTTGCTTAGATGCAAATTTGCTGTGTATCCATGCCAAGTATTCTATGATATCATGGATTTATATGTTGAATTAATGATAAGAATTTTTGTTGATGGTCACGAAGAAAATGTAAATCATTTTAACTGAGAATTTGATAAATATGAGATTTTTTTAAGTATGTCTACCTCCAAAAACTTTGGAAACCTATGAATTAATACGAATATATGATTGAGACATGCTTCTTTAATTTTTACATGTGCCTCTTAACTATGCGAGATTAAATTCATAATGAATATGATAGTGACAATGCTACCATCATTGTGCGTCTTCTGTTTTTCTTTACAGGGTGGGTGGGAGAATGACGAAACAGCTGAGGAGGCAGCAGTCAGGGAAGCCGTAGAGGAGGCGGGAGTTCGAGGGGATTTAATGGTGACATATTATGTGAAGTTGATTTCCCAATCATGTTTGTTTAATTTATGTTTCCTGATCAAAGATTATATCTGCATGATTATTAATAATATTCGATTTTAGTTTTAGTGTTTTACTAAAGCAATGCCTCAGTATTTGCTATAAGGTGACATGCTCTATATGACAATGAAGTAACCCACTTATATGAACATAATCAACTCTTGATTTTGAGTTCGACCCAGTAGTTTCTTTGTTGGTGGATTCAGGTGTTTAGTACATAAAGTACATTCTCGGGGAAGCAAAACAATTTCTAAATTAAAGCCAATTAGTGCCTGATTGTACTCATTTTATTGCTTTTCCCATAATTGTTCAGGCATCAAAGTTCTACTACAATTAGGGTGTTGATGGGATTTCCTGGCCTAAAAAGCCTCAATCTTTTCCAAACATTCTTTTAAGTATTCTTTTTGTGGATTGCTGTTAATTGTTTCTGTATTTTGGATCTTGATTGTCTTGTGACAAACTTCTCATAGTACATCTAAATTAGTGCACCTCACTTCGGTAAGGCCCACACCTTGGATTGCTTATTGAACTTAGACAATGCGACATCTGCACTTGTTTACACCTCTAATAACCATGAAGAACTCTATGATCATCATGTATTTTTTTATGTTTTTTCTTTTCCCGTTCTGCAATGTGGATAGCATGATGTTTCTCTGAAAAAATCAGGGCTTTAAGATATGCATTGTTTTATTTCAGCATTATCTAGGATGCTACAGTTTCAAGAGTAAAACGCTGCAGGATGAATACAGTCCAGAAGGTTTGTGTAGAGCTTCCATGTATGCTTTGTATGTGGAGGAGGAACTCGAGTCCTGGCCAGAAAAAAGCCAGAGAGAAAGAAGTTGGCTAACCATTCCTGAAGCCGTTGCATGCTGCCGACATGCTTGGATGCGAGAGGCCGTAGAAGAAGGTTTCTCAAAGTGGTTTGCCGATGGCATGGTTAGAACATTGCCAGAAAAAAGTAATTCCTAATTTGACGATTATTCGAGCATTGAAGCCTCTGCAAAGTGGATGTGAGATGCAAATATTGATGTTATTTAGGTGTTCAGAATGCTTTGATAAACTTTTTTTGGGTTCATATATTAGTTGAGAATAGGGAGGATGAAATTACAAATTTGCCATACTTTACGGCAATGTTTGTTTAACAACTTTACTAATTGATGATGCCTGATTATGGCAAAACTTTTTGGTTAGCTGGTTCATTCCAATTTTGGAAAGTAGGTTTGGAGACAAGTTCGAGCTGTCTCAAGGGGTATTTTATCCTAGTATTGATTTATTGACTCATGTTTAATCACATTAGTACCATCAATATTAATATTATTTGTGTTTGTGAACCTTTAAATAACATTAATATTATACGTGTTTATGAACCTTTAAAATACGCGATTCGTTTATTATCCTAAAGCAATGATATAAAAAGCACTAGGCAGACGGCGACCCACCGCTTAGCGTCTAGCCGCCTAAGCGGGATCTAGGCGATTTTTTAAAAAACTTAAATAATAAATAACTTGAGATATTCATGTTTACTATAAAATATAATTTTTATGCTTATGTTTTTTAGTTTTTGTACGAAATTCTTATAAAATTTTAATAATAATAATAATAATAATAATAATAATAACAACAATATAAATATTAATAGATATCAACTCTTCATATATAATATGAGATTTAATTTTTTGCTTGACTTTCTTTTCTGCGCTTCTTCTTTTCTTCTGTGTTTGTTTCTCGCATCTCTCTTTTTTAGTTTTTTATTTTTAAATTTTTTTAAATAAAAAATAATAACCGCCTAAGCGACGCCCGGGAGATTAGGCGGGCAACGCCTCTTAGCAAGAAAACGCACCTACCACCTAGACGCTGCCTTTTAGAACACTATCTAAAATAATACCATCTCATTAACTATTTTGTCGTACGCTTCAAACATTTTAAAATACTTTTTACTTCTCTATCGCGTTGTTTTCGGTATTTGAATATTCATAAATCACCCTGTGATGTTCTCTAATATTTTTAGAAGAATCATGCGGTGCATCATCATTTGTGGTATATATCCTTGTATACATAAAGGAGATGCTCAATTAGTAGTGGGAGGGTCGAGCTTAATCTTCTATACGAACAAATTCTGAAAATAGCAATTATAAATGTGATATTTTCCAAGGTTATATATATTTTTTGGTAGTAAAAGTAACTATATATATAACCAGCAAACCATGGAATGTAAGAATAGATACTTAGATTCATCCTACGGAACATACGGGTACAAGCTTTAAGGCTGAAGACACATTCAACATTCACCGTGGACAAACGTACCTAAATAAAGCTTTTTCTCTGAGGCTGAGGCGCAAAAAACATCAAGGATGTTGGCCTTGAAACACCGCCATAAATAATTAAATACCACAAATGTATTCAAAACATGCATTTCATACACCCAAAGCATGTCAATACTTGTTGGATGATCCACATTTATAAAGAAAGGTTAAATTTGACTCGTCTATGTCATTGGTATAAGTTCTTATATGCATGCACACTTCATCTGTACAAAACACGGATTATGCGGGTATCCCGTCTATTGGCAGAATCGAGAAGGAAATATATATATTCTACTACATAAAAGAGAAATTTGAAACAATATATATAGTTATATATGCCAAGAACCGAAATGTAAAACCTGGATATAATTCTATGAACTAATCAAAATGCTAGATGGTCAGAGAAGCAAAAAGGAAATCCTAAAACCTTCCATTCCTATGGTTGAGTGAAAATTTCTTAAGGTGGTGAAAAGCTACAAATGAGCACCTGATTCAATTTCATATTTTTACATGATATACAGATGGTGTGAGAAACTAATGCTCATGTTTAACACGTGCCTTCAATATTCCAGGAACGGGAGGCGAGGCAGGAGGTATGGCCGGAATGTTTGATGTTGAAGGATGAGGGATTTGAGGTTGGTAACTGGGCACATGGGAGCTCTCCCCTCCATCTCTTGGTTTTTCGCAAAATTTCATTGCTTTGAGAATGTAATAATCATCATGTAGCTCAAAAGGAGTGCTGCAAAGAAATGAAAGAATCTCTTGTGTTAGAGACATTGGAATCTATCATTTCCTTGAAAATTTTGATCCCCAATTAAAAGCATGTACATGGTGGGGCCACAATAAAATTTACACGGTTAATGCAATCCAAGATTGTAAAGAATCCAGAAGAAAAATGCACTAAAATGGCTTGGGGGTAAAAAAATATGTTATAATAATATACAATTATACATGCATATCATCATGTCTTCCCTGGTCGCTCAAAACATTCATTTAAAAGTCAGTGCATGGCATGCAACATTAACTTTCCTTCAGCTAATTACATACTCAGGGCAAATGCCTAGAATAATTCCCTTACCTATTAAAATCAAAATGCACCAACTGCATATCTTCTGATATTTCTACCTCCACTGTGGCATGAGGACGAGTCTATAATATTAAAAAGCATATATGAGAATGTTATCCAAAAGTGCATCTTAGCTCTATTTCAAACACAAACAATCATGATTAATTAATTATCAACAGGGTGTATGTCAACAATCATGAAAACAAACCCAATGAAGAATAAGAACCATGTGTACTTACATGAGATATCACAATCATGGTTTCTCTTCATGTAAGTGCAACGGACATGGTCAAAAGCTTCTCCAAATGTAGCATGCCGTTTTAAAAAGTCCATTTATCGCAAATACAGAAGAAACCAATTATCAAAATAAATTTAGATGATGTTCTTTCCATGCACTGTTTGAATTTCCTAATTCACCATATGTGAATGAATGTCAAGGTTGTTGATGGGAAGTCCCCATAAAGGCGTAAACACTAATTTGAGCTGAAATGTTGTTTCACGAGCTCACAAGCTCAAACATAATTTTATATTTAAAATAATAAATAATAAAATTGATATTTCAAATATTATGTATGTGTGGTTTTCACATACAAGTATTAGTTTTATATAGAGCTCGTGAAAGAGTTCCGAGCTTGAGTGCGAGCCAACCTCTTGATTCAGATGTGAACATATTTATGAACATATTTCATAAACCCAATTTGAGAACATGAGCTGGCTCATGAGCCGAACAAATTTTTTGAGCTTGATGAGCTTGAACTCAACCTTTTGAAATTCAGGAGCGCAGACGTGCATATATAACAAACATCACAAAATTCTTTTGAAAAAGCAAGAGCCAATGTTGACAAAGAAATTGCAATCAACACTACCTGAACCAAAATAAAAGGCAATGCCACTCCGCCACTAGGAGTGTTTCCTGAGCTATATAGTTTTTCATTTCTCCGTATCAGATTTTGAAGGCCGACATACTGCATCAAAGAATTGGAATGGAGGAAATCAAAAGAAGTGATACTATGGAACAAAATCATAATAAGCTACAGGTCGAGAAACAAATTCCAATGAACCTCAGCGAAACAGTCAGTATACACAATAAATAAATCTTAAACCAAATTCCAAAAAACCTCAGCAAAGCAGTCATTATGCACTATACAAAAGAAAGAAATCTCACTTGTTCCTCGAGCTCTTCCAAATACGCTGCTTTATTTTCAATTCGGTTTCTAAGTCCAAGACTTTCAGTCTGCAGTCAGTTTATTCCGTTGAGATGAATTAGCTTTAGAAGGCTAATGTAAATAAAATTTATTTCTCAGTGGGAGTGAATCTGAAGCAAATGGCCCATTCATGTGATGAAATGGAAAAGATAAAAAACATTGTAAAAAGAAGGAATGAAAATTTAACCTTAAGTTCTTTGATGTCATTCAGACTAGTCCGAGGTAGACCCTTCCATTGAATTTCCTTTTTATCTTTAGAAATTATATCCATTGCCATTAACACATTTAAAGCATCATATACCCTTCGACGTATGTTTTTCTCATCATATTGTTGCTGCCACACGGTCAAAATTTAAAGTTTGGACAAGAAGTTTTGCAGCAAACATGATATAAAAACCAAAGGTCCAAAACAGGAACAAACCTGATCTGGAGATGTTACACAATTGCTAGGATCAGCAAATTCAGCAACAAGTTCATCAGCAACCTGAGGAGACATAATATTTGTCAGATTCAGATAGAAAAGGATGAAGACATCAGTACAGTGATGGAAATGGTGCAACTAGCAGGCCTAAACCACCATACGACACCGCAAATTGGTAAATCCTAAGTAGAAAAACAAACAAATAGCATGAATCCAAACCTATAACATTTCCTCTAAATATCAGACCATCATGACGATAGGACATCATGATTAATGAGCAATGCGCAAATTGAGTGAATCAGAGGCAGGTAAGAGAAATTTTGCAATTAATTTTAACTAAAGGGGAAACAGAGCGAATTCACGTAGCCATCTGACCTCATTATATGTAGTTCTCCCTTTGCTTTCCACTTTCTCGCACACTATCCACAACGAAAACAAAGATTAACCTTTACTCAGCCCAAATAAAGAGCCATAAAATAAAAATTTTGATAACTGATAAGCCACAGTAATAGCCACCACTTGATTTGTGTTTTTAGTTCAACTGTTATTTCCTACAGTTATAACAATTCCCTGATATAGTCTACTCCTAAGAACCACAAAGTGGTGATAATGACATAATTATTTTTTAAGATTTCTTAAGAGTGAAACACAACAAAACACAAACTTCTCAGTTACACACCCTTAAGTCGGCGTGACCATGCCAGATTTTGTACTACATATCGTGCGTTGGGATAAGCATAAATGGAAGATTAATAATACCAGTTTAACGGTCATGCAAGATAATTCACAAGGCAGTTAGAGCCCATAATGCATGGAATGAATTAATTGTTCCTTTGTAATCATTTTAGAGAAAGTAAGATACATATTAGCATCAATATCCCATTGGTTCTCTAGTCCTACATCATACAAAGTATCAATTTGACGAAGGCAAGTAAATTAACAATTCGAATCCCGTAAAAAAGTCATGTAGTATCTCGTTATAATTCTGTATTTTTACAAAGTCCTTTTCCACCTTTTCCATCTCAACAAAGTGATAGAAGGCAATCATTGCCTCCACATAGAAGGTTTGATCTCTGATAGGTAGGAGGTAAGGTAAGCATTAGTCTATGACGTTAGGCAACCAACAAAACAAAATATTAGCCATTGTATGCTTTATATTTTGGCTCTGGCTAACATGACGACTAATCAAGACCTCATGGATAGCTTGTTACACTTTGTAGTTGCCTAGTTTTTTTTGATAGGAACTTTGTAGTTGCCTAGTTACCGCTTGTTCTCGTGTCTGCAAGGGATAACGTAGTTAGGAATTTAATTGCCTCATATGGCACACAAAAAATCTGCCAAAAATCAATGCACCACTTCTACCACATCTGTAAGTTATGTTTAGATTGCTTAATACTGCAGCTTGATGTTTTATTACTTAACAGCCCTGAGACTTCACATTTCTGATTAGGTGCAATGAACAATTTTTTTTTCTAAGCATGAGTAGGATGTATTTCTGGAAGGCTACAAGTTTACTGTTCAGGACCAACTAGTTCAAGAAGTCCAAGAATAATCTACCCCACAAGATAAGGATGGACAAATATTTGTAGGCCGTCAACATGGTAAATTTGAGTGAATGTCAAGATTATAGTTAAAAGGAATTGGTTTATTACTTATGGGTTTATCCTTGAGGATTTGCATAATGGTATCAACCACATTCCAAATTCTTTCTATTACAACAGAACAGTAACCTGCCCACAAAATTAAAGCTTGATGACCAAACCACGTGAATTCCTTAACTTGCTTTTATTCCCATTGGTTAGTTATTTTTATAGTAGCTCTAACTCAAAAATGTAGACAGCACCTGATGCAAGCCTAACAGAAACCCGAGTAAGAAAATGTGCCACTGCCAAATAACATATGAATTCTGATCATTAGTTTGTTAATCCTTTTTAAACCAAATATGGTCATGCCCCACCCACAACAGACCTCTGAAAACAAAATTACTCAGTGACCGAAGTCACCATAGTTCTGTCATTCCCCGCCAGAGTCCAGACTACTCGTGACAATTGGAATGTACCCGAAAAATAATGATTTTGTTGTATGCAATATGATGCCACTTTCATGTATTCTGTGATTGGGTGAAAAAGATATATGCACAAGTAGATGGTGTAAATAATAAATATATAGTAGTTACAACAATCCATAATCATACAGGTGTGAAGAACAAAAGGATAAATTATAGTGCACAAATTAAAGCATTAAGCATATAAGTTTCACAAAGATATGGTTTTATGTTAAATTCTGCATTGGCTTCCTGAATTTGACTCATTCTTTGTCTTGTTAATCAGTTTATGTAATCTTAAAAGGAGGTGACTATTTTAGTAATATACACCATCTCTTGAATGCAATCACACCAGACAACTTACAAAGAATAAACTTAGAAATGTTCAGTCTAACATGCTGCATAGGTAACGATTTTGAGAAAGAATGATATTGTATAAGAAAATATGATGAACAAAAACCTTTCATGCTAAACTGGCGAAGCCCTCGACCACTCTTATCGCCACCAACAGCACGTTGACCCTCTTCTTCTTCCCTTTGCTGTTTAAAAAAGGTATGATCGATTAGAAGATTCTCACTGTTGGAGGAGGCGTTCACATTGTAAACCTTCCAAAGATTCTTTTAATTTTGTAAGTGGTGATCAGCACGGTTACACACAACTAATTCAACTTTTTCTTTGTTAGTCACATGGACTACCATAGCTCAATCATTGGCACAAACAATGTTTAAAAAACACCTTTTCTGTTTAATTTTTTTATGCAGCAGTATGAAATATAGTGATCCCAATGCACCTAAACCAGATAAAATGAGACCAGAGACCACATTTGTTTCCCGGACCCCTAAATCTAGGATAATGTGGTGCATTAACCCACAACCTATAATGTCCTTTTCCTAAACTCCTCGGATGTATATGGTTTACAACATTCATTGCATATCAACAAGGTTTTCTACTCGCTGCCACAATTCTGTAATGTTTACTCTTTGACCTTTTTCGTTAAAAATTGAAACCATAAATCCACAGAACTAATCAGCAAGACTCGAGTGATTTTCTAAACCAAATTATGCTAGCTTTAAACGCCTCTGGTCTGCAGCACAATGAAGTAAAATGAAAGACTCAACGTCTCACCCAGATGTCCCCTGAGATCCAGCATCATCTCCTTGGATATCAAGATTGTTCAACCGAAGGCAAGTGCTCTCACTGACTGGAGTTGCCACCGCAGACTCACTTCGGCTTGAGGGAGAACCCACACTACCGCTTGTCGTTCTAGATTGACCAGAAACAGTGGTTCCCCATGACCTGGTAGCTCCTCCACCCGCACCTAAAGAAGTGGTTGATTGGTTCCTATTCCCGTCGGCTGGATTACTATTGTTGCTGTTGGTGCTACGATTCACCATTTCCCCAGATAAGCATGCAGAGATTCAAAATGCAACGACCAGAAATGATAACTCGCAATTTATGAAAATTGCGAGTAAATCTAGTGAAAATAAAAATCCTAGGAATCCAAGAAGATCTTGGTTTAGAGAACAACAATCCACAAACTAGATTATACAGAAGAACCAGCAAAAACCTAGGAGATTTCAGAAGCACCGCCCAGCAAAGAATCAAGAAATATAAGAAGCCGCCAAAACAAATCTGTGCTTGAGGATTTTATCCGAAAACCCACAAAGAGAAAAAACAAAATAAATCCAAAGACAAACCCAGGTCAGCACCACGCCAAAAGGTAAAATTATTTCAAGGGGCGATCAAATTTACCCATATTAAACATCAACACATTATGGGTTCTCCTCCAGTAACTTACAACTGTAAATTGCAACTGCTACCACGCAAAAAAAAAGGGGGTCAGTTTTCAATGTTAGCTCAGTCACTCCACAAACTCCTCTTTCCCCATAACTTTATTTCAACGTACAACCACAAATCAAAAGCACTGAGCCTGGAATTTGTGAAACTTTTGGTTAGGTTTATGGATCAAAGAGCGAAATGAGAAGGAAGAGGGGCGTGATTCTTGATCTGTGGAAGAAAGTGGAGAAAGCGTGCGTTCACAGGCACGAATAAGGGAGGGAAATCATTCTTTTCTTTTTCCCTTCATTAAATATAAATAATTAATTGTAAAAATCATCAATACAAACATGTTTTGCTCTGTACTTCTTAGCTACTTTTTTGTATCACATTTTTTATTAATTTGTACCACATCTTGTATGATTTTATACCACATCTTGTATTATTTTGTACCACATTTTATGACTAGGGACCCCAAAGCAAAACATATTTGCATTTGGAAATTTTTGAGCAAATTGCCCAACTTTTTTTGGCAGCTTAAATAATTATTAATAACTTATAAATACTAAAAAATTTATTCATTCCTAATTTCGAAAACTACTTTTTTTAAAAAAAACCTTTTCTTATAAATTATAATATTTGGCTACAAAAGAAATTTTCAAATAATCGAATTTCTGTATTTTTTGCTTCTATTTATATTTAAAAATAAAAACATTTTTTCCAAACGACAAAATATTATTTTATTTTTAAAAATTTAGCAGAGAAATTACAAATAAATTTATAAATTTACTTAAATAAATTTAAAAAAAAAAACTACATGTAATTAACAAAAATCGAACCTGAAATCAGTTGGTCTGAGAACTCCAATATTGGATATTGGACTAAGGTCTCGTCGACTAGACTATCTTACTTTAAATTGTATGAATAACTTCGCTAGAAAAAAAAACTTGTATGTATAACTGAAAATTAGAATTACTTAACTTTTCAAGGAGAAATATGTTCATGAATTTTAGATAAAAACATACAACTTTTTTTTTTTTTGGGTTTTTTTGAATAAATTATCAACTTTTGTTTTTTAAAAAATGTATGTTCATATTTTTGTTGTCTTTTAATATAATCATTATTTTTTATAAATTATTTTATATTATACTCACTATCATATAAAAAATATACCAAAAATACTAAATAATTTGACACTCTTCTCTCACTGAAAATATATATATATATATATATATATTATAATTTTGTTCATCTATCTTACTAAATTCTAGTTCTAGTTTTAGGATTAATTGCATCCACACCCCCTGTAAAAAGTTTAAAAGACATAAAACCCCTTAAAAAATATTAATAGGTTAATGCATCCCTCAGTTTTTTAAAATGTAGCGCATTTCACTCCTATGTTATACAAACTCGGACACATTTATACCCTCTCATAGGGGTTTTTATGCTAATTTTTTTAAAACATAGGGTCTAACATGCTATTAATTTTAAATAGAGAATTTTATGCCTTTTAGACTTTTCACAGAGGGTGTGGATGCAATTAGCCCTCTAGTTTTAATATAAGAACTTTGATTTTATTTTATTTTTTAAATCGGAAACGTTGAGCTACCCAACAAACATCTCCATTTCTAGGGGTTAATTTGTAATTATTTTTGAAACAGAGGTATTTGTATTGGGGCTTAAAAACATGAAAATTAAAACTAAGGGCTCATTTTCGGGCAGTGCCCGTTGCCCGTGATAGTGAGGTTTGCACACCTCTATCTTAGCCCGCTCTTTCTTTTATACCTCAAATCCAAGAAACCATTTTCTCCCGAGGGAAGGAAAAAAGGTGAAAGGGTTTACGTTAATGGCTCTTCTGCTGAGGCCAAACTTATCTGCGAAACGCATGGCCTCACGTTTCTTCTATTATTCTTCTCTCATTCACACTTTAAACTTCGATGGTAAATGTAGCATCACTGTTTCTTCAACCCTTGCACGACCCTCTGCACTTCATATCAGCAGGTGAATCGTTTTCCTTTTCTTGAATATCATGTGTGTGTATTTTGAGCTAGTTTCTTTTATGGGTTTCCCTGGAAAATACTGGAGAAACGAAATATCTGTTGGATTGTGTGCCGCGTGTGTGTGCCTGTTCATTATTGTTAGGTGCTGTAAAGAAATTTTCTTTGATGGCTGTTTACGTATTTCAAGTTCCACTTACTTAAGGGAGCGCTTTCTAGCGAAAAGATGGTAATGATCTTCAAGAACGATGGAAATAGTAAGCTTAAGTTTTACTAATATTTATCCTTGAAAAAAATCGTGGGACAATGTCAGAGTGATTGGGTTTGGTTCTTCAGTTGTCAATTTTATGTAAGTTTCAGAAATTTATCAGGATTAGTGGCTTTCCATCTACGAGTTGAGTTGTTCTCGTTTTGGTTTTTGTGAACTGGACTCAGATACTGAACCGTAACCCAATTTCAATCAACTGTGTGCTAGTACACATTTTTATCAAAGACTGATGGTGTAACCTTAAACATCAGGCTGTGGAAAAGTTTTCTTTTTAATTATTTCTCGATTCTAGTTCATGTATTATTGATTGTTACCTTTGTTTACGGTCTTGTGTGTTTCAGGGTAAGTGATCAACTTAGAGGTGTTTCGAGTACATATTTGCCATGGAATGCAGTGTCTCCCAGATCATTCATGTCATCAAGTATCAGCACCGAGGCTTTTCACGAGAGTAAAGTTTCAAAAGAATATGGGTCAGAGCAGATTCAGGTGAATTACGTAGATGAATATGTATTCCTGCTGTCGAGTGTGTCTATACAGAATCATTGCTTCTGATTACACTTTTCTTTGAAGGTATTGGAAGGGTTGGACCCTGTGAGGAAACGACCTGGCATGTACATTGGAAGCACGGGATTTCGTGGGTTGCATCATTTGGTTTATTTTCTCTCTTTTTTTCCTGTGATGTATATTCTTGTGGTGTGTTAAGCAAATGAATGCCAGATTTATGTCAGTTAATTTGTTGATCTTATTTATTTTTAAGGTTTACGAAATCTTGGATAATGCCATTGATGAGGCTCAAGCAGGATTTGCTTCAAAGGTTGATGTTGTTCTACTGGCAGACAATTCAGTGAGGATCACTGATAATGGGCGTGGGGTGAGTTGCCTTGCAATTTTTTGAAAATTGTAACTCTGTTTGGGTTTTGAACTTATCTTTACCTTCTTACTTGTGCATTACAGATTCCAACCGACTTGCATCCAGCCACAAGAAAATCTTCTTTGGAGACGGTCTTGACGGTATTCTCCAATCTCTTGTGATATCAGTTCTGAGTAACTGCTTCAGGTTATCTATCAACAGCTGATAATAGAATAAAAGATTATAGGGTTTGGGTTGTACTCCTGTCCAAGTTTCAGAATTTCATAATAAAGTGTTATTCTTGTTTCACTGTGGAGGTGAGTGAATCATCCGTACTTGACAATGCCAGTTTCTGTAATTCTCCTGTAATATATTTCTTTGTGTATTTTGTAACCTATGGTACCAAGAAGGAAGTAGGTTTTCGGTTTCCCCCCAATACTTTCACCTTCACATTGATTTGCCTTGCAAAATTTTTTTGTTGAAGTGCATAGGAATGAATACTATGTCGAGTTATCTGTACATGCGATTGTTTCAGGGGTCATCTTCTGAACCTTGCTTATTAGTGGTTTAATTATTGTATTTAAATTGATGACAATGCTTACTGAAATATAAAACAATGGAATAGCATCTTTGCCATAGATTGTAACTCATTCATGCTTGAAAAATTATCACTACAGGTTTTACATGCTGGTGGCAAGTTTGGTGGTTCAAGTAGTGGTTACAGTGTTTCCGGTGGACTGCATGGTGTGGGTTTATCAGTTGTTAATGCATTGTCAGAGGTATTCATCTTGGATTCATTAGATCTCAACATTGTGGAAATTTTGCTTCAGTCAGATGATGGATCTGGTTGTGCGTGATATTTGGAATCTTTTATTTTTCCAGTAATCTTGAAGTGTTTCTGACACTTAGATTAACCTGAATTGTGCTACGTAGGTGATGAGTCACCAGTTATCTGCTTTTCATTTTTGCTAAATAAGTGCACCAGCAGAATGGAATGAATGAGTTGGTTGGACTTGTTTGCTGAAAAGATATATGAGAGGAAAAGGTAGAAGGACTAAAATATCACTGAGAAAAATCAAAAATAGGAATGATGAGAATTTTCGGTGACCCACACTGTCTACTTCTCAAAATTTGTGAAGGATGGAACCATATTCGCAGCATGTGGGCTATTTCTTGGAAAGTAAATAATGATCTCTATGAAATGATTCTCTTTTACATTGCGCTACAGCATAGTCGCTTTGCCTTTAGTTATATTATCATAAAATGTTAGATTCTGCAGGGGTGTACACCAATACTCACTAGTATTGCCAGACTCTTCTGCATTCCGCAGTTTTTTTTATTTTTTTTATTTTATAGAATACATTCCCCAGTTTGAGATTACTTGGTTTGTGAATTGACTGATGCATTCCCCAGTTTTGGCTATATTTTTTCTTAATTTAACGCCCAGACAATGAATTGACTGATGCATTTAGATGCTATTCTCTATTCAGCTACCCAGGTGATTTTGGCTTACCATGTAATCTTCATAACATAATTCTTGAAAATTTGCTGTAGTGTAGGGTTAGCCATCATCAATGGTTTGGTGGTAAATTAACTAAATCTTAAGTGCTAACGTTTTTGTTCATTTGAAAAACATCTGAATTTTAAGAAATTAAATGTTGTTCCCCCACGAGCAAAACATGGATCATGCAGAGCTTCGCTTCAATAGCCTCAAGTCCTCCATGTATGGTGTTTTTCAGTAATAAAAAATTTAAAGCTTCCAGAAAAGGGTAAAGAACTGAAGCTAGTTCTAACATTTTTTACATATTGAATGTAGTTCATGCCTCTTCATCCATATTTAGTGAAAGGTAAAAAGCAATCAACTCAAAGATGAAGTGACCTTTGAACTGTGTCTAACTTCTATCTATTCAAAAAATAATCTTATTTTCATCTCTTGAACAGACTAACTCCAGCGGATAGGTTCTTCAGTGTTGGAGACACCTATGGAGGATGATATTGGCCTTGAACTTAGTCTAATTCGGTTTTCCTTTTCTGACTTATGCCTATGACAGAAACTTGAAGTTACAGTCTGGCGAAATGGAAAGGAGTACAAGCAGAAATATTCCCATGGAAGGCCTTTGACAAAAGTAATCTCGCGTGAACTCCCTGCTGATTCAAAGGACCTCCAAGGGACGTGCATCCATTTTTGGCCTGACAAAGAAGGTCATTTTTCTTTCTTTGAGTCAATTCATTCGGTATGACTGATAACTCGTTTATAAATGCTGTCGCATTTCAAAAATTAACCTCAACTAGTGCATTTTTCTATTCAGTATTCACAACCACAATTGAATTCGACCACAACACAATATCTGGAAGAATCAGGGAGCTTGCTTTTCTTAATCCTGAGGTAGAACACTAGCATTGGTTGGTGGCTGTGCTTAACTTCTGTCATTGTTATTGAAATTTACAATCACCAGTTTTCTATATTTCCTGTAGCCTTTAGTTACAGAGCCCTCTTGTAGCTTTTCATGGTTACCTTCTGTAGGTAGAGTCTGTGCTGTTTATTTGTGATCCATGTTAGTCTAGTTTTAAAATATGAAATGGAGGACTGAATTTGCTTTTGTTGTTTTGAGGAATATTTTACCTGTTTCTTTTAACACTCATTATCCTTGTGGTTGCCATGGTAAATAAAACTCTTTGATAACTTCTATTTGCTGAGAACATGGTGATCCTAGAATGGGTGAGTAGATATCTGATTTTATTTTGGACCTGAAGGTTAAAATAACACTCGAGAAGGAGGATGCAAACCATGATAAGAGACTGTATAGTGAGTACAGCTATACTGGAGGATTAACTGAGTATGTACAGTGGCTTAATGCTGATAAGGTATGATTGGTGTTTCTATAGCTCTTTGTTTTTATTAGTGGCAGCTTAGCAATAATAAAGTCTCAAAATGATGCTTCTGTGCTACATATTACCTTTTTTCTCTAGGCGCCTTTCAGTGAAGTCTCATTTTTTCACAAAAAGAGACAGAAAAGTTGCGAAATTGTTGTCTCTTCCTCAACTAATACACTCTTACTGAATTATTGTGTTTATTTCAGTTTCCTCCAAGAAGATAATCAAGTTTATTCTTATTCTTTGCACTATATCTTGCTGAAACAAAATGATGAAATTATTTTCTGTAATACATGACATGTATACTTTTGTTTAAAAAGGTAGGTTTCAGGCTTTCAGCTATGTTGGGGCTTAGAGATTTGGGTGGTTTTTTCATCTTTGTGTTGTTTTCACTTGTGTACATATTTAGTAGATTGTGACTAATCCGCTGCCAATAAGCACGTGAACCACTAATTTTGTCATGGAATTTAAATTTCATGGTTGGGAAGAAATCTTCATGGATTCATTGAGATAAAATAAGTATATCAGTGTCTTATTCCTAGGCATCGTGACTAACCAACACCCGTGCATACAACTTTGACAATCAGAAGTCATTATTATACAATTTCTGAGAATTGTTAGATGTTAAAAGTCATTTTACTTTATCAACCTCCTTGCCTCTATAATTCAACCACATTATTTTCTCGCGGAAAATGACCTAGTCTTCATTGTTTTTCAGAAACCTCTTCATGATGTTGTGGGATTCAAGAAAGAAGCAGATGGAATCTCAATCAACGTGGCTCTTCAATGGTATGAGATCGTAATATGTCGGTTCCTGTTGTGTTGCCTCCTTTTCTTTTCCTTTGTTGGATCATTGGATGTACACATGCTACCTTAATGCAATATATGTTATTTGGGATAAATACCATAATATAAGGAAGTAATGTGAGATGCGTGTATATTCCTGAAACAGAAAGTTGTTGGATATCTTGATTTACGCAGGTGTTCAGATTCGTATTCAGACACAGTGTTAGGATATGCTAACAGCATAAGGACTGTGGATGGTGGTACCCACATCGATGGAGTGAAAGCTTCATTGACAAGAACTCTCAACAACCTAGGGAAGAAGTCAAAAGTCATCAAGGTACCACTGAAAGTCTTTTTTAAAAAATTCTTTTATACTCCTATGTTCTTAAAACTTTCCTGAAAACCTTTCACTCTCCAGGACAAAGAGATTAATCTAAGTGGTGAACACGTAAGAGAGGGACTGACTTGTGTGATCTCCATCAAAGTTCCAAATCCTGAATTCGAAGGACAAACTAAGGTACAAGTGTTATGTAGTGTATATCAATGGTTAAATAGTTTTTGGGGAAGAACCCAAGGATGTTATGAGTCTCTTGTTGAATGCAATATGCTAACTATTTCTTTGGCGATATCTCTCTTTGATTTTAAAAGACGAGATTGGGAAACCCAGAAGTGAGGAGAGTTGTTGATTATTTAATTCAAGAATATCTTACCGAGTACTTGGAGTTACATCCAGATGTCCTTGATGCGATTCTCTCAAAGTCCCTCAATGCTCTTAAGGTACATTGAGCATCACTTGTGATGTTTTATGCATTTATATGCTCCATAGTTTTGATTTTTCTTGCTCGAGTGATCTCCATTTTGTTTGTATATGTTTTTAAATGCTTCATATGATTCCCATATAATTTTTATGTATAGCAGCTCAAGCAGCAAAGAGGGCAAGGGAATTGGTGAGGCAAAAAAGTGTGTTGAAATCATCCTCCCTTCCTGGAAAGCTTGCTGATTGTTCAGCTACTAATCCTGAAGAATCTGGTGTGATTACTTCTCCTTGTTATAAACTAACAAACTCCGAAAAACAGATCGAAGAAGAAATTCTTCTCTGCATTCTGAATAGCATTTGAATAATTTCTCTATGTCCTTTCAGTCTCTTTTCCCTGTTCCTCCCCTTCTCTTTAGAATACCCCTGAAGGGCATTTCTGATGTTTCTTACTAATTTTCCATCTGAATAGAGGCAATAAATATACTAATGTGAATACTGTCTGGTTCCTTTAATTGACAGAAATATTCATCGTGGAGGGAGATTCAGCTGGTGGGAGTGCTAAACAAGGTCGCGATCGACGGTTTCAGGTGAAAATTTTGGTTGATATTAATGTACGTATTCCACAACGTTGTTTGCATCCTGCAAAAATGAAGAACCTAGAAATCTATATTAAGAATTTCCAAACAAATCTTTTCTTCATTATCGTTGTTTGGAATATTGAACTGATAATTTTCGTGCAAAAAGCCTCAAATTGTGCCAACTGTTTCCCAGAACTGAAAAATCATGTTCTCCAAAATTGATAAATTCTTACTGTGATATGAAGAAAGTGCAATATGTCAACGTGTTACAGGCTGTGCTTCCTTTAAGGGGTAAAATTTTGAACATTGAACGAAAGGACGAAGCTGCCATGTACAAAAGCGAAGAGATTCAAAATCTTATTCTTGCCCTGGGACTTGGAGTAAAGGTGTCATTCTTTCATACAAATTTTTTTGTTTGTTTTATTACTGTTGTTGGCTAAATAGTTTCCAGTGAATATCTTTTGCCTTTTGGTTTCTGCTCAAGTGGGTGTTTTTGTTATTTACAGGGTGAAGAATTTAAGAAGGATGCCCTCCGTTACCACAAAATCATAATTTTAACAGATGCTGATGTTGATGGTGCTCACATTAGGACACTGTTGTTAACTTTCTTCTTTAGATACCAGGTATGCCAAGCGGAACTCAAACCTATGAGTGAGTTGTCATTTTTCTTGTTTTCTCGATTATTATTATCATCTTAATGATTAGCGAGTACCAGTTGCAAAAATATTGACTATTACTAGACCTCCTACCAAAAACTCCAACGTATGAGAAAATTTGTGTCGGATAAGTATCTGACCCAGCAAGGTTAATGCTTCAATACTCATACCCAATTTATTTGATTAAGTTGGTCTTAAGTTATGTCAATGTTTTTGTTGCCTAACTATGGTGTAAGCAACATGTACATGCATGTTTTGGATATTCACTGGTGTCTGGCTTATATATAAGGCGTGCGCAATAATTTATAACTATTTTTGGGTTGTTTCCTAAGCTTACGATGTTTGGGAAAAAATGGTTCCAAATTTTGCTTATGAAAATGGGAGATATTTTGGGGGACATGCTGATGGCTGCCCTGTGGACGGTGGTATACTATTGCACTCCAGAGAACGAGAAAATAATGAACTTGGTCTTGCTTTTCATAAATTTTGCGGGGAAGTTTAATTTACATGTCGGGTTTAACTGCTTTGCAGAGAGCTTTATTCGACGAGGGTTGCATTTATGTTGGTGTTCCTCCTCTGTATAAGGTATCTTTCAAGACATTTTCTCGTTAACTTTGTTGCTAGTGATATGTCAGTCGAGTGGATCGAGTTTCAAGTTTACTAATTTCAGTCAGATTTCAATCTTCTTTGTTGAATGACTTGTTCAGGTCGAGAGGGGCAAGCATGCACACTACTGTTACGATGATGCCGAACTTAAAGAACTTCAGGGTTCTTTTCCGGCAAATGCATCATATAGCATACAGCGGTTCAAAGGTAAAGCTTTCCTTTTGGAATAATGGTGTCTGCAAATGAATTTGTGATGATAAGTGTGACTTGTACAATGCAGGGTTGGGAGAGATGATGCCTTTACAGCTTTGGGAAACAACGCTGGATCCTGAAACTCGGCTTCTGAAGCAATTAAGAGTAGAAGATGCAGCTGAAGCCAACATTGTCTTCTCTTCTCTCATGGGAGCCCGAGTAAGTTAACAGTAACTTCGTTTCTTTTTCTGGTGTCCATTTCTTTTTTGTTTCCATTTCAACAGTGTTACGATTCGTTGTGTATTTTAAGTATACGTTGATGCTGAAATTTGTACTGCAAACATGTCTGAAGATCTAATAGAAACAGGAAAGCTAGTCAACTTCCCACAAGTTCAAAAGACAAGTGAATAATCCTTAACATGTGTACTTAATGACTTTGTGACTTGTTTCAGGTGGATACCAGAAAGGAACTTATTCAGAAATCTGCAAGAATTGTTAACCTTGATCAACTCGATATATGAACCTGATTCATCAAAGCTGGAATTCAGTGCGACTAAGACAATTAATTCATGGGGTTTTTTTGGCACGTACAAGTTAATGAGCCAGACCTTTCACGAGCTGATAAGATTGGTGTTATATACAAAAGGAGATCTATTAAAAAAGCTTCGTTCGTTTTGGAAACTAATGCTCGTGCCGAGGAGGTTGGTGTTCTAAAGACGTGTAGCATAGTTGCTCTTACTTGGATGCATCTTGTGCAAATCACTGTAGGATTCAGAAATGCTCCTTCAATCAAAATTGTACCTTGAATGTTTTAAATGTTAGTGATATATTTCTTTTTCTTTTTCAACTCTCTGACTCTGTTTTGGCAATGAGTGATGACTTCAACATTTAACTTTTAGTTTTACAAATAGTATCGGGTATCATCCAAACATCAGTCAACACTAGCACTAAAAAGAAACAATCGCAATCAGGCATTGGACACCAAAATGGACAAATATATCAAGGATGTGTACGAGTGCATATGATTCTGTGCAATCATCCTCAAATTCTAGAGATGCACAAGCTGCTTATGGGTTTGCATTTGGGTCAGGTTTCGAGTCTCATGCACGTCAAGTGGGAGGCTACTACACTATTGAAAAGCGTATGCCTGTGTGTTTCCCTGGTTTTGCCTTTGCTTGGGAGCTAGAGACCAGTTGTCTGATGTACTTGATGTCTTGATCACATGGAAAGACCTGTTTAAATCAATTGAATAGCGAAAAGGAGCACGGAAACCAGAAATATGCTTTACGATGAAAATAAGGTGAAATCAGAAGCAAATATAACGACCTTAACACTGTATAATCGTTCCAGGTACATTACAATACATCTGCTCCAAAATAGACGTCAAGTTTAGATATCTACAGCAGTATCAGGCATGCATGATATTTATGTAAGATCCCTCTCTCCTTTCTTTCCGTCCATTAGAACCTGAGCAAAGATCAAACAGGATGTGCAAGATGGAAACTCGATCTAGAACAGGGTAGGCATGACCCAAAGCGAACAAGAATAATGCTTCGGGATATCGAAGGAAAGGGGTTCCACAATTCCGTTGTCCATGTTATACACAAAAAGATCCACACAATGCGCACTATCTGTTCTCCATCGTTTGTCTCGATCTGCTACAAAGTAAATACTGTCGTGTTTGCAGTAAACAAGCTCAGATGTACAAATAGACGTACAGCAATTATCACCAACGAATATCACACGATTCTTCAAGTTGTGTATCCGAATCCACTGCCTCTTACTAAAATCAAAAGAGTAGATAACAAAACTTACTGACTTCATCGAAGACTTCCGATCATTGTGAATCTTGCATTGGTAAACCAACAACAGATCTCCACATGATTCGACCAAAAATGGAGGACTCAGACTCCACCAAGGTGACATCGCAACCCAAATTATCTTGGGAGGATGTGGACCATCAATGTCAACAATCACTAAATGTCCCAAGTCACGGATGAGCGAAGAACTGATTGTTCACGTACGCAATATCCCTAAACCCACCACCAGGAGAGGTAGCATTAACAGTTATCCAAGAACTGAAACCAGGTCTAGAGAATGCCAACTGATTCAGAGGGCCATAAATTATCACAACCAACAAGTCGTCTTCATTTTCAAATGAAGTAAATGGCTTGTTCACAACAAGAACCTTGTCTATGCAATGATACCAGGGTTGAATGTTATCGAAGTGAACCTGAAGTGAGGACTTCGTTGGGAGGTCCAAACGAACACGAGTAAACGCATTCAAAAGATGCATTTTAAAGTCATTTCCTATGGTGAGAAGCCAAATTGAAGAAGATCCAAAGCACTGCTTACAATGAGCCTCAGGTAGCTCAAAGCTATGAACTTTATTTCTAGATAAGCTCACAAAAATTCTCTCACTATTCTCAATGTCGGAGAGCATTAACCAGGGAACTTGACGACCAGGAAACCATTGTCTCGCCAAATACACTGATCTCCAGGAATGACAAACAGCAGAAAATGCAACGAAGTCCTCAATAGCCTCTAGGTATTTAGCAACCATGTGAATGATATCATAAGGAAGTTTAGACCAATCAGCCATATTTGCCCTCTCAATTAAAAAAAAACCAAGTTTAGATTTTGAAAGGTTTGGGGGCGAAAAAAGTGTCAAGTCAAGTGGCAAATGATGAGCAACATCTCAAAAATCGACCGCAGATAGAAAGATTTGTGAAATATTTCACACACACAGTTTTCATCACGAATAAATGAAGCCACTCTGCGGTACGATTGGTCCCATGCGGCACTTTCTTCCACACAAATCAAACAGGTAATTCTTGCCCATTTGCTAAAAATAATGTATAAAACGCAAACCTGCGGTAAAAAAAAGTTTAAGCTTCAATTTTTCGCCGAACTGTTCGTAGCATTACAGAACACGACCACCATAGAATGAGCCCTTCAATCAGGAGCAAAATCCACAACTACTGAAACAAGCGTGTGAATTGGGTGAGAGCAGAAATACGAGTTTGATCACCCCTATATACGCACATGGATCTCGTCTGCGCAGGAAAAATCATGGGTCTGGAAAATATAATATTTTTGAAATAAAAAGTTAATAATTTTTCATTAATTCATCGGGTCGTCGAAGAAATGACGAAATAATCTCATGAAATTTTGTTGTGTATAAATAAATAAAAACAAAAGCCTCATTGTGTTACGATTTTGAAATTGAAAATGGATTTTAAATACGTGTTTAAAATTTTTTTTGTTGGATGAAAATTCAAATTGTTATTTAAGAA
Source organism: Henckelia pumila (assembly GCF_033568475.1). Classification (NCBI taxonomy): domain Eukaryota; kingdom Viridiplantae; phylum Streptophyta; class Magnoliopsida; order Lamiales; family Gesneriaceae; genus Henckelia; species Henckelia pumila. The sequence goes on from NC_133123.1 coordinate 219,088,468, forward strand.
TTTGATTTGACATATATTTGATGATATTATTATTATTACTTATTTTAAAATACCTAGTTTCTTAATCATATTTTGTAAATATGATTGTATATTTATCAAGATTAAAATAAAGATTAAAAATTTATAAGTAAGTTATTTATAAATAATATCAAAAATTATTTATCTTAGGCAAAATTCCAAAATTATGAATAATTTATACATTTCCATGAAATCCTCTCATTTCCAAATCCCATCAAATATCGGTGTGGTATTTTCCTAGTTCAACTTCGTCAGCAAATTTATCATGTTCCATTGATTTACGTATATAATTGCATTGAAGACAATCATCATCTTCAAACACACAGTAAAATAAGAAACAAACCAGAAAAAAAAAATAGAACTTTCAATCCAAAAATTAACTACTCACAGTAGTCTACAAGCCAGTACAGACCCACAAGAATCACAAAACGGTAACATATCCTTTACTCAAGCAACGCGGATAGCGTCGACTTTTGAACTGTGCTAACTCGGTCCAATTGCATGATCAATGCTTTGTTTGGGAAAACATTATCGGCTTTCATCCTCTCGCGGAATCCATAAGCTGGAACCTTGGCTTTTGTGTAAGCCTGAAGAAGTGAATAATATTGAGAGAGCCCCGGAACATACCCAGCCTGTTTAATCTTTAGGAAGAGCTTCTCGGCATTGTGTACGTCCCCTTTCTTTGCATACCCATCCATGATCGCGAAATAGGAAGTAAAGAGGGGCCTTCCCTTTTTCTGGCTAACAACCTTTTCAAGTATAGAGTCTGCTTTCTCAACTTCTCCAGCTCCAGCATAAAGCTTCACGAGAGCGTCCCAAGTGAGCGGCCCAACTGTGCAACCAGTTTCTCCCATTCGCTTCACTAGTTCCTTCCCCTTCGTCAGCATCTTATGATTTGCATACACCCTTAGGAGAGCAGAAAAATGCTTTGAGTTGGGTCTCTTGGATTTTTCCAACATTTTATCAAAAGCTGCTTCAGCATTATCAATTTTCTTGAGCTGTCCCCAAGCTTCAATGGCTGCTATACACTCTTCAATATTCGGATTGGATTCACAAACTTTCCAGATTCTCCCAACTTCGTCCTCCCTTCCGAGGGAAGCGTAAATCGGGAGCAACCATCGACAAACCCATGGATTTTTCTTTATAGCATCTCCTTCAATTTCTTTTAATACCGTCTCAGCCTTATCTTTTAACCCTGCAGTGACATAGTATCGTGCAATGGATGCCAAAAGTTGAGTACTAGGTTTCACGCCTTCAGCATTCATCGTCTGAACAATTTGTTCCATTCCAGAAATATCCCTAGACTGCCCTTTCACATCAATCAAAATCTGGTAAGTAAAATGGGATGGCTTGATGTTTTCTTTCTCCATCAACAGTAGAACATCGGCGATTTTCTTCTTATTAGTTTTCTTGTATAGAAGAAGCAATTGATTGCAAGAAAAGCTTGTAACAGGTAATCCTAAACTCTTCATTTTATTGAATAAATCCTCAGTTTTCTTTGTATTCAGCAGAAAAACAGAGTTCGCCAGCAGAGTACGATAGACCAATTCACCTCGATAAGAGTCTGGAATCTGCTCAATGTATGCCTCTGCCTTTTGAAAACCGCGTACTTTGGCAATTAGATCAACACGAGAAGCATAATTGCTCTCAATAAAATCAATATGCTTAGACGTCTCCAACCATTCTGACAGCTGCAGCGTAGGAAAATAAAATGAGTGCCATACTGAATTTTCTGTACTCCAATGAGTTCATATGCATATATGCATCTTTCATGCCCTTGTATACTAACAGACAATGATTAAGGGTTGTAAATCAATCGATCTCATGTTTAAGGTTGTTGAGCAGAAAACAAAGGACCTCAAACTTGAGCTCGGGTAGGTACACAAGCTTAGCTTGGGTTCACAAAATCTTTAATAAACATATTCACAAACTCAGACCACACAGAAGTTGAGCTCATGTATACTTTCATGATCTTTACATAGTTTTCTTATGTGATAATAAATTGAGGTTGAGCTCGAAAAATCCTAAGCTCGAGAAGCGCCAGCTGTAGCCTATAGTCACCTTATATCCCTACTACAAATGATGGATTCCTTCTTCCCTTTAATAAAAAATAATCTGCTATACAACACTATTAGAATGGTGCCACCAATAATTGCTGCTATTGTTAGATAACAAGACTGCATAGAAGGATAAATGAAGAATAAATATAATGAGCATGACAAAGTTGCAATGAAATATTATAAAAACAACCTGCAGGGCCCTGACGAACAGTCGCCGTTTCCGAAGTTCAAGCATGCATATCGAGGACATCTGCTTGGGTCACTTTATTTCCTTCTTCAATCCATTTATCCAAAATATAACTTATCGATGAGGAAGCAGCTAGGATAACTCTAGTCATTGCTGAAGTAGCTCTCCTTTTGGTAGATTTTCTTTCTCCAACACCAGTCTCATCACCTAAAACCTCCAACTCCTTTTGCATGTCATCTGCATCTACCTCTTCCGACAGCTCCGACTCAGAGATTGACCCATCACCGTTCTCATTTCCAGATACAGTTTCTTGAACCAGACCATGAGGAGTTTCGAGATCAGAAAAACCATCTTCCAAGTCATCATCATCCTCTACTACTGTTTGGACCAGCTTGAGAAGAAAATGTCCGAATTTCTGTAAACGACTTAGAAGTAGAAGTGTTGTAGAATCTTGCAGTAGACAGAAATCCATCTAATAACTTTTCTCGAGGTTCCGTAAAACCAGCATAACAATTTTCCAAATGTCGGGTTTGAGATTTCTGATGTCACACAGCAAATCTGAGAAACTCCATAACGTAATCCCCGATTTCTATAGCAAAAACATATATATTAATAAAAAGACGTCAGAAACAATACGAGCCATTTCACCATGAAAAAACTACTAACATCACTACGGTTTCCTTAAGTGTAACAAACACGTAGACAAAATATATTCCATTGATCTTAAATGTTCACCACCACAGTTTCCAGAAGTTCACTAAACATTAAAAACCCTCTTTGGGAGCCAAAAACTTTCGCTTTAAGAATAAAACAGAGAAGCGGTTCAGATAATAGATGGTTCTTCATCTATATTATTGATTACAGTTATCCAAAGAACAATCCCTAATACCCATTGGCAAAGACAAAAACCATTTGGAATACACAAAAGGGTAAAGTAAATTAAAATTCTGATAGGAGGAATAACAAAAAGAATAAAAGATAACCAACAAGTAACATCTAATTGAGATCATTCCAAAGAATTCCTCATTAAAAAAAAAGTCAACTCTCTTTATAAATACATTATTCTATTCTAATGTCTCTGCAGATTAACCATAACACAAACACTGGATTAGTCAAGAGTCAAGACCATCATCCAAAGACCACCAGATCAGAATTCACGGAATATGAGGAATAAAATACTGGTGGAAAAACATTTTTTTTAGGTTCAACTGCATGAGCTTAATAGTATAGAAACACTTGATCACGTCAATTTGACACCTAGTTGCTTTTTAAGTACGCACTTCCACAGAAAATTGATGAAATGCTTGCATTATGGCATGCCACAAAATCTAGATAATCTCCTGAGTAAAGAAAGCTAAGACAGCTTTATTTTTCCCCACAATTACCAAAAGTAAGCTTTCCAATATAATTACTCAAAACGCACCGCATCCACACAAACAATGACACAGAAAAGCTTAAAGCTTGCACACATATCACGAAATGTGGGGCTGATTATAACCAATCTCCAGCACAGATCCATTATCATCACCAGTATGTACATAAAAGGAACACTAAACATTTATCCCAGAATAATTTTTTTTTTAAAAAAAAACTATTTTCTCACCGTTTTCTTTCAATCACCGACTGAAAGTTGCTGAAATGTTTTCAGCTCAAACGCAAAAACCCAATTCCCACACATAACACACACCACATAAATAGCATAGATGCAAGCATATCATAAACATAAAAATAAAAAAAAATAAGTAGGTATGCATGAATTTTTCCTTCACTCAAGATTTCGAGTGCCCATGAACAATCAAAACACATTACCGTAAACCCAAAATTAAAAAAAAAAAAAACTGCGATCCAAAGCCACAGTGAAGCAGATAAAGAACGATTACTTGAGATAAATAGAAGCTCTGCGAGTGTCCACATGGCCGATTATCGAATTGCTTGATCAATCTCTCAATGTCAATTCTAGAAATATGAAAGAGTGAGAGTGAGCTAGCTAGGTTGAAATGAAAGTGCAGGCAAGAACCCCTATCGATAAGCCCTAGCTAAACCCTTCGGGGGCCGCTTGACCAAATTACTGTAATTTCAAATTGCTCCTTTGATATGTTGATAATGCCACAGTGGTCCCTATTGTTTGTAAAATTATAAGATGACCTAATAAAAATAAATCAAGCCCATTAAATTACTCCCTCCATCCCAATTATATTGTTCATGTTTTCTTTTTTATTTGTCCCAAATATATATTCATATACCATATTTAGTATATTTTTTTACACTTTTTTACTAATATACCCTATTAACTACACTTTGAAAATTGTGCAATCATTTTTTAATACATTAAATAGGGATAAAATAATAAATTTATATAAAATTTGCTTTCCCAATACATTTTTCTTAATCTGTGTGAAAATCCAAAGAAGACATTATATATGGGACGGAGAGAATAATATGCAATTCTAAAACTATTAAGAGAGATCTATTGATCGTTTCAAAAAAAAAAAAAGAGAGATCTATTGACAAGAATTATAAGAGCTCTCACCTAATATANGGAAAAGCATGCATGGTTATTAAATATATAAAAATTTAAATTTATGCTATTATTTTTTAAAAGGATAGTAAATTTAAAATGCAGAAAATTATCGCGAAACGTTCTTATGATGTAATGACATAAATCTTTTTAAATAGAAGATAGTAAAATAAAAAAAAACTCCCACCAATTTGTAAATTAAAAAAATATTTTTTTATAAAAATTGAAGACGGTCTAAAAAGTATTTTTGTGTTATTTTTTTAAAATAAAACAGTAATACTATTCACAAATATGGCATTATTTAAAGAGCAAATCGGTGATAAATCTTCAAACCTAAACTTGACTTTAACCTAGCTCCCTACCCATAAGATTTTTTTGCAATAGCTCCCTAGGACCACCAAACTTGAATAATTAAAATGTTTAATTCTTGTACTTGATTTATGTTTATTTGTGCTTAAAATCTAAAGACTTTATGCTAAATCTGAAGATTTTGTAGCTTAATTATGGTACAAAGAATTATCCGTAAAAAATGGTATCAGAGTCTTAGGTTAATTATTCAGACGTAATATTATTCGTTAATTCAAACTTTTCTTTGTTGAGGAGAAGATTTTTTAACAAAAGATGACTTCAAACGAAGGTTTGAATCAAGAGGATTTTATTCATATGAAATCCTATAAACAAGTAAATCTATTCACAATAGATTACTTACAATAGGTTGTGATAAATGTTCTCAATTTTGAAGAGATAACGAGAAAATGATTTCAAACTCTCAATTTTTAGAGATTACCCCAGATTCCTCTAAATTCTCCGGAGATCTTAGAGAAATTCAAAAGACGGTACAATATTACAGCAAACAGTTGTATGAAATACCTCGGCAAATTGAAGAAATCCTTAAAAAACAAAGAAAAAATTCTTGGAACACTAAAGGATCTTCAAACTCAAAATCATAAATCTAGAACACACTTCTGGTTCTAGAAAAAAAAATACAAGAGGAAGGTTACCACTCTCGTTTGGCCTAGAGTTTTTAGAGGACCATAAACCATGGAACGCCTTGAAAAAGGAATAGAGTTCATGGCAAACCCTAAACCCTAAATCCTAAACCCTGAACCCTGAACCTTGAACCCTGAACCCTGAACCCTAAACCCGAACTCCCCAGCTGATCGTGACTTCTGGACATATTTCTAGCGTAGATCAGATCTTTTAGTCCAGGTCCTGGATGACCGCCAGCCACTCTTTCGCGCCTCAGTGTCGGATTTGGATTTTGCTGAGTTCGGGCTGTGGTTATTCTGCTGGCTTTTTGCTGCTCAGGATGGCTGCTGTGATGACTTAGTTAGTTGTCTAGGTTTCTTGTTTGTACTTACTTATTTCCTAGGGTTATGTTGGTTGTATTTTTTGCCGATACCCTAGCTGCTCTGGTGTTATTATTTCCTCTGTATAGCCTTTTGGGGAGGTCTTGGCCTAGTCCCCCTCCCCCGTTAGGTTTTATTTGTCTCGCTTTTTTTGTTTTTATATACAGGTAGGGGTCTGCCTAACCCCCCCGCTTCCGGCGGTGTTTCCTTTTTAAAAAAAAAACAAAAAAAAAAACAGCGTGCTCCCTCAGGGCGTCCTCCTTGAGTAGCTGTTTTTATGTTGGTTTTATTAGGTGGGTGATTTCTGCAGGTTTATATTTGCCCACTGATGTTATATTTTGTATTTTGGACTCTTGTAGTCTTTTATGTTTTATGCTCTGATGTTCTTTTGTTTCCTTTGGAGAGGTCTTGGCCTAGTCCCCCTCTCTAGTTGGTTGTTTGTTCTGCTGTATTTATAAATATAAGTGGCGCTGCCACCTTTTCTTTTTTTAAAAAAAAAAACCCTAAACCCTAAAACCCTAACCCCTAAACCCTAAACCCTAAACCCTAACCCCTAAACCCTAACCCCCGCTCCCAGCGGTGTTTTTTTTTTAAAAAAAAAAAAAAACCCTAAACCCTAAACCCTAAAGAAGCAACTGTTGAAATTAGTAAGTCATGAACATGATTTACTAGATCGCATTAAAGAAGTAGAAAGGAGTAACCATACTCTACCTTCTGTGAGGCCTTAGAAAAACTAAAGGTGAATAGTCTTAATCGGATTAATGAGTTACAACACACTCTGTTAAAATGGCAGGGCCATTTAGTAATCCCTTTAAATGACAACAAGTCCATTCTCCATATACATTACGATAGGGATGCTGTATGAACAATATAAGGTTGAATACTTTGCAGCTTATATTGACTCGGAAGCAGGAATTTGTACAGCAAAAAAAGGAGTCTTTCCTGAAGAATGTGAAGAAGAATTGCCTAAAATAGCTGGACGAGATTTATCTCGAAGAATTTTAATTCTTTACAACGGAATAAAACAATCAGAGATCCTGATGGGAGGAGCAGGTCAAACACCTTGGTACAAGGTAAAGACACCACCAATCTATTTCCATGATACAGGAGCTGATATCCTGTTAGGAAATAACTTCTTACAAATGTTTAAGAAGTACACACAAGACAATGATTCAAGAAGACTTATGTTCACTACAATCTATGTGAACATAAAATTATCATTCAAAGACTCAAGATTGCTTTTTATCGACAATTGCCGATAATATTTCGCAGCCAGCGTTGGTGAATAAATGACAACTTTTCACCCAAAAATGAAAGATCCAAGAAGGTTTGGAGAAACCATGTTAAAAATAACAACATAACAAGAACTCCAAATAGAGGATATGGAGCTTCTCAAGGTAACTCTAAATCACAGAGATATAGAGTTTAGAAAATAAGGTATCCCTTGAAGATGTCAAAAAAAGGCTCAAAGAAAGTTACAAACGAGCATTCTTTGGCATGGTGGGATAAAAATCAACTCAAAGCCAGTCTTACTCTAAAAGAAGGCAAAGAGTATGAATTCGTCAGATATAAGCCTATCCCGATTAACATAATAGATCAAAGGAATATGAGAATGATTATCAAGGAACATTTGGACCTTGGTCTAATCAAAGAAGGAGTTTCACCATATAGCAGCCCAGGTTTTCTGGTCAGAAATCACGGTGAAATAAAAAGGAAGAAACCCAGGTTAGTTTATTGTGGGGACCTCGGGTTGCTAATCTCATCTTAAGACAATAAACGATTAATCAACAATTAATCATATAATGAAGAATATTCAAACCAAATTTTTTTTTTCCAGAACCCCACGCGCGCCCGTGCCCCACTTCAGGCGCGCCCGCGCATAGGTTTCGACAGAATCTGGTAAAATGATAAACATAAAAGTTGTAGATCTTTGTCTTAGCTTTTTAATGTCCACCAACCTCACCCTAATCAGAGTTTTCAGTAAAAAGTTATGCTTATTCTACCAAGAAGGGTCGGTGCAGAAAATTTACAAAACTTATCAAAGGCTACAACAAAGATCAAAGTTGCTAGGGCTATTTCAAATCTGAAAAATTGCATACATAATCTCAATATGTCCGAAGCATAAACACATGCATATCTAGACATAACAATAATCGCCATACATGTTTCTAAGATGCAATACAATAAACTCAATTCTAAGTTTTCTAAGCTCAAACTAAATCAACACTTTCTAACATGCATTTGACAGTAATCTATTCTTAGCCCGAAGTCACCACATGCTAATCTTTCTCAATCTTGAGCTATTCCAAGCCACATTTGACCTCGCTCATGCCCCAAACCTGATGCAATGCACACATACAAACAAAAGCAACAGCCGGATAGCTCCGGTGAGAATAAATCTCAGTATAAATAGCATGCATATACATCATCTAAACATATAACTAATTCACATCTTGAATTAACATAACATGCTACATTTATAAACGCATAATCTAAACCATAGAAGTCTCTAGGTTAATGCATAAATGCAATGCATGTGCCAAGGAATAGGCTAGCAAAGCTGATACCAATAAAGCTTGGTTCTTTGGGATCCCGAGGAATAAAATAGCTCTCAAACTACCGACACTCCCATTCGAGGCAGCATCAAGTATTTTACTCCTCTGACTTTGGTGCAACTAAAAGTGAGTCTTCTGGCTCTGAACATAAATCCATATTCTGTGCCATGAGTCAAGTTGACTCTAGAAATAAATCTACATTCCATGCCACTCACTTACAGCTCTCCAAACATCATCTGCACTCTAGGCGATGACTGCCCTCTGTGCTATTAAGGCTGGAGTTCAAGATGAATGCAACATAAGCTGTATGCATTAAAAGCTATAAAACACTTTGAACACTTGCTCAATAACCAACTAAGCAAAACAAAGCAGCTAATCACATAAAGATAGCAATAAATCTGCAAGCATCTCATAAAACATGTAAAACAATGTTCAATACAGCAAATAATACAAATCAGCTTACACAGGTAAACATTTACATAAATGTTCTGGGAAATTCAAGAAAATAGCTATCCTGAATAATCTATCCCATTTATGTAAACGTAAACCATAACATATATAAAAACAGGCAAGTATGTGATTTTAGGCAACTCGATAAGCAAAACAATCTCGAGTTATTCTGCCCATCTTATTAATGTCTATTCATACCTGCATTTCTTGATTCAAATAGCTGACACTCTGTCAATTCTTGATCAACTACAAGCTGTCCAAATCTGACATCAAATTCCTGCTTATTTCAATCAGTGCTACTTGAAAGGTATTCTTGATTCAAACTTCAAACACTTTAAGTCATTCGAACTCGAACTCATCAATTCAACTTCGATAATCCTTCAAGTCAAATCTGAAATAATGTATAACATATCTAAACATCAATTTCCAATCTGAATCGATGTTTCTTTAAAGCTGATACATTTCAAAACATGACTAACACAATCGGAATTCAAACCGACGTCACAACTATTCGAATTCGATTAAATATTTCGATTCAAATATCATTATACCTTCATTATAAATATAACCAAATATTCAATTCATCCACTAAACACTTGAATATGAGCTCTAGACATATAGAATGAATAACAATTCAAAATCTTGAACCGGCGGCGTAACGGATTAAAACCGGAAATTCTAAAAGCTTAAACATCAATTAGACAATCTTATAAGTATCAGAACATCCATAATTCAGCAGCCTAATCACGTGAATTGCAGCCCTCAAAATTCAGAATTTCGATAATTCTTTCAATATTCCAAAACATGTCCAAACGACGATCTTTTCTCGATCCGTCTTAGATATGCTATCATCGTATATGCTAGAACATGTTTATACAATCAAATCTTAATTCTAACAACATCATAAAATTCAAACATGGTAGAACTTCATAAAACTTACGTCAAAACGTAGCATTTGGAGCTGTGATCGCAAATATATATTCAATCGGAAATTCTACCGGACGGATCAAAAGATATCGGAGTTTGAAAAGGTAAAAATGGCTTAACCCTTCTTTTTTTCTTTTCTCACGGTTTCTTCTGTTTCCCTTATGAATCCCCCGTGAATTCTTCTGAAAAGAGTGAATATTATATATATATTGGCCTATTTGCAGTTTAGTCCCTGAATTTTTCAATAATTGCAATTTGATCCTCGACCAATCTTTTAATTCAATTTCAATCCTAAATAATTTAAGAATATTAGAATTTAATTCTCAACTCTAAATATTCTTAAATTAAATATTCTCGAATTAAAATTAAATCATTTTGGACTTTATCGCATTTTAGTCCTTGAACTACTCAATATTTGCAAATGGGTCCTTGCTCGGATTTCATCCTCAAATTAAATCCTTGATATTTATCATCTTGGAATTCACATCTTAACTTCCATAAATATCAATTGAAAATATTTTTAATCTTTTAATTTAAGAATTCCGGATAATAAACTTCTTAAAATCCGAAAATCCTCAAATTAAATATTTCTGACACCGAAATTGCAATTCCACATTTCTTAACTTCTTCAAATAAATATTTTCTCATATCCGGAATTTAAATCTTAAATCCCGTCGTTAAGAACTTAATATTTACGGGCCTTACAGTTATTAACTACCAAGGTATTAATAAAATCATGAAGTTTGATGGGTACTTCATACCGAGTAGAGAAAACCTAATTAGCTGTGTATGAAATGCTAGAGTGTTCTCAAAATTTGATTGTAAGTCTGGATTTTACCATATTCTAATGGAAGAAGGTAGTAAAAAATTCACAGCCTTCTCTACTCCACAAGGACACTATATTTGGGAAGTTTTGCCTATGGGATTGGCTAATGCACCCCAGATATTTCAAAAAAAAAATGGATAACCTTTTTAAAGATTATTTCAACTTTATGTTTGTTTATATTGATGATATTCTTATAGCATCAAATAACATAGACTAACACGTTAAACACTTAGAGATTTTCTCTAAAATTTGTAAACAAGAAGGACTGGTTTTATCTGAAAAGAAAGCAGTCATAACAATAAGGAAAATTGAATTCATTGGTATTGAGATTGATGAAACTGAAATAACTCTACAACCCCATATTGTGGAAAAGGTTAAGAATTTTCCAGATAAACTCAAAGATGTAAAACAACTCCAGAGTTTTCTTGGAGTAGTTAATTTTGCAGGGATGTTCATAAACAACCTAGCAATATACAGAAAGGTGTTCAGTCCTTTGTTAAAAAAGGATGCCAGGTTTATATGGACCGATGACCATACTAAAGGGGTAAACCAATTAAAGGAGATATGTAAGAATCTCCCAAAAAATGGCTATACCCGTAGATGAAGATGATCTGGTGTTATTTACGGATTCAGTGACGGAATGGCGGGCACCAGTCCTTACCAAGATCACCCGGATGGAGAAATACCATGCAGATACTGTAGCGGTATTTTTTTTCAGAATCTGAGGCCATTAGATGTCATATCAACGAGAAGGAATTTTATGCAGTTAAAAGGGCTTTCGAAAAATGGTCATTATTTTTACTTGCTAAAAAATTCACGCTGAAGGTTGATAACACCCAGGTAAAAGCTTTCCTAAAAAATTAGATTGAATCTAAACCTGAGAAAGCTAGGTTATTAAGATGGCAAACATTATGTCAAAATTATATTTTTGATATTGTTATTATTAAATCTCATGAAAATATTCTTGCAGATTTCTTAACAAGAGATGGAAGGCAGTGACGTGGATTCCATCGTGAAAATGCAGAGGCATCTCAGGGAATACCTTGGGTTGCTTCAAAACGAGTTCAACCAGTTAGCATTGAATACAAGGAGTGAAATCAACCCGAACACTTGCAGGGTTGATGTTGCAGGAATATACCCAAGGGTTTGGCTAAAAAACAATGTCAATCCTAAAGATGTAAAACTCTGGGATGAATTTGGGGCTTCGGCCTCAGTTTATACAACGGTCACCAAGCTTTCCGAAGATATCACAGTTACCAAAATGGATCAGGAAGCAGTCCAAGAAACATGGGCAAATAATGATCATTTGTCCAGAGGAGATGTGTTTGAGTTATACTTTTACAGTACAGCTCCAGAACCAACAGTGAAAGGAATCACACGAACCTTTCATTTCATCAAGCTGAGGAGACCTGATATAAATAGTCATAAATTTATCAAGGATCCTAAAACTGAAGAAATACCCTTGGTGTCCACTTTCGAGGAAAATGAGATCTCAACCAGAAGGGAATGGTGTGAGGCCTAGATTCTAATCTTCTATTCTTAAAATAAGGCAATAGATCAACACAATCTAATTAAAAGGATTAAGGCATAACAAAGTTTTTTTTTTTTTTTAAAAAAAAGGGGGTGCTCGCTCGATCTGTAAAATCTTACCGATTGAGCGGGCCAAAACAATCCAACTCTCTGCCCAAAATTCAGGACCCCCGCTCGATCTGTAAAATCTTACCGATCGAGCGGGCACAAAATGTCCCAGACTCTGCCTCGCTGAAAGGGTGCTCGCTCAATCGGTAAGAGTCTGCCGATCGAGCGAGACACTCTGCACCAGAAATTTCTGGTTTTCCTCTTCAATTTCCAACTCAACTTAAAAACATAACCATCACATGCATACACTAGGTCCACATGCATAATCCAAACAACGTAGTTCTAGAGTTTATACATTCATCTGAAACTAATAGAACATGCTTTAATTCTAGTTTTACAATACCAAAATACATAAGAGTTTGACTTCAGTTCAACTCCTAAACCCAAGGGCCTCATCTATTCTCTCAATCATCTAGCCATGCTGCCTCTGACTTGGTCCTGCCCCACCTGTTGCTAAGTACACATACAAACAAAGACAACAGCCGGATAATCCGGTGAGAATAATATTCCCAGTAAAAGAGACTAACATGCAATCAAATAAACATATCAAATCATACTATGAATTCATTCCTCATATTATCAATTAATCCATTCAAGTACTGAATTAAAATGATATGCATGTCTTTAAAACTTCTGGATTATCAGACTTAGATAATCAATTCGAATTCTTCTTTCTTTCTTTGGTTTGGGATCCCGAGGTTAAAACATCCTACAATCACACCGACTTCCCTCTCGAGGAGGACGTGGCATGCTTTAATCCTCTAGACTCAAGAGCATTATAGTGAGCTACTCGACAAGGTAGTAAATCGCCTACCAAGCTACTCGACTACAATCCCTAGATCGTCTAGTTCAATCTGAATAAATCAAGGCTCAATATGAATATGTAATCTCATGCACTCAATATAAATTCAATCATATAATCAAATAAGCAGTTAAAACATGCAGTATGTGATTTCTTCTAGGACACTCGAATCAATCCGGATTCGAGTTAATCGTCCCCATTCCAAAGTCATCTTATACCTCTTCTTTGACGTTCCAAAACTTCAATCTAAAAACATCAATTCCTCAATCAATATCCAAGTCAAGTTAAATCAATCGATAAAAAAGGACATCGATACTATACCGGCTCAACTCTTCCAAACTGATCAAGACTGCAAGGCTCACAATCTCCAAGAACTTCAATTCAATCTATCAGAAGAAGTCATAGTGATCAAAATCGATATCAAAACTCATACTTAAGCTCGGTATAACTCAAAACATCGAAACGATAACCAAAACTCAAACTGACGGCATAACGGCTGTAAACTGACCAAACCAAAAATGCAGACAGCAAAACAACAACTCAACAAACTCATTCCAATCCTCAAACATCAAACCCAACACAATATCAACACATCTCAAAATCAAGATTTTCAAAAATGACAAGAAAAATCATAACAATTCCGATCGTCGTTAGATCTTCGAACCGTCTTAGATATACGATCACTACTAACTCATAATCATCCTCTCCGAATATAAACAAATTCTGACAACATCGATAAATTCAAACTTCTCAGAATTAAGATAAACTTACTTCCAAACGGATCACTCGTCGCTGTGATCATAGATATCAAGTCAGAAATCAATTCTATCAGACGGATTGAGCTAGAATCGAAATCACAAAGCTTGGGGGAAAGCTTTCTCGCCTTCAATGGATGGAACACGGTTGGATGGGATGAAGGAGTGATGGGAAAGACTTAGTCAAAGTCTAATAATATAACAAATCCCATATTTGCATTTTAGTCCCTGAAAATTTTGAAAACAGCAAATTAGACCCTATTCTCTAAAAAGTCGGCTCTTGAATTCTGAAATCACTGTTTATCTCAAATAACATCAACTAAGATAAAAACGGGGCGTTACAATTCTCCCCCTCTAATAAAAGATTTCGTCCTCGAAATCATCGATATCAACTCATAAGAAGAAAATTAATAATTCAAGAATAGAATTAAGAACTCACATCAGATGAATAAATCAGGAAATCTCTGTCTCATGTCAGATTCTGTCTCTCAAGTCACTTCTTCGACTCCGTGACGACTCCACTGAATTTTACCAAAGGAATCGATTTGGTTCTGAGCTGCTTCTCCTTTCTGTCAAGGATCTGAATCGGTCTCTCAAAGTAACTCAGAGTTTCATCAAGTTCGGCTTCGTCTGGCTGAATCACATGGGAAGGATCGGGATGGTATTTCCTCAGCATCGAGACGTGAAAGACGTCGTAAATACCAGATAAAAGAAGGAGGAAGTGCTAAACGGTAGGCTAGATCGCCTATCTTCTGTAAAATCTCATACGGACCGATGAATCTCGGTGTCAACTTCCCTCTCTTCCCAAATCTAACAGTACCTCTAAACGGAGAAATGTTCAAGAATACTCGGTCACCCTGATCAAAAGATAGAGGTTTGCGTCGGATATTTGCATACTTAGCTTGTCGGTCCTGGGCAGTCTTCATTCTCAATCGAATAATCTTCACTTGCTCAGCCATATCACGAATCATATCTGGTCCCAAGTCTGGGGACTCAGACATCTCATCCCAGTACAGAGGAGATCTGCACTTCTTTCCATACCAAGCTTCGAATGGTGTCATTCCTATACTCGTTTGGAAGCTGTTGTTGTACGAAAATTCAACGAGAGGCAATGAATCTTGCCAAGTAGTGCCAAATTCAAGCACCACTGCTCACAGCATATCCTCTAGAGTCTGAATTGTCCGCTCTGATTGACCGTCGGTCTGAGGATGATATGTTGTACTCAAGTGCAATCTAGTACCAGGGGCTTCCTGTAGACTATGCCAGAAATGGGAAGTAAACCGAGGATCTCTGTCTGAAACAATCGATCTCGGCACACCGTGCAATCTGAAAATCTCTATAACATACAACTCTGCCATCTGATCGTGTCGGTATGTCATCCGATACGGAATGAAACAAGCAGACTTCATCAAACGGTCAATCACTACCCAAATGGCATCGCATCCTCAAACAGATCGGGGTAGTTTTGTGACAAAATCCATCGAAATATGATCCCACTTCCATTCCAGAATAGACAGACTGTGCAGAAGCCCACCTGGTCTCTTTCACTCGGCTTTAACCTGCTGACAGTTCAAACAATGAGATACAAACCTCATTACATCCTTCTTTTACTTCTTCCACCAGAACTGACTCTTCAAGTCGTTATACATCTTTCGGCCTCCTGGATGAACACTGAACCGACTTCAATGCGCCTCTCTCAGAATACGCTGTCTTAACTCATCAATCTCAGGCACAACAATACGGCTATTCACAAATAAAACATCATCCCTGACCTGAAACTCAGACTGGTGTCCAGATCTCACCTTCTCTATCGAATTCTGAATACTCTCATCTGATTTCTGTGCTTCTCTGATCGACACAAACAACTCTGGCTCGGCCTAAATCGCACAAACTCTGATCAGATTTCTATCTGACTCAAACTCCAACCCAGAAGTGCAACAGTCGTTGATCAATTGAGAAACACCAACCGTCGAAAGAGATAAAGATCAAAGCTTACGACTCAAAGCATCAGCAGCTGCATTCGACTTCCCCGGGTAATACTTAATCTTGCAGTTGAAGTCCTTCAATAAATCTAGCCATCTCCTCTGCCTCATATTCAACTCAGACTGTGAAAATAAGTACTTAAGACTCTTCTGATCCGAAAAGATCTCAAAAGACTCACCGTACAAGTAGTGACGCCATATCTTCAGGGCGAAAACAATAGCAGCGAGTTCAAGATCATGAACTGGATAACGAGTCTCGTGCGGTTTCAACTGTCTTGACGCATATGCTATCACGTGCTTCCTTTGCATAAGAATACATCCGAGACCAAGATGAGAAGCATCGCAATAAACTGTGAAACCTCCGATACCAGATGGAATAAAAAGAATCGGAGCACTGGTTAATCTCTTCTTCAACTCAACAAAACTGGCTTTACAATCATCTGTCCACAGAAAAGGAGCATTTTTCTGAGTCAGCTGGGTAATAGGCTTCGCAATAGAAGAGAAACCCTGAATAAATCTGCGATAGTAACCCGCCAACCCCATAAAACTGGGATTTCTGGCACAGAAGTCGGCCTGCGCCAGTTCATCACTGCTTCTATCTTGCTGGGATCAATAGAAATCCCATCTCCTAAAATAATGTGCCCCGGAAAGACAACTCTGTCAAGCCAAAACTCGCACTTCAAAAGCTTGGCGAATAACTGTTCTGCCCTCAAAATTTGTAAAACTGTTCTCAGATGCTCTGCATGCTCGGCACAACTCTTAGAATAAATTAAGATATCATCAATGAAAATAATCACAAACTCATCAAGAAAACGCTGAAAGATTCGGTTCATCAATCCCATAAAGATTGCTGGGTCATTGGTCAAACTGAACGGCATGACAAGAAATTCAAAGTGGCCATACCTTGCTCGAAACGCAGTCTTAGGGACATCTTCTTCCCAAACTCTCAGTTTATGATACCCAGACCTCAAATATATCTTAGAATAGATACAAGAACCCTGCAACTGGTCCAAAAGGTCATCGATACGTGGTAAAGGATACCTGTTCTTAACTGTCGCCTGATTCAGTTGGCGGTAGTCAATGCAGAGACGCATAGAGCCATCTTTCTTTCTAACAAACAGGACAGGAGCACCCCAAGGTGACACACTAGGTCTAATGTATCCCTTGGCAATAAAATCTTCCAATTGCTCCTTCAGTTC
This sequence comes from Henckelia pumila, assembly GCF_033568475.1. NCBI lineage: Eukaryota > Viridiplantae > Streptophyta > Magnoliopsida > Lamiales > Gesneriaceae > Henckelia > Henckelia pumila. The sequence continues at coordinate 219,105,734 of NC_133123.1, forward strand.
TTTCAATTCGATCGGAGCCATTCTATACGGAGCTTTAGAAATCAGCTGAGTACCTGACGTCAGTTCGATGCCAAATTCAATTTCACGAATAGGCGGTAATCCCGGAATCTCATATGCAAACACATCAGGGAATTCCCTAACCACTGGTATATCATTCAGTTCAGGGCTAGAATTCAGAATATCGATCGCATAAACAAGAAATCCTTCGGCTCCTCTCTGTAATAATATAGTCATAGATAAGACAGATATCAAAGGAATCTTAGAACGAGAACCCTTACCGAAGAATCTCCATCCATCTGCCATATCTGGTCTGAACCGAACTACTTTCTGAAAACAGTCCATTGTAGCCCTGTACTCAGTCAAAACATCTATCCCAACAATGCAATCAAAATCAGACACACTAAGTACAATACAGTCAAACTCGATCGAATTTTCTTCAAACTTCAACTCACAGTTTCTAACCAATTTCTTCGACACAATTCCTCCACCCAAAGGTGAAGTAATCGAAACAAAAGAAGGTAAAGGCTCAATAGGTAAAGCATGCATCAAAACAAATTTCTCTGAGATAAACGAGTGAGATGCACCTGTATCTATTAGAATGTATGCAGAATATCCAAAAATCTTACAGTTACCTGAAATCACGTCATCAGTTGCTGCCTGAGCCTGATCCTCATTCAGAGCAAACACTTTAGCCTGCGGTCGGGAAGGTTGGTTCGAACTTTGGTTACCTCCCTGATGGTTCTGCTACTGAGGTTGGAACGAGTGAACTGCAGTAGCCTGTCTCCCAGGCTGAGATGACTGTCGAGAGGTATTCCTACTCTGAGTCTGGTCAGAAGCTTTCTGTGGACACTGTCTGGCATAATGCCCTGTCTGCTGGTAGATGTAACAGTTCCCAAAGATTCCCCTACACTGGTCGCTGGAGTGTCGTCCTCCACACCTATTACATGAAGCTCCCGAGGAACCTTAACCCTGTCTAGAACTGAACTGTCTCGAGCCACTCGAGCTCGAAGAATTGCTTCCCGACTTCTTGAACTGTTTCCCTTTGGGATGGAAATAGTTCTTTTTGCTACCACCACTGCTACTACCCTCATTCATCGGCGGTTGATTCTGATACTGCCTTTGTTGTTGCTGTTTAGGCTGGTACTGATTCTCCCTATTCCTCATCAGTCTCGCTTCTGCTCCCTTTGCCTGATCCATCGCATCAGAAAAGTTATCTGGCATCCCAGTATTCACCAGAATAAAGATGTCAGGGTGCAAACCGTTAATGAACTGGTCTGCTTTTGCCTCCTCATTGTCGGCAATATGCGGAGTGAACCTTAATAAATTGTCAAACTTCACAACATAGTCCTCAATACACATATTACCTTGCCTCAAATTTGAAAACTCGGCACCTTTATCCATTCTATAGGAAACTGGAAAGAATCTCTTATAGAACTCTGCTCTAAAAAGTGCCCAAGTAATTGTCGTACCTTTATTCTCCTTGGCTCTTTTGATAGTCATCCACCAACTCTTTGCCACTCCTTGAAGTTGATGAATTACCAATCTCGTTCTGCGGTCATCCGAGTAGTCAAGAGACTCAAAGAGCTGATCAATATCTTCCAACCAACTCTTGCAATCGACTGGATTTTCCTTCCCATTCAAATACGGCGGCCTAAAAGATTGGAACCTCTTCAGTAAGGCTTCCATAGGCGTGATCGTGTCATCCATCTGTACCACCGGAGGAGTCATAACCGGAGGAGTTTCTGTCGTAGGAATAATCGGTGGAGTATTCATGTCTAGCCTTCTTCGAGTACCCATCTAAATTGACAGGGGTTAGAACACGGATAATTCAATTCACATCTTACAGTTCAGTGTCATGAAACCTCTGATCGTCTTACCAATTCGATAGATGGAACTCAGATCAATGCATGAAAACAGTTCATATCTCAATCAAATCATGCTTTAAAAATTTAAATCTCCAAGTCACGTAATTCAAATAAATTTTCAATTCATAAAGTATGCTCGCATATTCTGTAATCATAGAATTAAACAATCACATGCGAGAATTTAAGGTCAAGCGGACTCGATCTACCCCGCTCACTTCTAGAACAAATTCCAGGAACTTATCGCTTTGATACCACTTAATCTGAGACATTGGTTCTAAACATCAATTAAAGGAGTAATTAAAAATAAGCAAGCATTAAAAGCCAACACAATTTTATTTTTTTTTTATAAAAGGGCCCGCGCGGGCATGCACGGCGCCCAGGACTTACATCAGCTGGTGCTTCCTTCGGAGGAGATTTTTCTAACACGTAGAGCATCTTCTCCGAAGTCAAGACAATCTTCAACTTACGGAACCATTCCGTATAGTTTGCGCCAGTCAGTTTATTTTGTTCGAGGATAGAGAATAGTGGATTACGCGAATTCATCTTTATGAAATACTGAAAAGAAACATACAATAATCAGTGATAGTTTAATTAATTTACTAAGACATAAAATAGGCGAAATTTATTTTATGAATCTCACTCCCACTATTTTAACGATTTCACTACCCTCTAGTGAAAACGGAAAACTGTATTCCTTAGTGAGAACATGGAGTCCAATTGACAAACTATGGTCCCGAATAATATCACCCAATCATAATTTTCAAAAGATAGAGCCCAATTGCTTCCAAAGAAACCTCCACGTTTTTACCTCATGTCCAATGAGGGCCCAATAATATGACACCGTTTATTGTGACATGTCAAGATGACCCATCAATATTAAGTTGTGATGGACGGTCACCATGTGGATCTCCCAATAATATGAGCCGATCCCATGGGAGTTCCACCCAACTTACAACATGTGTCGATCCAATGTACAGCTTTTCGACGAACGGGCCCCCCCAATAATATGAGCCGGACCGTATCCGCGGGTAGCATCTCATACATTGATCGTTGATGGAAGGTAGGAGAATTTAAACAATTTTAAATTTCCTTTATTTATCTTGATATCAATTTTAAATCATATTTAAAATGATGGATTTTAATTTTGAAAATTTGTCTCATCATTTTAAAATTTTTATGCTTGCCGGATTCACACAATTTAGTATAAAACATGCATACAACAATAATATCATATATTATATAGGATGATCGATTCCATTTCTAATCAACCCGTGGTTGCCAATCACGAGTCTTAGTCCAATCCTAGGTAATATGCAGGTATGCAATGCAATCCTATTACATTGAGCTTCCGATTTACATTTCTTCAGTCTTTATTGTCTGCTGGGCCCACCTCCGTCTTCAAATCTTCATCTCCCACTAAATCTAATGTATTTACAATAAATAACAATGACAAGTAGGGGATACATTTTAAGGGGTGGGAACGGGCCATAAACCAGGCCCACTTTTATTTCATATGACAATTCATATTGAGCCATAAACCAGGTCCATTAATAAATCCAACAACAATAAAAACAAATGTAAATTCCTAACATACACCTACAAAATTGGTCATGGCAATCGATCATCCTTATCCAATAACATTTAATTCAAAATTAATTTATTGGATAACATGCAATGGAAAATTTAAATTAAAAGGATAAAATCATATTCCATATATAAAATCTTATTTTACATACAAAATCATATTTTATCTTTTTATCAAATAAAATCATATTTTACATATAAAATCCAATTTTATACATAAAATCATATTTTACTCAATATTTCCATAAGATCATATCTTATCATCAATTGTACCAAAAATAATTAATTTCATAAAATCTGATTTAACGGATAAAATCTATAAATTTTCAAAAAATTCAAATTTATCCAAAAATCAATTTTAAAATTTTCGGACTCGAACAATTCGATCCGACGCCTCGTGGACTAATCAAAAACAATTTTCGATCGGACCAAAAATAGAATTTTAACATATTAAAATTTTAATTTTAAAATTAAAAATTAATTTTTTTCGCGTGCCGCCCGGGACGCTCTCGGGCCGGGCAGCCTGGCTGCCCCTAGGGCAGCGATGATCGCTGCCCGTGTTTTTGCCCGAAAAATTTTTAATTAAAAAATTTATTTTGTTTCAAAAACCGAGGCTTAAAAAATTTTTGTACAATCGATTAATTTAATCGCTTGATATGAGCAACCTGGCTCTGATACCACTGTTGGAGAACGGCGATCAGATCAATCAAAATTGATACCCGGTGCAGCGGAAGTTTAAAAATTTTATATGGAACGATTCCATAATGGGTATCAAAACTTTACGATTAAATTGTGTGTGTAAAAATTAAATAACAATTATAAATTTTTACCTCCAATTTCGAATCGAGATTATGGACACCAACAGATTAATCTGCTCTTGTTGTATATCCCTGGAACTGATGGACGAACTGTTCTTCAATCAGGTCCACGAACAGAGATTTAATCCCTCTGATAGATTGCACTAGAAAATCTATCAGAAGTTTCTACGAAGAGAATTAACGAATTTGATCCGTTAAACCAGACTGTAATTCAAAAATTCACAGGCTGGATTTTTCCTGAGTAGAGAGGGAAAGGGGGCGGCCACTTTGAGAGAAAATCAGCTAGGTTTTCGAAAATTGTGACCCTGTTGTATAATTTCTGTACTGCAATAACTTATTTATAATATGGGCTGCTAACAGCTTAGGGCCCATTAGTCATAAGTTCAAGCCTGACAAGCAAAGCCCGCATGTTCAAAAATTAATATAAAATTCATCGTGACTCAGATTGATAAACCAATTTCACCAATGTGTACAGAAACCATTTCTGCATCTTTTAAAGTCAAGATAAATTTTTCTGAATCCGAATTCAGTGATTTCCAAAAATGTCCATCCCTATGTCATTTTAGGAAATCTTACTCCTCTACTCTTAAATAAGAAGTCCAACTTCTTTGTTCATTAAATTTAACTCTTTAAATTTAACTATCTCAATGGGGATTAAAAATCCATTACTTTGTGTGACCCTCAATGGTTCAGGGATACAGCTAGTCGTGGGCTCACAACTCCTTGTGACTCGGAACAACAATTTCCGACTTGCCCATCGAATCGTGGTAAGAGCGCCTAGCAACATCGCCCCATGATTCCCTAGGTATCACTGATAGTGCCTACAAGAACCAATAGATTTTGGTTAGCGTACAGTACGGTCCCTTCATCCATATATCCCGATCGAATCAACAACCATTGGTAAATCGAGAGTCGTTCTAGATTCGATAACTATGCAACGCATCTTGAAGATCAAATAGTGACATCGCATGTGCTACTAAGAAACCATTTCCTAAAACACATCATGTACTCTGGCCAGAGATTCGTCACACTAATATCTCCTCAGATTGCATAGGATATCCACACTCGCAAGTATGTGGTGAATCCTTGACAACAAAGCATCGACTCCTATATGTGTCGTAACTGTACCCAATCCCGATACCTGATGACCCCAATAGAGTCGGTAAATGAGTCAAAGCACAGTACTAGCATATAGAGTTTCAATGATGTTTCAAGTAGTAAGGACTAATGGTGTAAAACCAAAACCGCGGACTTTATCCACTCGATAAGTGATAACCACTTGGAAAGTCCGGATAGGGTAGTTCGATCATTCATCATATGAATATCCATTTGCATGCTTCAAACATCTCTATGTTCCCTACCAATGAAACGTGGTACTCTGCATCGAAAATGCTAGTCTCAAACTCGAGCGATCCTTATCCTTATTATCGGACGGCTCAATCGACTAGGAACTGTTTAGAATATACAGTGACTATAAGATGTGTTTCATGATAGTCATCCCCATGTACTACCACATCTTACATACACTATAGTACATTCAAGGTCTTTATCAAAACAACAATAGTATATCACAATATAACAATATGAAGAAAGATAAAGTCATTGCCATTAATAAAAGTGTAAATTATATTAAACAAAAGATTGTTTATACAAAGAGTCATCAAAGCCCTTAGCCACAAGTTGGCTCACCGAGCACCCACTCTTTCATCGGCCACCACTAGGATTGAATTAGTGGAATATGTGAATGTGTGTATATAATTATTATGGGGAAGGATTAATTAGGCACAATTAAGCCATGCATGGAAAAGTGCAAGTCATGCATGGAAAATTGTAAACTATCATCCAACTCTTCAAATTCCATCACACACAAACATATATATATCATATATATATATTGTTGAAAAACGGTGATCAGATCAATCAGAATTGATGCCCGGTGCAGCGGAAGTTTAAAAATTTTGTATGGAACGATTCCATATCATGGGTATCAAAACTTTACGATTAAATTGTGCGTGTAAAAATTAAATAACAATTAAATTTTTACCTTGAATCTCAAAACGAGATTATGGACACCAACAGATAACTCTGCTCTTGTTGTATATCCCAGGAACTGATGGACGAACAATTCTTCAATCAGGTCCACGAACAGAAGTTTAATCCCTCTGATAGATTGCACTAGAAAATCTATCAGAAGTTTCTACGAAGAGAATTAACGAATTTGATCCGTTAAACCAGACTGCAAATTCAAAATTCACAGGCTGGAATTTTTCGAGCAGAGAGGGAGAGGGGCGGTGGCCACAGTAGGGAAAAACTAGGGTTTTCGAAAAATTTTGTGACCTCTGTTGTGTAATTTCTGTACTGCAATAACTTATTTATAATGTGGGCTGCTAACAGCTTAGGGCCCATTAGTCATAAGTTCAAGCCTGACAAGCAAAGCCCGCATGTTCAGAAATTAATATAAAATTCATCGTGACTCAGATTGATAAACCAATTTCACCAATGTGCACAGAAACCATTTCTGCATCTTTTAAAGTCAAGATAAATTTTCTGAATCCGAATTCAGTGATTTCCAAAAATGCCCATCCCTATGTCATTTTAGGAAATCTTACTCTTCTACTCTGATATAAGAAGTCCTACTTCTTTGTTCATTAAATTTAACTCTTTAAATCTAACTATCTCAACGGGGATTAAAAATCCATTACTTGTGTGACCCTCAATGGTTCAGGGATACAACTAGTCGTGGGCTCACAACTCCTTGTGACTCGGAACAACAATTTCCGACTTGCCCATCGAATCATGGTAAGAGCGCCTAGCAACATCGCCCCATGATTCCCTAGGTATCACTGATAGTGCCTGCAAGAACCAATAGATTTTGGTTAGCGTACAGTACGGTACCTTCAACCATATATCCCGATCGAATCAACAACCATTGGTAAATCGAGAGTCGTTCGAGATTCGATAACTATGCAATACATCTTGAAGATCAAATAGTGACATCGCATGTGCTACTAAGAAACCATTTCCTAAAACACATCATGTACTCTGGCCAGAGATTCGTCACACTAATATCTCCTCAGATTGCATAGGATATCCACACTCGCAAGTATGTGGTGAATCCTTGACAACAAAGCATCGACTCCTATATGTGTCGTAACTGTACCCAATCCCGATACCTGATGACCCCAATAGAGTCGGTAAACGAGTCAAAGCACAGTACTAGCATATAGAGTTTCAATGATGTTTCAAGTAGTAAGGACTAATGGTGTACAACCAAAACCGCGGACTTTATCCACTCGATAAGTGATAACAACTTGGAAAGTCCGGATAGGGTAGTTCGATCATTCATCATATGAATATCCATTTGCATGCTTCAAACATCTCTATGTTCCCTACCAATGAAACGTGGTACTCTGCATCGAAAATGCTAGTCTCAAACTCGAGCGATCCTTATCCTTATTATCGGACGGCTCAATCGACTAGGAACTGTTTAGAATATACAGTGACTATAAGATGTGTTTCATGATAGTCATCCCCATGTACTACCACATCTTACATACACTATAGTACATTCAAGGTCTTTATCAAAACAACAATAGTATATCACAATATAACAATATGAAGAAAGATAAAGTCATTGCCATTAATAAAAGTGTAAATTATATTAAACAAAAGATTGTTTATACAAAGAGTCATCAAAGCCCTTAGCCACAAGTTGGCTCACCGAGCACCCACTCTTTCATCGGCCACCACTAGGATTGAATTAGTGGAATATATGAATGTGTGTATATAATTATTATGGGGAAGGATTAATTAGGCACAATTAAGCCATGCATGGAAAAGTGCAAGTCATGCATGGAAAATTGTAAACTATCATCCAACTCTTCAAATTCCATCACACACAAACATATATATATCATATATATATATTGTTGAAAAACGGTGATCAGATCAATCAGAATTGATGCCCGGTGCGGCGGAAGTTTAAAAATTTTGTATGGAACGATTCCATATCATGGGTATCAAAACTTTACGATTAAATTGTGCGTGTAAAAATTAAATAACAATTAAATTTTTACCTTGAATCTCAAAACGAGATTATGGACACCAACAGATAACTCTGCTCTTGTTGTATATCCCAGGAACTGATGGACGAACAATTCTTCAATCAGGTCCACGAACAGAAGTTTAATCCCTCTGATAGATTGCACTAGAAAATCTATCAGAAGTTTCTACGAAGATTATTAACGAATTTGATCCGTTAAACTAGACTGCAAATTCAAAATTCACAGGCTGGAATTTTTCGAGCAGAGAGGGAGAGGGGCGGTGGCCACAGTAGGGAAAAACTAGGGTTTTCGAAAAATTTTGTGACCTCTGTTGTGTAATTTCTGTACTGCAATAACTTATTTATAATGTGGGCAGCTAACAGCTTAGGGCCCATTAGTCATAAGTTCAAGCCTGACAAGCAAAGCCCGCATGTTCAGAAATTAATATAAAATTTATCGTGACTCAGATTGATAAACCAATTTCACCAATGTGCACAGAAACAATTTCTGCATCTTTTAAAGTCAAGATAAATTTTCTGAATCCGAATTCAGTGATTTCCAAAAATGCCCATCCCTATGTCATTTTAGGAAATCTTACTCTTCTACTCTGATATAAGAAGTCCTACTTCTTTGTTCATTAAATTTAACTCTTTAAATTTAACTATCTCAACGGGGATTAAAAATCCATTACTTGTGTGACCCTCAATGGTTCAGGGATACAGCTAGTCGTGGGCTCACAACTCCTTGTGACTCGGAACAACAATTTCCGACTTGCCCATCGAATCATGGTAAGAGCGCCTAGCAACATCGCCCCATGATTCCCTAGGTATCACTGATAGTGCCTGTAAGAACCAATAGATTTTGGTTAGCGTACAGTACGGTCCCTTCAACCATATATCCCGATCGAATCAACAACCATTGGTAAATCGAGAGTCGTTCGAGATTCGATAACTATGCAATACATCTTGAAGATCAAATAGTGACATCGCATGTGCTACTAAGAAACCATTTCTTAAAACACATAATGTACTCTGGCCAGAGATTCGTCACACTAATATCTCCTCAGATTGCATAGGATATCCACACTATCAAGTATGTGGTGAATCCTTGACAACAAAGCATCGACTCCTATATGTGTCGTAACTGTACCCAATCCCGACACCTGATGATCCCAATAGAGTCGGTAAACGAGTCAAAGCACAATACTAGCATATATAGTCTCAATGATGTTTCAAGTAGTAAGGACTAATGGTGTACAACCAAAACCGCGGACTTTATCCACTCGATAAGTGATAACCACTTGGAAAGTCCGGATAGGGTAGTTCGATCATTCATCGTATGAATATCCATTTGCATGCTTTGAACATCTCTATGTTCCATACCAATGAAACGTGGTACTCGGCATCGCAAATGCTAGTCTCAATCTCGAGCGATCCTTATCCTTATTAACGGACGGCTCAATCGACTAGAAACTGTTTAGAATATACAGTGACTATAAGATGTGTTTCATGATAGCCATCCCCATGTGCCACCACATCTTACATACACTATAGTATATTCAAGGTCTTCATCTAAACATCTTATAGTATGTCACAACATAATAATATGATAAAATATAAAGTAAACGCCATTATAAAAGTGTAAATTATATTAAACAAAAGATTGTTTATACATAGAGTCATAAAAGCACTTAGCCACAAGTTGGCTCACCGGGCACCCACTCTTTCATATATATATATACACGCCCAAAATATATATACATATATAAATATATATATTTAAATGTTTTGAACTTATTTTAATTAATTATTAAACCTAAACCAATTTAAGTTTAATCAATTCATTAAATTCAACTTGAACTCATTCAAGTACACTAGTAACAATAATTATATAACACTATTTTATTTGAGCTCTACTAGACTCAATAGTGTTTAATTATTTGTACATTAAAATGTCAACTAGTGTTAAATTAATTCAACACTTGAATTAATTAACTAAGTTCAAAATAATAGTTTAGAAAATCACCATTTTCATAAACTAATTATTTTAAGTCAACTTTTAATCTTGGAACACATTCACAAATTAAAAGTTACTTATTCCATTCATTCTCCAATTTAGAAGTCAAACTTCCAATTTATTTTACTTATAAACTTCTTTATAAGTTGTTCAACACATTGAACTTATTTTAATCTCAGCGGGATCTAGAACGCTAGTACTTGTGTGACCCTCAATGGTTCACTGATACAACTAGTAGTGGGTTCACATCTCCATGTGATTCGGAATCAACAAGTCCCTTATATGAGCATACCCTATATATAGCTCCATTCTTATTGATCAACACATTGATAATAAGAACGTCAGAAAACTCAAGTCTGATAGTACCCAACCAGTCATGTAAACGTCTAGCAGCATCGCTTACATGACTCCCTAGGTATCAAATGATAGTGCCTGCAAGAACCAATCAATTATGGTTAGCGTACAGTACGGGCCCTTCAACTCATATATCCCAACCGATTCGACAACCATTGGTTTATCGAGAGTTGTCATTGAATCGATAACTATGTGTCATACCGTAGTTGCATCGAAAATGTAATTCAAGAAACTCCTTTCTTAATTACACTTACTCTGATCAGAGATTTCAAGCTACGTATGCATGATATAATATAGGATATCCATACCCGTAGGTAAGCGATGAATCCCCGACTACAATGCATTGACTCCTATATGTTTCGTCACAACACCCAATATTGCCACTTGATGACCCAAGATGAGTCGGTAAACAAGTCAAAGTGAAGCACTAGCACATAGAGTCTCCATGTTGTCCCGGGTCATAAGGACTAATGGTGTACAACCATAAACTAGGACTTCTCCACTCGATAAATGAGAACCACTTGGAAAATCTTTTAGGGAGGGTTGTTCAGTGCACTCTACAAAGAGCACCTATTTGTATGTTTGGACATCTCCATGTCCCCTACCAATGAAACATGGTACTCACTTTGCAAATACTAGTCTCAAGCTCGAGCGGCCTTTATCCTTCTTTATGGCGGCTGAATCGACTAGGAACAGTTTAGAATATACAGTATTCCAAATATGAGTTTCATGATAGTCATCACATGACCATCTCATATTCTTTATACTATTTGTATATTCAAGGGCTTTATCTATGCAGCTTGCATGGGTATAAAGATAAAGATTTGCCAAATTAAATAATGTCAAATATTATTAAAATAAAGATTGTCATACAAGAGTTCTCTCAAGGACCATCGGCCAAAAAAATTTGCTCGACGGGCACCTACTCTAACAATCTCCCACTTGCACTAGAGCCAACTACCCATATTCTTCAAACCCATTGATTCGCGATGCTTTTTGAACAATGGTCCTGGTAAAGGCTTAGTTAGTGGATCAGCAACATTATCTGCGGAGGCAACTCTGTCTAACAAGATATCTCCTCGTTCCACAATTTCCCGGATGATGTGGTATTTTCTCAGTACATGTTTGGATTTCTGATGAGACCTTGGTTCTTTTGCCTGAGCAACGGCACCAGTGTTGTCGCAGTACACCGGGACTGGATCAACTCCATTAGGAATAACGCCCAACTCTTGGACAAAATTCCTAATCCAAACAGCTTCCTTTGCAGCATCGGATGCAGCAATATATTCTGCCTCAGTGGTTGAATCCGCAGTGTTGTTTTGCTTGGAACTCTTCCAACAAACAGCAGCACCATTGAGCATGAATATAAAACCGGAAGTTGACTTCGAATCATCAACATCTCTTTGGAAGCTATAGTCGGTATAGCCTTCCAATTTTAGTTCTCCACCCCCATAAACCAAGAACATATTCTTAGTCTTTCTCAAATACTTGAGAATGTCTTTCACAGCTTTCCAGTATGGAAGACCAGGTTTCGATTGATATCTACTTGTAACACTAAGTGCAAAGGCCACGTTAGGACGTGTAGATATCATCGCATACATGATACTACCAATTGCAGATGCATATGGAATGCGTGTCATCGTCTCTATCTCTGCATCATTCTTGGGAGACATGGACTTGGATAGAGACACACCATGACACATTGGTAGATGTCCTCTCTTAGACTCATCCATCGAGAACCTCTTCATGATGGTATCAATGTATGTGGACTGGGTTAGACCAAGCAATCATTTCGATCTATCCCGATAGATTTGTATTCCCAATACAAAAGATGTTTCACCCAAGTCCTTCATCGAGAACTTACTCGATAACCATACTTTAGTTGATTGCAACATTCCTACATCATTCCCAATGAGTAGAATGTCATCAACATAAAGTACCAGGAATGTCACAGCACTTCCACTGACCTTATGATACACACATGGTTCCTCAGGATTCTTAGTAAACCCAAACTCTTTGATTGTACCATCAAATCTGAGGTTCCAGCTCCTAGATGCCTGTTTGAGACCATAGAGAGATCTCTGAAGTTTGCATACTTTATGCTCACTTACGATAGATGTGAACCCTTCAGGTTGAGACATGTAAATTTCTTTCTTAATATCCTTATTAAGAAAAGCTGTCTTCACATCCATCTGCCATATTTCATAGTCATACCATGCGGCAATGGCAAGCAATATCCTTATGGACTTGAACATTGCGACTGGAGAAAAAGTTTCTTCGAAGTCAACTCCTTGCCTTTGAGTATAACCTTTTGCCACCAATCGAGCCTTGAAGGTCAGAACCTTCCCATCCGTCCCAAGCTTCCTCTTGTAAATCCATTTACACCCTATAGGAACAATTCCTTCAGGTGGATCCACAAGATTCCACACTTGGTTCGAATACATGGAATTCATCTTAGATTCCATAGCTTCAAGCCACTTGGATGAATCGGCATCAGACAATGCTTCCTTGAAGGTCCTTGGATCACATACATGGTCAGGCTCATCTTGGCCCTCTTCAAGAAGCAGACCATACCTCATAGGTGGTCTTGAGATCCTCTCGGATCTTCTAGGAGCTTGTATCTCCTCTCTTGGCTGTTCGGGTGTGGGTTCCACAATCGTGGGTGTTTCTCGAACTTCTTCGAGTTCTATCATCTCCCATTTTCTATCCAATAGAAATTCCTTCTCCAAGAAGGTTTCATTCCTAAAAACAAACACCTTTGTTTCTTTGGGATGATAGAAATAATATCCAACCGAATTCCTTGAATATCCCACGAAGTAGCATAAAATGGATCGAGCATCCAATTTATCTCCCACTATCTGCTTCACATAAGCAGGGAACACCAAATTCTAAGATAAGAATACTTTGTAGGCTTTCCCATCCATATCTCATATGGTGTTTTATCAACTGCCTATGAATGGACATTGTTCAACAACAGTGCCGCTGTCTCAAGCGCATATCCCCAAAAGGATGGTGGCAACTCCGTGAACCCCATCATAGACCGAACCATGTCCATCAAAGTCCGGTTACGACGTTCCGAAACACCATTCAACTGAGGTGTACCAGGAGGAGTCCACTGTGAGAGAATCCCATTCTCCCTAAGATACTCTTGGAATTCAGTACTCAAGTACTCACCACCTCGATCCGATCGAAGTGCCTTGATGTTTTGTCCTAATTGTTTTTCTACTTCATTTCTGAATTCTTTGAACTTTTCAAAAGCTTCAGATTTGTAATTCATCAAAGACACATACCCATACCTAGAGAAGTCATCGGTAAAGGTAATGAAGTAAGAATGTCCATGCTTAGTGGTGATGCTAAGTGGACCACACACATCTGTATGGATCAAATCCAACAGTCCATTGGCTCGCTCCACATGGCCCTTAAAGGGAATTTTGGTCATCTTTCCTTTTAGACAGGGTTCACAAGTAGTAAGAGAATTAATATCAGACATATCAAACTGAAAGAGTGGGTGCTCGGTGAGCCAACTTGTGGCTAAGGGCTTTGATGACTCTTTGTATAAACAATCTTTTGTTTAATATAATTTACACTTTTATTAATGGCAATGACTTTATCTTTCTTCATATTGTTATATTGTGATATACTATTGTTGTTTTGATAAAGACCTTGAATATACTATAGTGTATGTAAGATGTGGTAGTACATGGGGATGTCTATCATGAAACACATCTTATAGTCACTGTATATTCTAAACAGTTCCTAGTCGATTGAGCCGTCCGTTAATAAGGATAAGGATCGCTCGAGTTTGAGACTAGCATTTGCGATGCAGAGTACCACGTTTCATTGGTAAGGAACATAGAGATGTTCGAAGCATGCAAATGGATATTCATACGATGAATGATCGAACTACCCTATCCGGACTTTCCAAGTGGTTATCACTTATCGAGTGGATAAAGTCCACGATTTTGGTTGTACACCATTAGTCCTTACTACTTGAAACATCATTGAAACTCTATATGCTAGTACTGTGCTTTGACTCGTTTACCGACTCTATTGGGGTCATCAAGTGTCGGGATTGGGTACAGTTACAACACATATAGGAGTCGATGCTTTGTTGTCAAGGATTCACCACATACTTGCGAGTGTGGATATCCTATGCAATCTGAGGAGATATTAGTGTGACGAATCTCTGGCCAGAGTATATGATGTGTTTTAAGAAATGGTTTCTTAGTAGCACATGCGATGTCACTATTTGATCTTCAAGATGCATTGCATAGTTATCGAATCTCGAACGACTCTCGATTTACCAATGGTTGTTGATTCGATCGGGATATATGGATGAAGGGACCGTACTGTACGCTAACCAAAATCTATTGGTTCTTGCAGGCACTATCAGTGATACCTAGGGAATCATGGGGCGATGTTGCTAGGCGCTCTTACCATGATTCGATGGGCAAGTCGGAAATTGTTGTTCCGAGTCACAAGGAGTTGTGAGCCCACGGCTAGCTGTATCCCTGAACCATTGAGGGTCACACAAAGTAATGGATTTTTAATCCCCGTTGAGATAGTTAAATTTAAAGATTTAAATTTAATGAAAAAAGAAGTGGGACTTCTTATTTAAGAGTAGAGGAGTAAGATTTCCTAAAATGACATAGGGATGGGAATTTTTGGAAATCACTGAATTCGGATTCAGAAAATTTATCTTGACTTTAAAAGATGCAGAAATGGTTTCTGTGCACATTGGTGAAATTGGTTTATCAATCTGAGTCACGATGAATTTTATATTAATTTCTGAACGTGCGGGCTTTGCTTGTCAGGCTTGAACTTATGACTAATGGGCCCTAAGCTGTTAGCAGCCCACATTATAAATAAGTTATGCAGTACAGAAATTACACAACAGAGGTCACAATTTTCGAAAACCTAGTTGTTTTTCTCTCTAAAGTGGCCGCCCCCCTCCCTCTCTACTCGGGAAAATCCAGCCTGTGAATTTTGAATTTGCAGTCTGGTTTAACGGATCAAATTCGTTAATTCTCTTCGTAGAAACTTCTGATAGATTTTCTAGTGCAATCTATCAGAGGGATTAAATCTCTGTTCGTGGACCTGATTGAAGAACAGTTCGTCCATCAGTTCCATGGATATACAACAAGAGCAGAGTAATCTGTTGGTGTCCATAATCTCGATTCGAGATTGGAGGTAAAAATTTATAATTGTTATTTAATTTTTACACACAATTTAATCGTAAAGTTTTGATACCCATTATGGAATCGTTCCATATAAAAATTTTAAACTTCCGCTGCACCGAGTATCAATCCTGATTGATCTGATCACCGTTCTTCAACAGTGGTATCAGAGCCAGGTTGCTCAGATCAAGCGATTAAATTAATCGATTGTACGAAAAAAATTTTAAGCCTCGGTTTTTGAAACAAAATAAATTTTTTTTTTAAAATAAAATTTTTTTTCGGGCAAAACACGGGCAGCGAGGGTCGCTGCCCGTCGCTGCCCTGGGCAGCGACGGGCTGCCCGGCCCGAGCCCCTTTGGGGCGCGGGCAGCCCGGGAGTGTCCCAGGCGGCCCGGAAAAAATTTAATTTTTAATTTTAAATTAAAATTTTAATATGTTAAAATTCTATTTTTGGTCCGATCGAAAATTGTTTTTGATTGATCCACAAGGCGTCGGATCGAATTGTTCGAGTCTGAAAATTTTAAAATTGATTTTTGGATAAATTTGAATTTTTGGAAAATTTATAGATTTTATCCGTTAAATCAGATTTTATGAAATTAATTATTTTTTGGTACAATTGATGATAAGATATGATCTTATTGAAATATTGAGTAAAATATGATTTTATGTATAAAATTGGATTTTATATGTAAAATATGATTTTATTTGATAAAAAGATAAAATATGATTTTGTATGTAAAATAAGATTTTATATATGGAATATGATTTTATCCTTTTAATTTAAATTGCCATTGCATGTTATTCAATAAATTAATTTTGAATTAAATATTATTGGATAAGGATGATCGATTGCCATGACCAATTTTGTAGGTGTATTTTAGGAATTTACATTTGTTTTTATTGTTGTTGGATTTATTAATAGGCCTGGTTTATGGCCCAATATGAATTGTCATATGTAATAAAAGTGGGCCTAGTTTATGGCCCGTTCCCACCCTTTGAAATGTATCCCCTACTTGTCATGGTTATTTATTGTAAATACATTAGACTTAGTGGGAGATGAAGATTTGAAGACGGAGGTGGGCCCAGCAGACAATAAAGACTGAAGAAATGTAAATTGGAAGCTCAATGTAATAGGATTGCATTGCATACCTGCATATTACCTAGGATTGGACTTAGACTTGTGATTGGCAACCACGGGTCGATTAGAAATGGAATCGATCATCCTATATAATATATGATATTATCATTGTATGCATGTTTTAGACAAAATTGTATGAATCCCGCAAGCATACAAACTTTTTAAAATGATGAGACAAATTTTCAAAATTAAAATCCCTCATTTTAAATATGATTTAAAATTGATATCAAGATAAATAAAGGAAATTTAAATATTGTTTAAATGTTCCTACCTTCCATCAACGATTAATGTATGAGATGCTACCCGCGGATACGGTTCGGCTCATATTACTGGGGGGGGCCCGTTCGTCGAAAAGCTGTACATTGGATCGACACATGTTGTAAGTTGGGTGGAACTTCCATGGGATCGGCTCATATTATTGGGGGATCCACATGGCGACCGTCCATCACAAATTAATATTGATGGGTCATCTTGACATGTCACAATAAACGGCGTCATATTATTGGGCCCCTTATTGGACATGAGGTAAAAACGTGGAGGTTGCTTTGGAAGCAATTGGGCTCTACCTTTTGAAAATTATGGTTGGCTGATATTATTCGGGACCATAGTTTGTCAATTGGACTCCATGTTTCCACTAAGGAAAACAGTTTTCCGTTTTCACTAGAGGTTAGTGAAATCGTTAAAATAGTGGGAGTGAGATTCATAAAATAAATTTCGCCTATTTTATGTCTTAATAAATTAATTAAACAATCACTGATAATTGTCTGTTTCTTTTCAGTATTTCATTAAGATGAATTCGCGCAATCCACTATTCTCTATTCTCGAACAAAATAAACTGATTGGCGCAAACTATACGGAATGATTCCGTAAGTTGAAGATTGTCTTGACCTCGGATAAGATGCTCTACGTGTTAGAAAAATCTCCTCCGAAGGAAGCACCAGCTGATGTAAGTCCGGAAGAGTTGGCCAAACTTGATACATGGTGGGACCATGATATCAAGGCCAAATGCTATATGCAAGCCTCGATGTCTGATGAACTCCAGAGACGATTTGAGGATACCATGAATGCTGCTGACATTCACGTACAACTCAAGGAACTTTTTGGGGCTCAATCGAGAGCTGAAAGGTTCGCTACTGTAAAAGAGCTAATGACGTGTCGCATGCGTGAAGGGACTTCGGTCCGTGATCATGGGGTATGAGTGATTTGGCTCATAAAAAAGTTGGTAACGCTTGATTTGGTGTTGGAGCATGAACTCAACGTGGACTTATTATTTCTATCTCTTCCTTCTTCGTTTGACGGATTTGTGGTGAATTTCAATATGAACAAGATAGAGGCCTCCCTTGAAGAGATGGTCAATATGCTTGTAACATATGAATCCACTTTAAAGAAGGATAAACCGGCTTTCTTGGTGGGCTCCTCTTCTTCTGCTAAGAAGGGGCCAAGTACAAAGGGTAAGAAACGTTCTGTCCCACCCAAGAAAACCGAACCCGAGAAGAAGTACAAGACAAAGGCTTCAAACATGAAAAAGTCCAAGGATGTTTGCCATTACTGCAAGAAGCCCGGTCATTGGAAACGTAACTACAAGGAATATCTAGAGCAGTTGCGAACTGCGAAGGGTATGTTCTATATTGAAATAAATGTTTCACTTAATACTACTTCTTGGGTATTGGATACCGGATGTGGATCTCACATTTGCAATGATTTGCAGGTGATGACAAGAAGTCGCAAGCTTAGAATGGGTGAGATCCAGCTGAGGCTCGGAAATGGTTCCAGAGTTGAAGCTAAAGCTGTGGGAGATGTTTATTTAATTTTGCAGAACGGTTTTAAGTTACTTTTGAGAGATGTTTTATTTGTTCCAGATTTGATTAAAAACATTATTTCTGTTTCTATGCTTGATAGAGATGGTTATTCTTGCAATTTTGTGAATGGGATTTGCAATATTTACAAGAATGAATGCTTGATTGGAAATGGACAACTTGAAAACGATCTATATAACTTAAAATTAAAAGATATTCCAATAAATTATGTTGATAAACCGGTAACAACAAACAAAAGGAAAATCGATAGTCAAAACCCGGCAAACCTTTGGCATGCTAGGCTAGGTCATATTTTCTCAAGGAGGATGAACAAGCTAGTGGGAGAGGGCATGTTTGATATGTCTGATATTAACTCTCTACCTACTTGTGAATCCTTCCTGAAAGGAAAAATGACTAAATCTCCTTTTAAGGGGAAACCTGAGCGTAGTCAAAATCTGTTGGATTTGATCCATACAGATGTTTGTGGTCCATTTAGAATTGGTACTCAATATGGCCACACCTACTTCATTACCTTTACTGATGATTATTCAAGGTATGGGTATTTATATTTAATGAAATATAAGTCTGAAGCATTTGAAAAGTTCAAAGAATTCAAGGCTGAAGTAGAAAACAAGCTAGGTAAAAGTATTAAAGCACTTCGATTGGATCGAGGTGGAGAATACTTAAGTACCGAGTTTTTGGACTATCTGAAAAAGAATGGGATTCTCTCTCATTGGACTCCTCCTATGACACCTCAGCTGAATGGTGTATCGGAGCGTCGTAATCGAACTTTGTTGGACATGGTTCGATCCATGATGAGCTTCACTGAGCTTCCACCTTCGTTTTGGGGCTATGCGCTTGAAACGGCGGTATTGTTGTTGAACAACGTCCACACCAAAGCAGTGGACAAAACACCATACGAGTTATGGAATGGCAAAGCTCCTAAGTATTCGTACTTGAGGATTTGGGGATGTCCTGCTTACGTGAAGCAGACAGTGGGAGATAAGTTGGATAGTCGATCCACCTTATGTTATTTTGTAGGGTATCCAAAAAATTCAATCGGATATTATTTCTATCATCCTGCTGAAACAAAGGTGTTTGTTTCAAGGAACGCCACCTTCTTGGAGAAGGAGTTCTTATTGGATAAAAAAGGCGAGATGATGGAACTCGACGAAATTCGAGAAGAACCCGAAATACAAAATAATGATCCTACACCTCAGGAACCATTGATAGACACGCCTATACCTAGAAGATCCGAGAGAACTTCTAGACCTCCTATTCGATATGGTCTCAAACAAGCATCAAGAAGTTGGAACCGGAAATTTGATGAAACAATAAAGGATTTTGGTTTCATCAAGAACCCGGAGGAACCATGCGTGTACAAGAAAGTAGTTAAGGATGCTGTGACATTCTTAGTACTTTATGTTGATGACATCCTACTCATTGGGAATGATGTAGGGATGTTGCAGTCAACAAAGATATGGTTATCAGGTAGATTCTCAATGAAGGATTTGGGTGAGGCATCCTATATTCTAGGGATACAGATCTATAGAGATAGATCTAAGAGAATGATAGGACTCACTCAAGCAATCTACATCGACACCATATTGAAACGGTTTTCAATGGATGGGTCCAAGAGAGGACATCTACCTATGTGTCATGGAGTTTCTCTATCCAAGTCTATGTGTCCCAAGACTGATGAAGAGATAGAAAAAATGACACATGTACCATATGCGTCAGCCATAGGTAGTATCATGTATGGGATGATATCTACCAGACTGGATGTAGCATTTGCTCTGAGTGTCACGAGCAGATATCAAGCTAATCCCGGTCAAATGCATTGGAAAGCCGTGAAGGACATTCTTAAGTACTTACGAAGGACTAAGAATATGTTCATGGTATATGGAGGAAGAGAACTGAAATTGGAAGGCTATACCGACTCTAGCTTCCAAAGTGACGTGGATGACTCGAAGTCAAACTCTGGATTTGTGTTCATGCTCAATGGCGGTGCTGTCTCTTGGATGATTTCCAAGCAGGACACCACAGCGGATTCCACCACTGAGGCAGAATACATTGCAGCATCAGCTGCTGCTAAATAGGCCATTTGGATGAGGAATTTCGTCCAAGAGTTGGGCGTTATTCCTGAAGTTGTTGGTCCAATCCCGGTGTACTGTAACAACATGGGTGCCGTTGCTCAGGCAAAGAAACCAAGGTCTCATCAAAGATCCAAACACGTACTGAGGAAATACCACATCATCCGGGAGATCGTGGAAAGAGGAGACATTACTGTCGAGAAAGTGGCCTCTGCAGACAATATCGCTGATCCACTTACTAAGCCCTTGCCAGGACCATTATTTGACAAACATCGCGAAGCAATGGGTCTACGTAGTATGACTAGTTGGCTTTAGGGCAAGTGGGAGATTGAAAGAGTGGGTGCCCGGTGAGCCAACTTGTGGCTAAGGGCTTTGATGACTCTTTGTATAAACAATCTTTTGTTTAATATAATTTACACTTTTATTAATGGCAATGACTTTATCTTTCTTCATATTGTTATATTGTGATATACTATTGTTGTTTTGATAAAGACCTTGAATATACTATAGTGTATGTAAGATGTGGTAGTACATGGGGATGTCTATCATGAAACACATCTTATAGTCACTGTATATTCTAAACAGTTCCTAGTCGATTGAGCCCTCCGTTAATAAGGATAAGGATCGCTCGAGTTTGAGACTAGCATTTGCGATGCAGAGTACCATGTTTCATTGGTAAGGAACATAGAGATGTTCAAAGTATGCAAATGGATATTCATACGATGAATGATCGAACTACCCTATCCGGACTTTCCAAGTGGTTATCACTTATCGAGTGGATAAAGTCCGCGGTTTTGGTTGTACACCATTAGTCCTTACTACTTGAAACATCATTGAGACTCTATATGCTAGTACTGTGCTTTGACTCGTTTACCGACTCTATTGGGGTCATCAGGTGTCGGGATTGGGTACAGTTACAACACATATAGGAGTCGATGCTTTGTTTTCAAGGATTCACCACATACTTGCGAGTGTGGATATCCTATGCAATCTAAGGAGATATTAGTGTGACGAATCTCTGGCCAGAGTACATGATGTGTTTTAAGAAATGGTTTCTTAGTAGCACATGCGATGTCACTATTTGATCTTCAAGATGCATTGCATAGTTATCGAATCTCGAACGACTCTCGATTTACCAATGGTTGTTGATTCGATCGGGATATATGGATGAAGGGACCGTACTGTACGCTAACCAAAATCTATTGGTTCTTGCAGGCACTATCAGTGATACCTAGGGAATCATGGGGCGATGTTGCTAGGCGCTCTTACCATGATTCGATGGGCAAGTCGGAAATTGTTGTTCCGAGTCACAAGGAGTTGTGAGCCCACGGCTAGCTGTATCCCTAAACCATTGAGGGTCACACAGAGTAATGGATTTTTAATCCCCGTTGAGATAGTTAAATTTAAAGAGTTAAATTTAATGAACAAAGAAGTGGGACTTCTTATTTAAGAGTAGAGGAGTAAGATTTCCTAAAATGACATAGGGATGGGAATTTTTGAAAATCACTGAATTCGGATTCAGAAAATTTATCTTGACTTTAAAAGATGCAGAAATGGTTTCTGTGCACATTGGTGAAATTGGTTTATCAATCTGAGTCACGATGAATTTTATATTAATTTCTGAACGTGCGGGCTTTGCTTGTCAGGCTTGAACTTATGACTAATGGGCCCTAAGCTGTTAGCAGCCCACATTATAAATAAGTTATTGCAGTACAGAAATTACACAACAGAGGTCACAATTTTCGAAAACCTAGTTGTTTTTCTCTCTAAAGTGGCCGCCCCCCTCCCTCTCTACTCGGGAAAATCCAGCATGTGAATTTTGAATTTGCAGTCTGGTTTAACGGATCAAATTCGTTAATTCTCTTCGTAGAAACTTCTGATAGATTTTCTAGTGCAATCTATCAGAGGGATTAAATCTCTGTTCGTGGACCTGATTGAAGAACAGTTCGTCCATCAGTTCCATGGATATACAACAAGAGCAGAGTAATCTGTTGGTGTCCATAATCTCGATTCGAGATTGGAGGTAAAAATTTATAATTGTTATTTAATTTTTACACACACAATTTAATCGTAAAGTTTTGATACCCATTATGGAATCGTTCCATATAAAAATTTTAAACTTCCGCTGCACCGGGTATCAATCCTGATTGATCTGATCCCCGTTCTCCAACACAAACATGCCTTCTCCCACTTGCTTGTTCATCCTTTTAAAAGATATATGACCTAATCGAGCATGCCATAAGTGTGCTGGATTTAGAGTATCTTGTTTTCTTTTGGATGTTGTTGATATCTCTTGGATATTATACATAAGAATATCTTTCAATTTTAAATTATAGAGATCATTTTCCAATTGTCCTGTACCAATTAAACATTTATTCTTGTAAATATTGCAAAAACCTTTGCCAAATAAACAAGAATATCCATCTTTATCAAGCATAGAAATGGAAACAATGTTTTTCACCAAATCTGGTACAAACAAAACATCTCTCAAACATAATTTAAAATCATTTTCCAACAATAAGTAAACATCTCCAATAGCTTTGGCTGCAACTCTTGCCCCATTGCCCATCCTCAAGAAGGTCTCACCATCCCTAAGTCTCCTACTTCTTGCCATCACCTGCAAATCATTATAGAGATGTGAGCCACAGCCGGTATCTAATACCCAAGAAGAAGAGTTAAGTGAAATGTTTACTTCAATGTAGAACATACCCTTTCCAGAACCATTCTGTTCAAGATATTCCTTGCAATTACGCTTCCAATGTCCAGGTTTCTTGCAGTGATGACATACGTCATTAGTCTTGTTAGCCTTAACTGGTGTGGCTACCACAACGGGACTCGGAGCTTGCCTCTTCAAGGGCACGTTCTTTTTGGGAGCATGGAAGGAACGCTTCTTTCCCTTACCATGTGGTCTATTCTTTGAACCAGATGAAGATCCCACATAAAGAACCGGCTTCTCTTTCTTGATTGTGGATTCAAACGTAACAAGCATGTTAACCAACTCCTCAATGGTTGGATCTAACTTGTTCATGTTGAAATTCACCACAAAAGGATCAAATGAGCTAGGCAGTGACAAGAGCAACACGTCTGTGGTCAACTCAGTTGGTAGCACAAGATCCATGCTAACGAGTTTCTCCACGAGCCCAATAAACTTCAGGCCATGCTCATGGACCGAAGCCCCATCTCGCATGCGCAAAGTGATTAGCTCTTGACAATCGCATGTCGAAGTGGGCGTGTTTGTTCACCAAAGAGTTCTTTGAGATGCAAATGAATGTCAGCAGCATGCTTTGCACTCTCAAAATGTCGCTGAAGCTCATCATTCATAGAAGCCTGCATATAACACTTGGCTTTTAAGTCATGGTCACACCAATCCTTGTAAGTCTGTAGCTCCTCAGAGCTACAATCAGTCGGAGCCGTATCTGGGGGAGACTTATCAAGTGTGTATGCAATCCTCTCCGAGTTCAAGACAATTTTCAGATTTCTTAGCCAATCGAGGTAATTTGGACCAGTCAGTAAATGTTTGTCGAGTATAGTAGATAGCGGATTGCGAATTGATGACATTATCAAAAACTTGTGCTGAAAAATAATAACAGATAAATGTCAATGACTATTTTAAAATATTTAATAAGATATAAAGTGTGGACTTTAACTTTATAAATATTTACTCCCACTGTTTTGACATTTTTACTACCCTCTAGTAAAAACGGAAAACTCCTTTCCTCAGTAGGTACATAAGGTCCAATTAGCCAATCATGATCCCGAATAAAATCAGCCAATCACGATTTCTAAAAGGTAGTTTCCAATTGCATCTCCATGCAACCCTTATGTAAACTTTTGTCTCACGCTTGATTAGGACCCAATAAAATGACGTCGTTCATCTTTACGTGTCAAGCCTTACCCATCGATATCGAACCTTAATGGACGGTCTCCATGAGTTCCCCCAATAATATGAGCCGAAGTCATGGGAGTTCCATGTAGTTCACATCACCATGTCAATGGATGTCACAGCTTTCCGGCATCCAAGCCCCCCCAATAATATGAGCCGAGCATTGAATACGGGTAGCGTTCGTCATGCATCCATTGTCGATGGAAGACATGAAAATTATAAACAAATTTATAATTCCCCTTTTCGGGCTTGATATAAATTTTGAATCTAATTCAAAATAAGGGTTTTTAATTTTGAAAAAGTCTCATCATTAATTTTTTAAAAATTGCCATGTTTGATCGTATGTTTGCCGGATTCATGCAACTTTGTTATTATAAAATAATAACGCACATATTTATAAACAAGTATGATCAATCGCACCAAAACTATTCGGCCCATTTGAGCCAAACACGGGCCTAGGTCCAATTCCTAGGGAATGCATGGGATGCAAATGCAACAATTACATAAGCTTCCAATATTTACATGTCTTGGATCTTCATAATTCATCATGGCCCACCATCTTCCAATCTTGAACTTCCGCTATCAAATATTTTATATTAAAATATCCATGGCAAATAGGGATACATCTCATGGGGTGGGAACAGGCCATAAACCAAGCCCACTTTATAATTTGTTAATTATTACAACCATACAACACAAAATATCCTAGCATACACCTAGCAAATTGGTCTTGGGCTTTTGATCATTCTTCATGCACAATATCACATATCATACACCATCAATTAATTATCACAATAATCAATTGATCAAATATTATATATCTTGGTCCAATTACTAACCATCACAATTATAAAATAAATTAACAAAATAAACAAACACCTTTGTTTACTTTCAAATTAATTTATTTATAATTAAATTTCTTGTAAATCACAATTTACTATAAATAATCAAAGTCACACTTTAACTATTTATTTTATGAGAAAAATCACATATTATAAAGTTTAATTTTTCATAAAAATCAACTATAATGTATTT
This sequence comes from Henckelia pumila, assembly GCF_033568475.1. Taxonomy (NCBI): domain Eukaryota; kingdom Viridiplantae; phylum Streptophyta; class Magnoliopsida; order Lamiales; family Gesneriaceae; genus Henckelia; species Henckelia pumila. Next base: position 219,131,536 of record NC_133123.1, read on the forward strand.
AACAATTTAAGACCTATGACACATGATATTCCAAAACACCTTTTCAAAAACTCAATTCGTCATAGTCATCACCAAAACTCCGTCGCCGGATTTCGGCCAAATTTTTTTTTTTTTTTTATTAGAAAGTATGGGGCAGCCCACGGCTGCCCCTAGGACACCTTCGGGCAGCCTATGGGCTGCCCGAAACCATAAAAAAAATATTTATAAAAATAGCCCAAAATTGATAAATCTTGATTTTCTCATGCGGTTAGAAATTGACCTCAACATAATATCCAACAAATACTACACAAAAGAGTAACCTAGGCTCTGATACCACTGTAGGGGATCGGTTAACTCGTGCCCAAAAACGCAGCGGAAATATAAAAATTTTTAACAAAAGAAATCCGAGCACTTGTGTAGTATTCAAAAACTCAAACAACCATAGGGTGTTTAGAATTTTACCTATCAATCTCAAAGATTGATTTATGGCTCAAACCAAGTTGATAAACAACTAGGCTCTTGAAAAGGGTAGACTCAATCTACAAGCTTCCAAGAGCACTCCTTGCTCAAAATGGATTCAACACTTCGAGCCTCCGAATTAGGTCCACGACTAGACGATCTATATCCACTCTAAATATGCACTAGAATATTTAGAGGATTTTTCATTGAGATTTTCTTTTCATATATAAATATATATATATATACACGCCCAAAATATATATACATATATAAATAATATATATATTTAAATGTTTTGAACTTATTTTAATTAATTATTAAACCTAAACCAATTTAAGTTTAATCAATTAATTAAATTCAACTTGAACTTATTCAAGTACACTAGTAACAATAATTATATAACACTATTTTATTTGAGCTCTACTAGACTCAATAGTGTTTAATTATTTGTACATTAAAATGTCAACTAGTGTTAAATTAATTCAACACTTGAATTAATTAACTAAGTTCAAAATAATAGTTTAGAAAATCACCATTTTCATAAACTAATTATTTTAAGTCAAATTTTAATCTTGGAACACATTCACAAATTAAAAGTTACTTATTCCATTCATTCTCCAATTTAGAAGTCAAACTTCTAATTTATTTTACTTATAAACTCCTTTATATGTTGTTCAACACATTGAACTTATTTTAATCTCAACGGGATCTAGAAAGCTAGTACTTGTGTGACCCTCAATGGTTCACTGATACAACTAGTAGTGGGTTCACATCTCCATGTGATTCGGGATCAACAAGTCTCTTATATGAGCATACCCTATATATAGCTCCATTCTTATTGATCAACACATTGATAATAAGAACGTCAGAAAACTCAAGTCTGATAGTACCCAACCAGTCATGTAAACGTCTAGCAGCATCGCTTACATGACTCCCTAGGTATCAAATGATAGTGCCTGCAAGAACCAATCAATTATGGTTAGCATACAGTACGGTCCCTTCAACTCATATATCCCGACCGATTCGACAACCATTGGTTTATCGAGAGTTGTCATTGAATCGATAACTATGTGTCTTGCCGTAGTTGCATCGAAAATGTAATTCAAGAAACTCCTTTTTTAATTACACTTACTCTGATCAGAGATTTCAAGCTACGTATGCATGATATAACATAGGATATCCATACCCGTAGGTAAGCGGTGAATCCCCAACTACAATGCATTGACTCCTATATGTTTCGTCACAACACCCAATATTGCCACCTGATGACCCCAGATGAGTCGGTAAACAAGTCAAAGTGAAGCACTAGCATATAAAGTCTCCATGTTGTCCCGGGTCATAAGGACTAATGGTGTACAACCATAAACTAGGACTTCTCCACTCGATAAATGAGAACCACTTGGAAAATCCTTTAGGGAGGGTTGTTCAGTGCACTCTACAAGGAGCACCTATTTGCATGTTTGGACATCTCCATGTCCCCTACCAATGAAACATGGTACTCACTTTGTAAATACTAGTCTCAAGCTCGAGCGGCCTTTATCCTTCTTTATGGCGGCTGAATCGACTAGGAACAGTTTGGAATATACAGTATTCCAAATATGAGTTTCATGATAGTCATCACATGACCATCTCATATTCTTTCTACTATTTGTATATTCAAGGGTTTTATCTATGCAGCTTGCATGGGTATAAAGATAAAGATGTGCCAAATTAAATAATGTCAAATATTATTAAAATAAAGATTGTCATACAAGAGTTCTTTCAAGGACCATCGGCCAACACATTTGCTCGACGGGCACCTACTCTAACACCTATTCCATTCCAAATTCATTTTTTACCTTTTCTCAAACGTCGCTGCTCCAAACGTGGAAACAACAACGATTCCTCAATCCATATTCAATCAAACTACCTCAATTGATAAAAATAAATCGATACTATATCGGCTACAATCTTCAAAGCGATTCAACTTCTGCAATCTCACAAATCAACGGCCTTCGAACGAATCTGTACGGAGGCAAGAGAAGATCAACAATGACGATCAAACTCAGTAGCCAAATAACATCAACTCAAAATGGTTCAAAATCCCAATTTTAAACCGGTGGCATAACGGCTATATTCTGATAAACCGGGAATGCAGACATCATAATATCAATCCAAACAACTCATAACAATCATCATTCAAACATTCCAACTCAAATCCAACACATCTCCAAACTCACATTTTTTAAAATCACTTCAAAAATCATAACAATTCCGAACGACGCTCTATTTCAAAATCGACAAATAATAAACGATCAAAACTCTGCCAAGAACAACATACTCGAATCTCGAACGATTCTAACAACATCCAAAAATTAGAATGTATCTGATCGTAAAAAAACTTACGATTGAACCAAGCTCTCGCAGCCGTGATCGTTAATCTGCCTTCAGAAATAATTTTCAACGGACGGATCGAGCTCGGGGAGAAATCTGAAGGCTTGGAGAAGCTTGGGAGGCATCTCAAATGGTGGATGGCATGATGGAGGGAATGATGGAGTGAAAAGAATAGTCAAAGGAGCTATAAGTATCTAACAAATCCCAAATTTGCATTTTAGTCACTGAAAAATCCAAAATTTGCAAAAAAGAACCCTGATCAAAATCAAGTCGGCTCTCGAACTATGAAATCTCCGATTATCTCAAATAAATTCAATTAAGATAAAATCGCGGCGTTACAGTCGATCTTTGCATTCAGGGCCATCAAAGCATCGACCTCTGGAACTCCAGCCTTCTTCTCCTTCTTTACATCTGGCCACCCAATATTACTTTCAGCCATGTTATCTATGATCTCCCATGATTCTGCCAGCATCTTCCTGAATAAGCATCCATTAGCCGCAACATCGAGCATAGATCAAACCGACTGATCAGTTCCATTGTAGAACGTCTGAGTCTGCTGGCTTTGAGATAAATTATGCTGAGGACACATCCTCAACATCTTCTTGCATCTGGTCCATGCCGCATGTAAAGATTCACCCTCCTTCTGTTTGAATTAAATAATATCTGAGAATAATTTCGCCATCTTCGTAGGAGGAAAATACTTGTTCAGAAAAGTCTGAACAAGTTGATCCCATGTAGTAATGGAACCCGCAGGCAGATCATCTAACCACTCCGTAGCTTCGCCTTGTATAGAGAATGGGAATAACCGCAGTCGCACTGCATCAGATGTTACCTCATTAACCTTGAACATATCGCATATCGACAGAAAATGCTCAGGATAAGGTAGGGGTCTTCCACAGATGTGCCCCCAAATCTTGCTTGCAGTTGGATCAGCTGAATAGTAGAGGGTTTCAGCTCAAAATTGTTCGCCTCAACAGCGGGGAGAACTATGCAAGATCCATAACCTTCAACTGGCGGCCTAATCAGATCCCAAATAATACGGTTGTCCGCCATGTCTGCTTCTGATTCGGATTCTGTTTCAAGTACTAGATTAAGATTCTTCCTTGCTTTTCGGATCTTGCTGAGTGTGCGTTCGATCTCCAATTCAAGTGGTAGAAGCTCCTTAGATCGAATGTTATGCATGCACAACAAGCTAGTACCTGAAAATCATAAAGAAAAGAAGAAAATTCAGAATTTTAATAAAATAAAAACAGTCTAATCTCAAGAGAAATAAAAATTCTGATATCAAAACAGTCCCCGGCAATGGCGCCAAAAACTTGACCGGCTAAATCGGTGTGATATAAAAATCAAATGGCAAGCGTACCATGTCAAATTATAGATAGTGAATAAAATTCGGATGTCGAACCCACATGAACTGTATATATATGAATACAAAAATATATTTATTCCTAATTAATCTAGACTAATAAATAAGAGTGATTCAGATTTTAAAATAATAATTAAAAATGCAAATAAAATTAAATTAACTAAAACGCAGCTGCAAAATTTGGAATTAACTCAAATTTGGGAAAAGATCGATCAAGGACTCACGTAGGTACCAGACAATTCATGTAACAAGAAGTCGAACTAAGACATCAGACTTAATTTTAATTCACGAGAATTTTCCTAATTTGTTCGAAGGACTATTTCTAGAACAATCAAACCTATTCAAATATTGATGAACTAATCTTTTGTAATTCTAATCAAATTTGAATGCATGAATAACTGTGAAAATTCAGTTTACACACAAACCGCATAATGAAATCGAATTCTATTTCTAGTCAGTTTTACACTATGTTGAATATCGAAGTGATCAAAATCGAAACCTCCTCTGTCGAATTGGAATCAATTAACATGCAAGCAAATAACTGGCCAGGAAATTCACAAGTCAAATATAAATTCGATAAACAATAAAATAAAATAAAGTCTGAAAATCTCAAATAAACAAATCAAGTTTTATACATAAATTGTCTGGCCCAATCACGTGGCCTTGATCGAAAAAAAAAAACTATTCACAATTCATAATTCAAAACCAAGTTTAAATCATGAATTGACAAAAGTAAATAAAAGAAAAGAAAAGAATTCTCCCAAGCCTGCTACCTTGCGTCTCTCTACGTCTGAAATTCTGGAACAAAATTCAGAACCCTCAAAATATCATACAAAATCCTATTTATAGTGTCTGGATCCCATAATAATTAATTTCTTTATGCAACAAGGAATTCTCGATTTTTCTGACTCCGCGACACGCGCGCGAGCTTTGAAGAGATCTCGTGCGCGCAGGCTTACAAACCAGAACATTTCCTCATCTCGCGCGCACACGCAATATAGGCTTGCTCGCGCGCGCTATTGCCCTCAAATCTGCTAGAATCTTGTGCTACGCTCACGTGAGGCAAACAACACGCTCGCGCGCTCTAGTTATTTTCTAAAGCATGTGCGATAGCGCAATTTGATGCGCCAACTTCCATCTTGCAAGTGCAATTGCGCTACTTCCAAACACCAGCAGCGCTGCTTTGTTCTTTACTCCATCTTGCTTCTTATCACTAACCACAAGAATGTTTGCACTATTCCTAGCGCCAAACTCAAGTGCAATCGCTCTACAACATTCACCAACAGCGCAACTTTCAACCTGCTCCTAGCGACAAATTTGAAAAATTCATATCTTGAGTTCTAGCTGTCGGATCGACCTGAAATTTGGACAGAAGCTTTAAAACATCTTGAACTTCATTCTGAAAGGTTGAGATCGGATTTGATCTTTCTAAAATTAAATATGATTTTTTTAACAAAGCTGCTCCGTAATTCACTCTTCAAAAATTCATTTTCTTACAAAATTAACCCGAGGAGTGAAGTACACACAAATGAAATAAAACACATAATAACACACAAAATAATATGAATGCACACAAAATAAACATAAAAATATCACGAAATAATGCATACAAAATGCACTTATCAACTTACTATAATTGTACCAAAGTCAGGGGATTTAAGATGTTTGATGCCACCTCGATAGGGAGATTTGGTGGTTAGTTAAAGATTTTATTCCACGGGATCCCAAGAACCAAGAACTCTTTGTTTCAGACTTGATATCATTTTCTTTGGAATATGAATTATGTTCTTGTTTAAGCCTTACAGCATGTTCATATAGTTTATACTGGGAATTATGTTTCTTACCGGAATTATCCGGCTATTGCTTTGTTTGTATGTGTGCATGGCAATAGGTGGGGCAAGATCGAGTCAACAACGACAAGGATAGATCGAGATAAATCTTAGCATGCGAGGACTCGGGTTTTTAAGCAGAGGAACATGTTTTATGAATAGTGTGATGTTAGAAAGAAACAAGAGTTTTGTATATATGTTGTACTTGTTGAATATTAGAGCATAAGCTTGATTGTCTTGTAGTAGTATCACTGGATGAATGTGATATAGACTTATGAATATGTGTAGATCTTGTTCTTGATATTGATTCATGTTTTAGACTTGTAAAATATGGATTAGAAGGGATTGGAAAGATCAATTGCTGCTGGAAACAGGGGAAAGAGCCTGCTCTGAGTGGTGCTCGGTCTGCTCTTTTTGGCAAACCGAGCGCAGCCCAGAAATCCCAACCCGAGAGTTGGGTTAGGGGAGGGCGTTCGGTCGGCACTTTTTAACCGACCGAGCGCACCCCTATTTGAAAAAAAAAAAAATTTGTTGATCTTTTGCAACGTGTTTTGCATCGCCAATTGTCCTATATTGCTTATTGAATATAATTTGTTATTAATCTCCCAATAAGATTAGATTAGCAACCTAGGTCCCCACAACAGATGGTATCAGAGCGTAAGTTTTTGGATTAAGATAGAAGTTGATGAGCGGGGTAGATTGAGTTTGTCTGATTGTTTTATATTGCATGAGATTGTCTATTATTTATGATTATGTTCTTTACATGCAAGCATGCTTTATGTGATTGCATGATTATGTGTCTCAATATAAATGCATGCTTTGCATGAGCTATTATTCCAGATTATCCTCAATCAGAACCTGAATTCTCATGAGAACGCATGAGAATGCTAATCAGAGAAGGATAAGATAAATTGCAGAATATGATATTGGTTATGCACTAATCTATTTGACAATCAGATACGCCTCCTCGTCAAGCACCAGTCACTAAACAAACATTGGTTGTTCCACAGGCTGAACCAGCACCAGTACCAGTACCACCGACAGTGGCTGAGCCTCAGAATGCACAGGGTAGTACATCTACTGATCCTATGGATGTTACGGCTACACCGATGGAAACACTGCTGAAAAGATTTTAGTCGTTCAAACCGCCAACACTGAAAGGAACAAAAAATTCAGTTGATTGTGAGAATTGGCTCAAAGACATTGAACAATTGTTTGAATCACTTGATTATTCAGATGACCATCGTATCAGACTAGTTATACATCAACTTCATGAAGTTTCCAAGATTTGGTAGATTACTACAAAGAAAGCTCTAGAACATCGAGGTACGACTATCACCTGGACTGTCTTTAAAACTGAGTTCTATCAACGTTTCTTTTCAGTCTCCTATAGGAAATATAAGGTTGTTGAATTTGCCAATCTGAGACAAGGCAATCTGAATATCGAAGAATATGTGGCCAAATTTTCAAGTCTTCTGAAATTTTCCCCACATATAGCAGCGACTGATGAAGCTATGGCAGATCAGTTTATTAATGGCCTTAATCCAGATGTGTTTACTCTAGTGAACAGTGGACGACCCAATAATTTTGATGAAGCACTAAATAAAGCTAAGGAAGCAGAAGCAGGTTTATTGCAACAAAGAGGAGAACCGTTCATTCCATAGCCATCTCCACAGCCTGTATCAGCATCAGTGCCACAGAATCCGCCACAGTTTTAGCAACCATCTCCCAGACTTGAGGGAGGAAGTAGTGGCAGAAAGGATTTGAGATTCCGGTCGAAAGGTAAACAGTTTAAGAAGTCTGGCAGTAGTTCATCTAGTTCTAGTGGCCAGAGGCAGTATGGTGCAGGTCAAATATCTAGTGAGTCAGGAGTGTATTGTGGCAAGTGTGGTGGACGACATGCTACTGATCAGTGTAGAGGTGTGTCAGGTAATTGTAATATTTGTCACCAACCAGGCCACTATGCCAAAGTGTGTCCTCAACAAGCAATTGGTGCAAGTTCTTCTCGACCAGTCCCTCAAGCAGAAAGGCCATCAGTGCATTCATTCCAGCCACAACAACAGACTCGACCAGGAGGAAGCCAGACTGTGACTCAACCTCCTAGTAAACAACCTCGGGTATTTTCACTTACTGAGGATCAGGCTTAGGCAGCACCTGACGATGTCATAGCAGGTAACAGCTCTCTTTATGGTTATTCTGCCTATGTTTTGATAGATACAGGTGCATCACATACATTTATATCTGAAAAATTTGCTATGATGCATTCTTTATCGTCTGAACCATTGCCTACTGTTGTTGCTATTTCTTCACCTTTGGGTAAAGGCATTGTTTCTGTTATGTTTGATCAGTTACAAGGTTCAGCTATCTATTCTAATATTGATTTGCGATCTGGATATCATCAGTTGAGGGTATGAGATGAAGATATCCCTAAAACTACGTTCAAAAAAAGGTATGGACATTATGAATTCATCGTCATGCCTTTTGATTTAACCAATGCTCCTGCAGTATTTATGGGATTGATGAATAGGGTATTTCAGAAATACTTGGATGACTTTGTCATTATTTTATCGATGATATCTTGATATATTCTAAGAATGTGCATGATCATGCTGAACATCTCAGAATCATCTTACAGTCTTTGAGAACTGAAAAATTATATGCCAAGTTATCGAAATGTGAGTTTTGGTTGCAGAAAGTGGTGTTTCTTGGGCATATTTATTTCAGGTGATGGCATTTTAGTGTATCCAAACAAAATAGAGGTTGTACTGAATTGGCTTAGACCTACATCAGTGCCAGAAATACGTAGTTTTATGGGCTTAGCAGGATACTATCGTAGATTTATTCGAAATTTTTCCAGCATTGCCGAGCCTATTACGCAATTGACTCAGAAAAATAAGCCATACGTATGGACTGAAGCTTGTGAAGCTAGTTTCTTGGAGTTGAAGAAGAGGCTTACAAGTGCACCTGTCTTGACAATTCCTTCAGGTACAGGTGATTTTGTTGTTTATTTTGACGCTTCTCACAGGGGTCTGGGTCGTGTGCTTATGCAGAGAGGTCATGTTATTGCTTATGCTTCGAGACAGTTAAAGCCACACGAGACTCGGTATCCTATCCATGATTTGGAGCTTGCCGCTATTGTCTTTGCATTGAAGATATAGCGACATTATCTTTATGGTGAGAAGTTTGAAATCTTTTCTGATCACAAAAGTTTGAAATATCTGTTTTCGCAGTCATAATTGAATACTATCCAGGGAAATCCAATGCAGCTGCAGATGCCTTAAGTAGAAAGGTATGTTCCTTATCCTTGTCTACTATAGGTGTATCTCAATTGGTAGAAGATTGTTGTATTTCTGGATTAGTATTTAAAACAGATATGCAACCTATCAGAGTTTGTGCTATTAAAGCTGAGCCAGAACTTCTGATGAGAATTAAAGAAGCACAGAAAGTGGATCAGAATATTCAGAAATCGATTGATATGATCAGAACTGGGCATCAATCTGAATATCACGTCAGTGCTGATGATGTGTTATATCTGAATAACAGACTTGTTGTTCTAGATTTTTCAGACTTGAAACAACAGATATTGAAAGAGGCTCATAGTAGTAGATTCAGTATTCATCCTGGTGGCAGAAAAATGTATAATGATCTGAAGATGCAGTATTCGTGGAAGTAGATGAAGTCAGATGTGACTGAATTTATATCCAGATGTCTGAATTGCCAGCAGGTGAAAGCTGAAAGAAAGAAGCCAGGTGGTCTCTTGCAGAGTTTATCAGTTCCAGAGTGGAAATGGGATCACATTTCCATGGACTTCGTTACACAACTCCCATATTCATCCAGAGGGTGTGATGCCATTTGGGTGATTATTGACAGATTGACGAAATCAGCATGTTTTATTCCGTGCAGAATGACGTACAGACATGATCAGATTGCATAGATCTACGTCAGAGAAGTGGTAAGATTACATGGTGTGCCTAAATCTATCATTTCAGATCGAGACCCTAGATTTACATCATACTTTTGGCATAGCTTGCAACAAGCTCTTGGTACTCAATTGCAACTGAGTATAGCTTATCATCCTCAAATAGACGGACAGTCAGAGCGGACTATCCAGACACTTGAGGATATGTTGAGAGCTGTAGTACTAGACTTTGGTACTAGTTGGCAAGATTCATTACCACTTGCAGAATTTTCTTATAATAACAACTATCAGACTAGCATTGAGATGACTCCATTTGAAGCACTGTACGGAAAGAAATGCAGATCACCGTTGTACTGGGATGATATCTCAGAAGTACCTAATTTTGGGCCTGATATGATTCAAGAAATGAGTGAAAAGGTGAAGTTAATTCAGAAAAGAATGAAAATAGCTCAGGACAGACAAGCAAAATATGAAAATATCAGAAGACGACCTCTATCTTTTGATCAGGGAGACAGAGTTTTCTTGAAGATTTCTCCATTCAGAGGTACAGTCAGATTTTGCAAGAGAGGAAAGTTATCTCCGTGTTTTATTGTTCCTTATGAGATTATCGAGAAGATAGGCGATCTTGCTTATCGACTCGCTCTTCCTCCATCATTGTCTGGTATTCATGATGTATTCCATGTCTCTATGCTTTGGAAGTATCAACCTGATCCTGCCCATATTCTTCAGCCTGATGAAGCTGAACTCGATGAGACTCTCAGTTATTTTGAGCAGCCTATTCAGATTCTCGATTGCAAAGATAAACAGCTCAGAAACAAGACTATTCAGTTGGTTAAAGTTCAATGGAGTCGACATGGCACTGAAGAAGCAACTTGAGAGACTGAATCAGATATGAGACAAAGATTTCCAGAGTTGTTTCATTGATGTGAGTTCTTATTCTGTTTTCTGTTATTTCATTATCTTAAGCGTATACAGATTTCTTATGATTTCGAGTACGAACTCATGCCTTAGTGGGGGAGAAATGTAAGGCCCGAGATTATTTAATTTTAATCCGAGAATATTTAATTTGGAATATTTATATTTTAGAATTAAATTCTAATATTCTTAAATTAATTAGGATTTAAATTGAATTAAATTGAGTTTTCGGGGACTGAATTGCAAATAGCCAAAATTTCAATAACTAAACTACAAATATGTTATATATATCAACATTTCCACTTGATTTATAACATATACACGTGCAAACATATCAGAATAAGGGAAGAGGAAGAACAGCAAGGAAGAAAACACCATTTTCAGCCGTTTCAAACTCTGATAACTTGCAATCCGGCCTTCAAATTTCAGAATCGAATATATATCTGCGATCACCTCTCCGAGAGCTATGTTTTGGTACAAGTGCCATTCATTGTTCTCATATTTGTTTTTTATGTTGAAGATGGGTTTTGATTTTTCTTTGATATATGCATCTATGAGATAGTATTGACTATGTATTTGAAGACGGTTCAGTAAAAGATTGTTGTTCGGATTTGATATGATTTATTGAAGCAAATTCGAAATCCTTGCTTTTCTGAAATTTACTGAACGTGCATGTATATTGCTGATATGTTAAAGATTATGGTGTAGTTGGGTTGGTATATTACTTTGGATATTGTTTCGGTTGCCGTTTCTTAGCCGTTACGCCGTCGATTTCAGAATTGCTACACTTTTGAGCCTATTGGATTCACTATGCTTAGATTGACTGTTTAGATGAGTTTGTAGCTCATTATTATTCCATTTTCAGCTTGGGATCAAATTGTGTTGAGCCGAGACGGTAGCCTTCGAACCGAGAAAGAGTTGAACTGTATTATTCCACCGACTCTCCCACCATGTCCTACTTTCTGTGGAGGTTTTGGCATCTGTGGTTGCCAGTGGATGAGGTGCTCCAGCAGCGGGGTTTCTCCCTTGTGTCCAAATGCCAGTGCTGTGAGATGTCGGAGACATTCACTCACATTTTCATCGACGGTCCCATCGCCCGCTCTGTGTGGAATTTCTTTGGGGCTATCTTTAGAGTTCGCATCCCTGCCACTGAGAAATTTAGTCTGTTTCTCAGTGCTTGGAAAAGGGGTCGCGAGTGGTCTCCGGGGGGTAATGTGAGGGAATTCATTCCTTTTGTCGTGCTTTGGTTCCTCTGGACTGCACGCAATGATACTAAGCACCGTCACTTACCCTACTCTGCGGAGAAGGTTAAGTTCCAAATTTTGTCTTATTTGAGACTTGCTCATTCCGCAACTGTTATCAACCCCGTCTTTGGCTGGGGGCTTTGCAGGCTGCGAGGAAGATGGGCATTTCGGTCGGCCTCCAACGGATTCACAAGACTGCGTTCGTCCGTTGGTTGAGGCCTCCACCTGGGTCCTTCAAGCTCAATGTGGATGGGAGCTCGAGAGGTAACCCGGTTAAGTCGTCTGTGGGGGGGGGGGGGGGGTTGTCCGGGATTCTTCTGGTAGGGTCTTGGCGTTTTTTAGTGAGTTCATTGTTTTGGGGTCCAATGTCCGTGCAGAACTCTGGGCGATTTGGAGGGGTATTCTTCTCTGTTCTGACCTTAGCCTTTTTCCCCTTTGGATTGAGACTGATTCCCAGATTGCCATTCAGATTCTTAGATCTCGAAGGTGCCACTGGGATTTGGACCATATTGTTTTGAGGACGCGTGTTTTGGTGCAGAATAGGCCGGTTCATTTCTCGCATATCTATCGGGAACGAAATTCGGTTGCGGATGCGTTGGCGCGGTAGGCTCATGATCATAGGCAGTGTTTGTTGGAGATTGGTGTTCCTTTAACCACTCCCATCGTTGCATTGACCCGTTCTGACTCTTTCGGGCTTCCTTACCTTAGATCTAGGTTTTCTTAGAGCCTCACGCTCGCTTATAGCCGTTTCTCTTGGGCTTTCTTTTTCTTTGTTTGCTCTCTTTTTTGGTCTAGGTCATCCTAGATTTAGATATATGTAGCTATTTATTTTTCTTTGCAGGTACAGCTCTCCGGCCCTTTTCTGGAGTTTTTGGAGTTAGTCTGTTCCCCTGTCGCTTGCTTTGCTTCTTCAGGGTGATGGATCACCAGGCGTTCACTGTGCTTCTCCTTGCCTGGTTCTTGCTGTTGTTTGGATGTTTTGTGGGCGGTCTCTCGTGCCCCTCGCTTTTTGGATTTCCAGTCTTCTTGGGAGTTAGGTTATGGCTTGAGTTTCCTTCGCCATTTTCCTGCTTTTTTGCTCTGGGCCTGCTGGTTTGCGGTCGCTCCTCTTTTTCCTCGCGGCCTATGTATAGTGACTTCCCAGCTGATCATGACTTTTGGACATATTTCTGCATAGCTTTGATCTGTTGTTCAGCTCTGGATGGTGTCAGCCTCTTTTCGCGCTTTAGTGTCGGATTTGATTTTGCTGGCCTGGAGTTGTGGACTCCTCTAGGTTTTACTGCACAGGTTGATACCAGCCACTCTTCGCGCCTCAGTGTCCGTTTTTCATTTTGCTGGGCCGAGCTGTGGTTCTCTTCTAGCTTTTGCTGCCCAGGATGACTGCTGACGTTGACTTAGTTAGCTATCTTTGATGTTATTTGTTTATACTTATTTCCTAGGGATGCTTTGGTTGTTATTTTTCGATACCCTAGCTGTTCTGATGTTCTTATTACCTTTGTATAGCCTTTTGGGGAGGTCTTGGCCTAGTCCCCCTCTTCTGTAGGTTTTATTTGTATCGCTTTTTTATGTTTATATACAGGTAGGGGTCTGCCTAACCCCCCGCTTCCGGCGGTGTTTTTTTATAAAAAAAAAAACAAAAAAACCGAGAAAGAGTTGAAGAAGGTATGACGTCATTTTAGTTTGAACCTTTTCTATGCTTTGGAGCAGAATTTGATAGGTGTTCTTGATATAATCTTTTCAGATTTGAAGTACTTTCAGACTCTACAAAGGAAGGTATAAATCGATACAACCTTGAAGGGACAGAATATTCGAGATAGATACAATTTCTCGAATTCCCTTAAACCACATACTTGTATTCCTAGTTGATTTACTTGTTTGTATGCTTACTTTACATTGCTTGTTTTAGCATGAATTGTATGTATGGCTTTGGCTTGTTATATATTGATTTGCATTAAATTTGTATGCAATCCGCTTGAGCCAAAACCAATACGCATAGAGGGCATGGCGGCCTAGATTTCAATTGACGTTTGGTAAGTTGTAGTAAGTTTCAAGGGATATAGATTTAATCCTAGAGCTAGATGACTTACTATAATTGTACAAAAGTCAGGGGATTTAAGATGTTTGACGCCACCTCGAGAGGGAGAGTCGGTGGTTAGTTAAAGATTTTATTCCCCGGGATCCCAAGAACCAAGAACTCTTTGTTTCAGACTTGATATCCTTTTCTTTGGAATATGCATTGTGTTCTTGTTTAAGCCTTATAGCATGTTCATATCGTTTATACTAGGAATTATGTTTTTCACCGGAATTATCCGGCTATTGCTTTGTTTGTATGTGTGCATGGCAATAGGTGGGGCGAGATCGAGTCAACAACGACAAGGATAGATCGAGATAAAGCTTAGCATGTGAGGACTCGGGTTTTTAAGCAAAGGAACATGTTTTATGAATAGTGCGATGTTAGAAAGAAACAAGAGTTTTGTATATATGTTGTACTTGTTGAATATTAGAGCATAAGCTTGATTGTCTTGTAGTAGTATCACTAGATGAATGTGATATAGACTTATGAACATGTGTATATCTTGTTCTTGATATTGATTCATGTTTTAGACTTGTAAAATATGGATTAGAATGGATTGGAATGATCAATTTTTGCTGCTGGAAACAGGGGAAAGAGTCTCCTCTGAGTGGTTCTCAGTCTGATCTTTTTGGCAGACCGAGCGCAGCCTAGAAATCCCCAACCCGAGAGTTGGGTTAGGGGAGGGCGTTCGGTCGACACTTTTTAACCGACCGAGCGCACCCCTATTTGAAAAAAAAATAAAAATTTGTTGATATTTTGCGACGTGTTTTGCGTCGCCAATTGTCCTATATTACTGATTGAATATAATTTGTTATTAATCTCCCTATAAGATTAGATTAGCACCCGAGGTCCCCACAATTTGTCCATAGGAGATGTGCTAGAGTTATATTTTTTCAGTGTAGCTCCAAAACCAACAGGGAAAGGATCACACGAACCCTTTCATTTCATCAAGCTAAGGAGACCTGATATAACTAGCCATAAATTTATTAAGGATCCTAAAACTGAGAAAATACCCTTGATATCCACTTTCGGAGAAAATTAAATCTCAACCAGAAGGGCATGGGGTATTTGGGACTGTCTTACCGAGATGGACAAAGTCAAGTTTTCATTCAAATTTTATCAGAATTCTGTGAATGGATCGTTCCTGTTAAACACAATGACAAGGAAAACCACAACTTTCGCGGAAGAACTCTTCGAAAAAAAGAGGAATCTTTAGTGGAATAAAAAGTTGTCGGGAAGTAAAGAAATTGACCAAAAATTTTGTAACATGGCTTGTTGTGAAAAATACTCGCAAGCATACGAGTGTCAAGTTTTAATTATGTGATGAATCAAGTATCGTTCCCACAAAGAGTAAATTAAAAATATTCAATACTTGTTTAAAATAGTCTAAATTTAATTTAGAAAATTAAACTTTAGAGATTTTCTGAAAAATTAAATAGATAATGAAGTTTGTAAAGCGCGCGCGCGCACACAATCCTTAAGAGATTATCAATCAAAGAGAAATAGTCTAGAGATTTTGACTTCACCTGGTCTCGACAATATTCATTCCTAATTAATCGATTTTCATGAGTTTCTTTCAATTAATAACCAAGAACACATAGACAATTCTATTTCCCTCTCCCGAGTGTCAAACAGAGTGTATCAACCACAGATCAATTCTAATATCCCTATTGAGAATCTACTTGTAGCGATATGTGTAAAACAATCTTCATTCTAGGCTCTATTAAAGTTATAAACTCTCCCGAGATAAATAAACAATTAATAGTGTGAGTTCTATTGATCCTATTCGAAATTCCCTCTCCCGAGTGTCGGATTATAAATAAATATGACAAATCAATTTATGGCCAGTAAATTGAAAAAAACTTTCAAAACTAGAATCACAATTAATTTTAAAAAACTCAATTCAATAAAATCAAAAATTCATAAACATGTCTTGACCAGGCTACATCAACCTCTAGACTTAAAAAGTTTAGTTCATAATAAAAAATAGTTGAAACCAATTCATATTCATGAAACTAGACATAAAATCAATAATATAAATTCAAAAAAAAGAAAACAAATCCAAATATTCGATCTTCCGTGTCCGGACGATCTATCTTCGTCTTTGTTCTTTGATGTTCTTCCAACTTGTGCAGAATTTTCTCTTCCAAAGTCTCCAAAATCTTCTCTTGATCGATCCTTGATGTGTTTCTCTCTATGCGGCGGCTTCTCCTTCAATTGTGTGCAAAATAATCCCTTTTATATGTGCTTTAAATCCAATAAATAAAAGCCCACGAAAGTCCGAAGGTTTCCTTTCCAAAAAACCCAAAAAAACTGACTTTCGCGATGGCGCGCCCGCGCCTAAAGAGAGGGGCGCATGCGCATGTCTCTCTGTCTCCTGGATGCTCAAAATTGCTTAGACGGCGCACCCGCGCATGCCTCTTGGGTTAGAAAATCTGTATCGCGCGACAATGTTGAAAAAATCATATCTCACAATCTAACTGTCGGATTGAGCTGAATTTTTGACAGCACCTTCAAAAGATCCTAAACTTTATTATGAATGGTGGAGATTTGATTTTGATGCCTCAATAATTACCAGTAACGTTCTGAAGTTGATACTCCATAATACTTCTTTCGCTTCTTCTTGCTACTTTTGCGTCAATCCTTGCAACTCACAAAAACAACAACTAATACACATAATATCTACTCGATACATCACAAAATTCAAGTCAAATCATATATAAATTAAGTGCATAAATTGCACTTATCAAATTCCCCCAAACTTATACTTTTGCTAGTCTCGAGCAAAACAATAATGAGTAATCTATCGGCCTCCGAATTTTTACATTCCAAAATTAAATACACATGTAGGCTAATTTTCTCAAGAGTTCTCGTGTGTGTGTGATTTTGCCAATCACATCTGTCCACCCATTTTTCGATAAAATCATGCAATCCGTAAGCTTCACAGATTCATTAATCCCGCCCTCAAGTTTCAAGACACTCTCCACCAAGTTCAACTTCTAATTGCACAGATCAACAGGACTTTTTCAGTTAACATTAGGCTCAAGTATAATCAGCAGGAGATAAGCATCCATATGTATATCAATGTAAACAAGGACTCAGGATTCAAAGCAAAGGGAATTGAATATTTTCAATTTGTGCAGGATGATGAGTAGCAAAATTTTTTTTATTTTTATTGCCAGACATTATTCTTGACTTTCTTCTACTCCATACATCTCCATCTTTATGCCTTGTATTTGGACTAGAATTTCAATCAATTTTTTTCTTTTCAAGGCCTCCCCTCACCTTAATTTCTCTGCCATTACTTTTCTTTGAACTTTTTAGCTACTCAATTTGTTTTGGATTTTCATGATTTATATGACTAACAAATGAATAATAGCTAAAAAGGCTCAACGAATTCAAAAATGCCTAAATCACTTCTGTGCTATTAAAAATCTACCTCAGTTTCAAGTAAAAATCACAATAGTTAAGAATCAAATCCTCTAATCCAAATCAAAAATCCACATAATTTCTCTAATTGCTCGGAGTATCAAAAATCATGGCATTCGTGCATGTAAGTGAGAACTCAAGATTAAATATCGCTTACATGAACTTTTCAGCACAAAAAATTATTTTCATCATAGGCCAACACAAATACACATCACTTTTAACTCAAACAACTCAAAAAAAAATTCAAATTTTCACACACCCCCCAAACTTAAATTATGCATTGTCCTCAATGTACAGTAGTAAATCAAAACAAGGACACATACATTGGGCACCGAGCGTCAGTACTCACCACCATCTTAATCACTTCAAAACTCTTCATGCAGGGGTGGCGTCTAAACTTTCACCGCTTCAACGTTTTTACCTACACAAATCAAAATTATTATTGATGCCTAGTCTCAACATGCACAAAAGATAAAAAAATAAAACAAAAAAAAACTAAAGAATAAAAATAAAAAAAAGAAAAAAAACTAGCTTGGGTTGCTTCCCAAGAAGCGCTTAGTTTATAGTCCATAGCCCGACTATATGCTCATTTTAGCCCGGTTCCGCTTTATTGGGGGATTTTCCCTTTTCCTTCACCCTCCAAATATATTCTACAACCCGCTTGATATTTGGTTTCTTTCTCTTCTTTTTCTACTTCTTTAGCACCGGTGGATCCTTCTCTCTTGACACTTTTATATCACTAACATCTGCACGATAGCTTTCCATCTTCTTTGATTCTTTAATCATGAACACCTTTTCCATGGATGGATTGTTAGACTCTTTGAACACATGAAAGATCACCTTCTCACCATCAACTCCCATCGACAGCTCTCCTTTCTTAACATCAATCTTGGCTTCAGCAGTAGCCAAGAACGGTCTCCCCAATATCAATGGAATATTTCCATCTTCCTCCATATCCAACACCACAAAATCCACAGGAAAAATAAACTTATCTATTTTTACCAGAACATCCTCGATGATTCTATGCGGATATGTGAGAGATCTATCAGCTAGCTGTAATACGATCGTCGTGGGCTTCACCTTGCCAAGTCCTAAGTTTCTAAAAACAGACAAAGACATCAAATTAATGCTAGCTGCTAAATCGCAAATTGCATTATTAAAATGAGAAGAACCAATAATGCAAGGAATCATAAAACTCCATGGATCTTTTAATTTTTTTGGTAGCTTCTTTTGCAGGATAGCACTGCACTCTTCAGTCAGATTCATTGTCTCGAACTCTTCCAACTTCCTCTTCGTCGACATCACTTCCTTCAAGAATTTGGCATAATTTGGAATTTGCAGCAAAGCATCGGAAATGGAATATTGATATGAAATTTCTTGAAGATCTCAAGAAACTTGGCAAACTGTTCAGCCAACACCTTCTTCTTGAATCTCTGGGAATATGAAAGTGGAGGCTTGTACATCGGTTTCTGCTCAGTTTTAATCTCCTTCTCCTCAACTTTTTTCTCATCAACCACCTTTTCTTTCTCTACATCAGCTGCATGTTCCTGGACTCCAATTTCTTTCCCACTCCTCAACTCTATGGCCTTACACTGTTCTATAGGATTCACCTCAGTATTGCTTGGGAATTGACTGTGGTTGTTGTCTTTCAGTGCGTTCACCGATTGCCCAATGCTAGTCTCCATGGATTGAAGCACATCGCCCATGTTAGACACATGCGCCTCTAAGATGTCTAGACGAGTCTCAGTCCTCTCCATCCTCTTACTCGATTCCTGCATGAAGGTACTAACAACATCCTCCAAAGATGACTTAACCTCACCCTTATTTGTAATGAACCCCGGAGGATTCAACACATTATTGTTAGCATAAGAAAAATTTTCATGATTTCTCAAACCTGGGTGATAAGTATTTGGAATAGGATTACCTCTGTAGCCTTCATAACCTCTTTGATTCATGTAATGCACTTGTTCAGGATGATGAGATTCTTCCATAGCACCCGGCACACCTGCTGGTTCTCCAATACTCACTTTATTCAACGCGACCACCTGTGTAGTTAGTGCAAATAATTGGGCAGTAATAGAAGTGATAGGATCCACTGCATACACTCCAGTAGGATTCTTGACACCCATACGCTCAGATGGCCATTGAAAACTATTGATCGTCATCTGTTCCAGCATATCGTAGGCCTATGCATGGTCTTTTGCAAAAATGGTGCCTCCAGAAGCAGAATCCACCGACAATCAAGTAGGTGCATTCAAACCATTATAGAACAACTCGATTTGCTCCCAATCTGCAAATTTATGGTTAGGACAACGTCTAAGTAACTCTTTATACCTTTCCCACGCCTCGTAGAGCTGTTCAGCGTCCATCTGCCTGAAGGTATTGATTTCAATTTTCAGCTGGGTGGACTTGGCAGGTGGAAAATATTTGGCAAGAAATTTTTCTTCCATCTCCTCCCATGTAGTAATGCTCCCTAGCGGCAGTGATTGTATCCAACTTCTGGCTTGGTCCCTGAGAGAAAAAGGAAATAACCATAAGCGTATAATATCCTCAAAAACACCATTAAATTTTACCGTGTCAGTTATCTCCAGGAAAGTGCGCAGGTGCAGGTGAGGATCAGCTGTGACACTTCCATTAAACTGATTTTGCTAAACCATATTGATTAATGCAGGCTTTAGCTCAAAATTGTTATCATTGATAGTTCCACGAGCTATTCCAGAGTAGTGAGTCTGGATTACTGGCCTGAAGTGCTCTCTAATTGGCACCAAGGGAGCTTGATTCACATTCACTTCAGCCATGTTCAGTTCTGTAGTAGCCCGTAACCAATAAGGTAATTAAGAGAAATAATTGCAATTAAGAATCCTAAGTTTGGATGATTCGAAGCCAGGATCGGAGGTTCCGAACGTGTTCGGATGCTTCTTCGGCAGGTTCGAACGGTACGATCGGGATCAGGTATTACGTCATTGATTACGTCAGCAAAGTGACATAATGACTGACGTTTGGATGGGACTTCGGACGACCCGAAGGCCAGATCGGACGCTCCGATCATGTTTGGATGCTCCGAAGCCGGTTTGGACGGCCCAAACTCCGTCTATAAATAGGGGTGCCGAGTCTCACTTTTAAGTGCACCAATTACCTCTCTTCTTTCGATTCCTTAGTCTTCCATCTTAGATCTAGGGCGTTCTAGGCGTCCCATTGGGAATCCGGAAGTGGCATAGCGGTCCAGGCGTCGTAGCGGAGCTGTGGCCTAATTTTGAGGCAAGTGACAGCAACGGGCTGACGACGGACACAGGTATAGATTTTTCTTCCTAAAATATTTGGGAGTATGTAATAGCTTAGTTAAAGCTTTTAGAGCACTATAATGATATTAGTATCATTTGGCATTGTAGTGCGGACTATAGGCGTGGATCAAGAGCCAGTAGAGCTTGCCTAGTAGTTGAGGTACGAAAGTACTGTTCGAGATATCCTGACTGAGTATGCATGTATTATGTGACTGCATGATTTATATGACATGATTATATGCTGCATACATTTGCATCTTGAGCTATCTCTTTTGAGATGTCTGTTAGTAGGGTTTTACCTTATCCTGTTAGTGGATTGATTTCCATCGATTTGGATCTGGATGTATCCACTAGTATTTTCGGTATGTGAGCCACCTCCTGAAGCGACGGAACAACGTGCTACATACCAGGGCCCGGTCTGTCTTTGTTTTCTGATTCTTGGCCTCTAGTCAGTAGGAGGTACACTTGCATTCATGCATACTCATACTCTCGTGATGAGCATTTTATGCTTACGTATCGTACTTTGTGTATCTGGACACCCTATTCCATGGGGCAGGTTTGCGATTGGATGAGGCGGGTGGTTCCAAGAGGGGCTAGGCAGTGGATTGGCCAGCTGGAGCTTCACCTATGGTTTTATTTTATTGTATTGGGTTGATACAGTATTCGATTTGGTTGTATAACTATTTGGGTATTTGCAGATTCCTTTCCTTGGGATTGTATAATATTTATTGCTTCCGCAGTTTATTTCTAGTTTACTGTTTAATTAAGTTAATTGCATGCTTAAGTTTCTGATTAGTAGGTGATCTCGGTAAGGGTCACTACATTTATGGTATCAGAGCATGCATAGTAATCTGGGGATTTAGATTCTGCTTAAGATAACCGTGAGGTAATTTTGTAGATGGCGGATCACGGTGATTAGAGTAGCCATGGCAGTATAGGTGGACGTTGGGGCGATGGTGATCGGGAGCGTCGTCGAGAACGCCATCATCGTCGTCATGATGATCATCATTTCAGTATGCGCCGATTCTTATAGATGGGCCCTAAGCCCTTGGTTGGAGGCGAGACTCCAGAGGATGCGGAGAATTGGCTAGATCTCATGGAGACTTGTTTTCAAACATTCCAATGTACTGAGGAGCAAAAGATGGAGACTCTTGGTTATCTTCTAGATGGGCGAGCCCGTAAGTTGTGTAGGTTCACTTCTGCACCATTCGTTGCGGCGAGAGGAGTTGCCACTTGGGCCGAGTTCCGCGCAGCTTTTCAGAAGTTGTACTTTCCTCCTGAACTCCGTCAGGCGAAGGCGAGTGAGTTACGGCGAGTGAGTTACTGAGTTTGCGTCAGGGATCTATGACAATTGACGAGTATCAGCAGAAGTTCTTTGATCTATTATCCTATTGCCCTGAGATTGCTGATAGTTCCAATATGAAATACAATCTGTTCTTTAAGGGTCTTACCCCTAAGATTCATGACCGTGTGGCGGTCGGTGATGATATGACCTATGATGGTTTGGCGAGCCGTTCTCACCAGGCGAAGGATAGCATTCGGCGTAACAGGTCTTTCTCTCAGTCTAGGCCTGCTAGTTCTTTGGGTCCCCGTGCTTAGTATTTCAAGAAGTCTGGATCTACTTCTTCTTCCTCTGGTTCCGGGGGAGTTGTCCTTTTTGGGAAGAAAGAGAAGTACGACCATTGTGGGAAGAACCATCCGACAGACAAATGTCGTAAAGCTTCTGGGGCATGTTTCTGTTGTGGAGAGGTTGGTCTTCTCCGGAGGGATTGTCCATTAGCTGGGGAAGGCGGTTCTGGTTCTTGTTCTGGTTCAAGATCGGGTTCTCAAGCTACTGTTCAGCAGAGGTCGCATGGATAGTTGGTTGGGAGTTCTCACTTGAAGCCGCGTGCTTCTGGTTAGATGTTTTCCTTGAGGCATGATCAGGTAGTGGAGGAGAATTAGAAGGTCATCGCAGGTATATTTCTGTTATATGGCATACCTGCTCTTGCACTTATTGACACTGGTGCATCTCATTCCTTCATTTCTGCCCGTTTTGTTAAAAGACATAAGTTACCATGCATTGCAATAGACGTAGTGGTTTCTGTTTCTACTTCGACGGGCCAATCTGCTTTGGCTAAGCGTCTAGTGATGGGTTTCCCTTTAGAGTTTGAAGGGAACATCCTAATAGCGAATCTCATGGTTCTTGCGATGGATGACTTTGATTGCATTCTGGGGATAGACATGCTGACTATCTATCGAGCTTCAGTGGACTGCTATCAGAGATTAGTACGCTTTCATCCAGATAGGAGTGATAGCTGGTTTTTCTATGGTGAGGGAGCGCGACCCCCGATGCCGCTGCTATCAGCTTTGAGAGCCTGTCGAGCTCTATAGTCTAGAGGGGAAGGTTACCTCATCTATGCAGTTGATTTTTCCGCTGAGAGTGTTGGTTTAGAGAGTATTTCAATTGTAAATGAATTCCCAGATGTATTTCCTGATGAGATTCCGGGTTTTCCGCCTGCTAGGGAAGTCGAGTTTGGCATAGAGTTGATGCCGGGTGCTTCGCCTATTTCTCGAGCACCGTATCGTTTGGCTCCGTCAGAGATGCGAGACTTGAAGAATCAGTTATAGGATCTTCTGGACAAGGGGTACATTCGTCCTAGTGTATCTCCTTGGGGAGCTCCTATTCTCTTTGTGAAAAAGAAGGATGGGTCTATGCGGCTATTCATTGACTATCGGCAGCTGAACCGAGTTATTGTGAAGAACAAGTATCCTTTTCCTCGTATTGATGACTTGTTTGATCAGCTACAGGGTACTTTGGTCTACTCCAAGATTGATTTGAGATCTGGGTATCATCAGATAAGAGTCCAAGATCAGGACATAGCCAAGACTGCATTCCCTACTCGCTACGAGTTTCTAGTGATGCCTTTCGGTTTGACTAATGTGCCAGCTATATTTATGGATCTGATGAACCGAGTCTTTAGGGAATTTTTGGATAATTTTGTCGTGGTTTTCATTGACGACATTCTGGTGTATTCGTGCGATGTAGACGAGCATGTTTCTCACTTGCGGTTGGTACTGCAGACTCTTCGGAATGAGCAGTTGTACGACAAATTGAGTAATTGTGAGTTCTGGATGTATCGAGTGGTCTTTCTTGGCCATATCATATCCAGGGAGGGGATTTCTGTTGATCCGAGCAAGATCGAGGCTATGCTTAATTGGTTGCGTCCAACAACGGTTGCTGAGATCCGTAGTTTTCTGGGTCTAGTAGGATATTATCGTCGCTTCATTTTGAACTTCTCACAGTTAGCTCAATTGTTGACGTAGCTTACCCGCAAGGTTGTTGATTTCGAGTGGTTCTTAGAGTGTGAGGAGAATTTTTGTGAGCTTCGACGGCGGTTGACTTCTGCATCGGTGTTGGCATTATCGTCAGGATCTGGAGGGTATGTGGTTTGCACGAATGCTTCTGTTCAGGGGTTAGGTTGCATTCTGAACCAGCATGGGCATGTGATCTCATATGCTTCTAGACAATTAAAGTTGCACAAAGATAATTATCCGGTCCATGATTTGGAGTTGGCATCTATTTTGTTCGCTTTGAAGATCTTACGTCATTATCTGTATGGCGAGAAATTTGAGATCTTCACCGACCACAAGAGTCTCAAATATTTGTTCACTCAGGCGGAGTTGAACATGAGGCAGAGGCATTGGATGGACTTGCTTAAGGACTATGATTGCGAGATTAAGTACCATCCGGGAGCTGCTAATCTCACCGCTGATGCCTTGAGTCGCAAGGTGCGACTATCCGCACTTCAGACTTGTTCGATGTCTAGTGCGATCGGGGAATGTTGTTCTTCATGGTATACCTTCAAGCACAAGAAAGGTATGCAGAGTATCCAGATGTTTGCGATATTATATGAGCCAGCTTTGTATTCGCGGATTTGGGATGCTTAGATGTCTGATTCAAATACCCAGCTTTGGCTCGTCTGGCCAACGAGGGTAGCACGTCTGGATTTCACTATCAGTCAGATGGTTTTTGTGTTTGTCTGGTAGGCTTGTGATTCCAGAGGATGAAGAGTTGCGAGAGGAGATCTTGTCTCAGGCACATCGCACTAAGTTGAGTATTCATCCGAGGAGCAACAAGATGTACAAGGATCTACGTACTCGGTTTTGGTGGAAGGGAATGAAACGCAGAGTGTATCTGTAAGGCCACAGATTATTTAATTTTGATCCGAGTATATTTAATTTGGGAATATTTAGAGTTTCGATTTAAATTCTAATATTCTTAAATTATTTAGGATTGAAATTGAATTAAAATAAGGGCCGAGGACTGAATTGTAATTTCTGAAGACTTGAGGGACTAAAATGCAATATTGCTTGAAAGTTATCAGATTATTATTGAATTGTCAGCATGTATACGTGTATCTCATATGAATTTTCAGAAATAAGAACAGAGGAGTCGAGTTCCTTTCTTTTCTTTTGATTTCATAAATTTCAAATCGCTGTATCTTTTGATTCGGTTATCCGATTTCGATTCCGTAAAGTGTTCTGGAATCCTTGCAACAAAGGCTTCGATTTGACGTAAGTTTTTATGTATTTCATCATGTTTTGAGAATCAAGATATGGTAGAGATCAGTACGGTTGCATATAATTATGTTCTTGAGGTGTTGTATCATTTATTTTCAAACCGAATCGACGAACGACTATCGATTGTGTTCTTATGATTTCCATCTTATGATTTGAGTTATATATCTATTGATATATGGGATTATGATGATACTTTGCTGGTTTTTATAAGTTATATGCTGATATGAGTTGGGAAATGGTTTCGATATTTCGTCGGTTACCGATTTTCAATCGCTACACCGTTGATTTGTGTTTTACGATCGTTTTGATAGCCGATGATTGAGCTGAGATGTTAAGTGATATGTTATTGATGTTGTAGCAATGTTATTTTCAGTTTCAGAGTTTATTCAGAGACTATTGACTCAAGAACCTCAACTTCAAGTTGAAGGAAGAAGTGACGAAGGTTTGAAGTGGTTTTGATTGACGATTCTTGATGATTTTGGATTGATTCTGAAATGGTAGACTTGAACGAAGTTTGATATGTGTCTTTTGATATTGTGTTTCAGATTTGAAGCATTCCGAACTGAGAAATACGAAGGTATAAGACGACATCGCGAGTCAAGGATTTGAAACTCAAAAATGATGTTTCTTGAGTTGTCCCGCAAAAATCACATACTTGATTATCTTTTGATTTGTTTTTGATGTTGTCGATCCATCTCAGGTAGTGGATCTTTGAGTTTGAGTCGATATGATATGTTATTGAATTGATTCTATGCCAAGGTCTGAGGCGGCCTTATTTTCGAGTCAAGAATGACTACGATATATGGATATCCATGTCAAGATCGTTTACGAATATTGATGGAAAACGACGTTATATGAATCAATTCTTAATTGTTATATTCGTTATTTACTCTATTGTTGAGTCATTTATAAATGGAGTTGATATGATTTTGTTAACGCTTTATATATGTCGATTATACTGGGAATGATTTCTCACCAGAGTTTATCCGGCTGTTGCTTTGTTTTGTATGTGTGCATGGCAACAGAGGGGCAGGAACTAGTCAACGACATCATTGATAGCTCGGGAGAGAGATTGAGCAAGTGAGGACTCGGGTTGTAGCTGAAGGACTAGGCCTTTGAATGTATCAAACTTAGTAGACAATTAGAAACTTGAAGCACACTTTTGAGACTTTGTGTAGTCTATGGTTTATTGCCTTTGATATTATTAGTTTGATGTAATAAAGGCATGGATTTGTGCTTGATGTTTATTACTACCATTATATGCATGTTCCTTGATATATTCAACCATGTTTTGTATTGTTTTGAGGTGATTTAGATTGAATGCTCAAGTTTTGACAGCACAAAACTTTTCTGCAGATTTTTTGGGCAGAGTGGCCGCTCGATCGGTAGGATTTCACCGATCGAGCGAGGCCTGTTTTTCTTGAACAGAAACTTCAATTTTCTTGCTCGCTCGATCGGTAAGATTTGACCGATCGAGCAGGGACATGATTTGCTCAGACCCAAGGGATGAGATCCCTTGCCCGCTCGATCGGTAGGATTTTACCGATCGAGCGAGGTGCAAGATTTAAAAAAAATTATTTGGTTTGAGTATTCTTTTAAATACATGATTAATTGTTTATTAATCGTTAATTGCCCTAAGATGATATTAGCAACCTGAGGTCCCCACAACAGGTGGTATCAGAGCGTTAAATTTCTCGGACTGAGAATAGATGAGCGAGGTAGATCGAGTCTTCTATTCTGATTTATTTATGTCTATATTCTTTAAGCATGTTTGACTGATTTACAGCTTTAAGTATTGCATGCTATCTATTTATCTGATGTGATTGAAAGCATGTTAGACTGCAAAAGAATCAGAACTCGATTTCTTGAGAAGGCATTGTGTGCTAATCAGAGGAGGGACTGAAACAGAATTGTGTTATGATGTGATGAAGAATTGTACACTAATCTGTTTGATTAGCAGATATGCCTCCCCGACCAGCACCGACTACTAGAAAGACTTTGGCAATGAATCAGCCAGAGCAGACTAATGCTGCACAGATACCAGTGACAGCACCTGAACATGGGCAGAGTAGTACTTCTGCTGATGTGTTTGGTGATGCTAATTCGATGGAGAAACTTTTGAAACGATTCCAGTCATTTAAACCACCAAAACTGCAAGGGACTGAGAACTCTGTTGATTTTGAGAATTGGCTATAGGATATAGAGAAGTTATTTGAGTTACTTAATTATGCAGATGAACGACGTGTGAGATTAGTCATTCACCAGTTACATGGCCTTGCAAAGAGTTGGTGGATAGAGTCAAAGCGAGCGTTTGAACAGCAAGGTACTGTTATTACCTGGTTAGTATTTCGAACTTCTTTCTATCAACGATTCTTTCCTGTTTCTTATCGAAAGGACAAAGGAGCAGAGTTTGCAAGTTTGCAATAGGGACATTTAAATATCGAAGAATATGTTGCAAAGTTCACTAGCTTGTTGAAGTTTGCTCCACATATTGTTGTGAGTGATGAAGCTCAAGCCGATCAATTCATCAATGGCTTGGTGTTGGAACACGTTTTTAGATCAGTCAAATCTGATACCCGGAGCAGCGGAAGTTTAAAATTTTTATTTTCTGATCTGGAACGATTCCAGATCATGGGCATCAAATCCTTACGATTAAAATTAAACAAGTAAAATAATAATAACAATTAATATTTTACCTCTACAAGCTTTGGCTTGATCTATGGACTCCAACAGATTAAATATGCTCTTGTTGTAAATCCCAGGAACCGATGACTCGCTAGATCAACTCCTGAATTAGGTCCACGAATAGAAAACTGAAACCCTCTGATTGATTGTACCAGAAATCAATCAGATGTTTATGAAGAGATTTACAGATTTGATCTGTCAATTCAGAATGTAATTTTCAAAAAATCACAAACTGAATTCTCTCACAAAAGGGAGACAGAGTTCGAAAATTCTCCTTAGAATTAATCTAGGATTTTCGAAAACTGTAGATGTGTATATCAGTTTCGAAAATTCCATCAACTCCTATATATAATTTCTATACTGGACTAATTATATGTCTAATAGGACACAAACACCTTAGGGCCCATTAGTCATAACTTAAGCCCAACAAGCCAAGCCTGTTATTACAGAAATTAATATAAAATTCATCATGACTCCGATTGATAAACTGATTTCACCAATGTGCACAGAAACCATTTCTGCACCTTTAAAAGTCAAGATAATTTTTCTGAATCCGAATTCAGTGATTTCCAAAAATGTCCATCCCTATGTCATTTTAGGAAATTCCACTCCATTTAGTTAAGAAGTCTAACTTCTCTTTCGTCAAATTTAACTCTTTAAATTCAACTATCTCAACGGGGATTAGAAATCCATTACTTATGTAACACTCAATGGTTCAGGGATACAGCTAGCCGTGGGCTTACAACTCCTTGTGACTCGGAACAACAATTTCCGACTTACCCATCGAATCATGGTAAGAGCGCCTAGCAACATCGCCCCATGATTCCCTAGGTATCACTGATAGTGCCTGCAAGAACCAGTAGGTTTTGGTTAGCGTACAGTACGGTCTCTTCAACCATATATCCCAATCGAATCAACAACCATTGGTACATCGAGAGTCGTTCAAGATTCGATAACTATGAAATACATCTTGAAGATCAAATAGTGACATCGCATGTGCTACTAGGAAACCAAGTAACCTAAAGCACATCATGTACTCTGGCCAGAGATTTGTCACACTAATATCTCCTCAGATCGCATAGGATATACACACTCGCAAGCGTGTGGTGAATCCTTGACAACAAAACATTGAATCCTATATGTGTCATAACTGTACCCAATCTCGACACCTAATGACCCTCATAGAGTCGGTAAATGAGTCAAAGTACAGTACTAGCATATAGAGTCTCCATGATGTTTCAAGTAGTAAGGACTAATGGTGTACAACCAAAACCGCGGACTTATCCACTCAATTAATGATAACCACTTGAAAAGTCCGAATAGGGTAGTTCGATCATCCATCATATGAATATCCATTTGCATGCTTCGAATATATCTATGTTCTATACCAATGAAATGTGGTACTAGGCATCGCAAATGCTAGTCTCAATCTCGAGCAATCCTTATCCTTATTAGCGGACGCCTCAATTGACTAGGAACTGTTTAGAATATACAGTGATTATAAGATATGTTTCATGATAGTCATTCAATTCTACTATCACATCTTACATGCACTCTAGTATATTCAAGGTCTTTATGTAAACATCGTATAGTACGTCACAACATAATAATATGATAAAAGATAAAGTAAATGCCAATATAAAAGTGTAAATTATATTAAACAAAGATTGTTTACACATAGAGTCACAAAAGCCCTTAGCCACAAGTTGGCTAATCGGGCACCCACTCTTTCAATCTCCCACTTGCCCTAAAGCCAACTAGTCATACTATGTAGTCCCATTGTTTCGCGGTGTTTGTCAAATAATGGTCTTGGCAAGGGCTTAGTAAGTGGATCAGTGATATTGTCTGCAGAGGCCACTCTCTCGACAGTGATGTCTCCTCTTTCCACAATCTCCCGGATGATGTGGTATTTCCTCAGTATGTGTTTGGATCTTTGATGAGACCTAGGTTCCTTTGCCTGAGCAATGGCACCAGTGTTGTCACAGTACATCGGGACTGGACCAACAGCTTCAGGAATTATGCCGAACTCTTGGACGAAATTCCTCATCCAAACGGCCTCTTTAGCAGCAGCTGATGCTGCAATGTATTCTGCCTCAGTGGTGGAATCCGTTGTGGTGTCCTGCTTGGAACTCTTCCAAGAGATAGCACCGCCATTGAGCATGAATACAAATCCAGAGGTTGATTTCGAGTCATCCACGTTACTTTGGAAGCTAGAGTCTGTATAGCCTTCCAGTTTCAATTCTCTTCCCCCATAAACCATGAATATATTCTTAGTCTTTCTTAAGTACTTAAGAATATCCTTCACAGTTTTCCAATACATTTGACCGGGATTGTCTTGATATCTGCTCATGACACTCAGAGCATAGGTCACATCCGGTCTGGTAGATATCATCTCATACATGATACTCCCTATGGCTGATGCATATGGTATGTGTGTCATTTTCTCTATCTCTTCGTCAGTCTTGGGATACATAGACTTGGATAGAGAAACTCCATGGCACATAGGTAGATGTCCTCTCTTGGACTCATCCATAGAAAACCTTTTCAATATGGTGTCGATGTAGGTTGCTTGAGTGAGTCCTATCATTCTCTTAGATCTATCTCTATAGATCTGTATTCCTAGAATATAGGATGCCTCACCTAAGTCCTTCATCGTGAATCTACCTGACAACCATATCTTTGTTGACTGCAACATCCCTACATCATTCCCAATGAGTAGGATGTCATCAACATAAAGTACTAAGAATGTCACAGCATCCTTAACTACTTTCTTGTATACGCACGGTTCCTCCGGGTTCTTGATGAAACCAAAGTCCTTTATTGTTTCATAAAATTTTTGGTTCCAACTTCTTGATGCATGTTTGAGACCATAAATTGATCTCTGAAGCTTGCATACCTTATGCTCGCTTCCCATGGATGTGAATCCCTCGGGCTGCATCATATAGATCTCTTCCTTAATGTTTCCATTAAGAAATGCAGTCTTCACATCCATTTGCCATATCTCATAGTCATACCAAGCTGCTATGGCAATAAGGATTCTTATGGACTTGAACATTGCGACTGGTGAAAAAGTTTCATCATAGTCAACATCTTATCTTTGAGTATAACCTTTTGCGACCAATCGTGCCTTGTAGGTCAGTACCTTACCATCAGGCCCAAGTTTTCTCTTGTAGATCCATTTACACCCTATTGGAACAATTCCATCGGGAGGATCTACTAAAGACCAAACTTTGTTTGTATGCATCGAGTCTATTTCTGACTGCATAGCTTCAAGCCATAAGTTCGAATCAGCATCAGAAATTGCTTTCTTGAAGTTTCTTGGATCACATCCAATGTCGGGTTCACTTTGATCCCCTTCAAGAATCAGACCATATCTAATAGGAGGTCTAGAAGTCCTCTCGGATCTTCTAGGAAGAGGCGTGTCAATTATTGGTTCCAGAGGTGCCGGATCGTTATTTTGTATCTTGGGTTCTTCTCGTATTTCTTCGAGTTCCATCATCTTGCCTTTCTTATCAAGTAAGAACTCCTTCTCCATGAAGGTGGCATTCCTCAAAACAAACACTTTTGTTTCATTATGATGATAGAAATAATATCCGATTGAATTCTTCGGATACCCTACAAAATAACATAAGGTGGATCGACTATCCAACTTATCTCCCACTGTCTGCTTCACGTAAGCACGACATCCCCAAATCCTCAAGTACGAATACTTAGGAGTTTTTCCAGTCCATAATTCATATGGAGTTTTGTTCACTGCTTTAGTGTGGACATTGTTTAACAACAATACCACCGTTTCAAGTGCATAGCCCCAAAACGAAGGTGGGAGCTCAGTGAAGCTCATCATAGATCGAACCATGTCCAACAAAGTTCGATTGCGATGCTCCGAAACGCCATTTAGCTGAGGTGTCATAGGAGGAGTCCACTGAGAGAGAATCCCATTCTCTTTTAGATAGCCCAAAAACTCGGTACTTAAGTATTCTCCACCTCGATCTGATCGAAGTGCTTTAATACTTCTACCTAGTTTGTTTTCTACTTCAGCCTTGAATTCTTTTAACTTTTCAAATGATTCAGACTTATATTTCATCAAATATAAATACCCGTACCTAGAATAATCATCATTAAAGGTAATGAAGTAGGTGTGACCATATTTAGTACCAATACTAAATGGGTCGCAAACATCTGTATGGATCAAATCCAACAGATTTTGACTACGCTCAGGTTTTCCTTTAAACGGAGTTTTAGTCATTTTTCCTTTTAGGCAGAACTCACAAGTTGGTAGAGAGTTAATATCAGACATATCAAACATGCCCTCTCCCACTAGCTTGTTCATCCTTCTTGAGGAAATATGACCTAGCCTAGCATGCCAAAGGTTTGCAGGGTTATCACTATCGTTTCTCCTTTTATTGTTGTTGCCGGTTTATCAACATAATTAAATGGAACATCTTTTAATTTTAAGTTATATAGATCGTTTTCAAGTTGTCCATTTCCAATCAAACATTCATTCTTGTACATATTGCAAATCTCATTCGCAAAATTTCAAGAAAAACCATCTCTATCAAGCATAGAAATAGAAATAATGTTTTAATGAAATCTGGCACAAATGAAACATCTCTCAAAAATAGCTTAAAATTGTTTTAAAAAATTTTAAACAAATGTCTCCCACAGCTTTGGCTTCAACTCTGGAACCATTCCCGAGCCTTAACTGGGACTTACCCATCCTTAGCCTACGACTTCTTGTCATCATCTGCAACTCTTTGCAAATGTGAGATTCACATCTGGTATTCTATACCCAAGAAGTAGTATTAAGTGATACATTTATTTCAATATAAAATATATCCTTTGCAGTTCGTAACTGCTCGATATATTCTTTGTTGTTGCGCTTCCAGTAATCGGGTTTCTTGCAGTGATGGCAAACTTCTTTAGACTTGTTCAGTTTTGCATGTAACATTTGGCCTTGAGATCATGGTCCCACCATTTCTCTAGTTCGGCCAACCTTTCCGAAGTTACATCAGCCGGGGATGTTTTTGGAGGAGCCTTTTCTAGCACGTAGAAAATCTTCTCCGAACTCAGGACAATCTTAACTTACGGAACCAATCCGTATAGTTTGCGCCAGTCATTTTATTTTGTTTGAGAATAGAAACATGTGGATTACTCGAATTAATCATAATGAAATACTGAGATGAAAGCAGATAATTATCAGTGATTGCTTAATTAATTTACTAAGATATAAAATAAGGCGAGATTAATTTTATGAATTACAGTCCCACTATTTTAACCATTTTACCACCCTCTAGTGAAAACGAGAAACTGGTTTCCTTATGGGATCATGGAGTTCAATTGACAAATCATAGTCCCGAATAATATCAGCCAACCATAATTTTCAAAAGATAGAGCCCAATTGCTTCCAAAGCAACCCCCATGTTTTTTACCTCATGTCCAATAAGGGCCCAATAATATGACGCCATTTATTGTGACATGTCAAGATGACCCATCAATATTAAGTTGTGATGGGCGGTCGCCATGTGGATCCCCAATAATATGAGCCAATCCCATGGGAGTTCCACCCAACTTACAACGTGTGTCGATCCAATGTACAGCTTTCCGACGAACGGGCCCGCCAATAATATGAGCCGGACCATGCCCGCGGGTAGCATCTCATACATTTATCGTTGATGGAAGGTAGAAACATTTAAATAATATTTAAATTTCCTTTTGATAATCTTGATATCAATTTTAAATCATATTTAAAATGAGGGATTTTAATTTTAAAATTTTCTCATCGTTTAAAAATTTGTATGCTTGCGGGATTCATGCAATTTAGTCTAAACATGCATACAACAATAATATCAAATATTATATAAAGGATGATTGATGCCTAGATCTTATCGACCCGTGGTTGCCAATCACGAGTTTAAGTCCAATCCTAGGTGATATGTAAGTATGCAATGCAATCCTATTACATTGAGCTTCCAATTTACATTTCTTCGGTCTTTATTGTCTGCTGGTCCCACCATTTTTTTCAAATCTTTATCTCTCACTAAGTCTAATAAATTTCGATGACAAGTAGGCGATACATATTTAAGGGTGGGAACGGGCCATAAACTAGGCCCACTTTTATTACAAATGATAAATCAATTTGGGCTATAAACCAAGCCCATTAATAAAACCCAACAACAATAATAATAACCAAATGTAAACAACCTAACATACACCTACAAAATTGGTCATGGCAATCGATCATCTTCTTATCCAATAATTAATTCAATAATTAAATCATTGGATAACATGCAATGGAAACATAATTAAAAAGATAAAATCAAATTTTATCTAATATAATCATAAGATCATATCTTATCATCAATTGTACCAAAATAATTAATTTTGTAAAATCTAATTTAACGGATAAAATTTATAAATTTTCCAAAAATTCAAATTTATCCAAAAATCAATTTTAAAAATTTTGGGCTCAAAAAATTTTGACTCAATGCCTCGTGGACTAATCAAAACAACTTTTGATCGGACCAAAAACTAAAATTTCAAAAATTTAAAATTCTTTTTAAAAAATCAATTTTTAATTTCCGGGCTGCCCGGGACGTTCCTGAGCAGCCCCGCCCCCACGTGGGGCCTGGGCAGCGACGATCGTTGCCCCTGGGCAGCGCCCATTGGGCAGCGATCAGCACTCCCCTGGGCAGCGATCCAATCGCTGCCCTTGTTGCCCATAAAATTTAATTTAAAAATTTTGTTTTGTTTTCCAAAACCCGAGGCCAAAATTTTGTACAATCGATAAATTTTAATCGTTTGATCTGAGAACAACCTGGCTTTGATACCACTGTTGTAACACATTTTCAGATCAGTAGATCAGATACCCGGAGCAGCGAAAGTTTAAAATTTTTATTTTTTGATCTGGAACGATTCCAGATCATGGGCATCAAATCCTTACGATTA
This sequence comes from Henckelia pumila, assembly GCF_033568475.1. NCBI lineage: Eukaryota > Viridiplantae > Streptophyta > Magnoliopsida > Lamiales > Gesneriaceae > Henckelia > Henckelia pumila. The sequence goes on from NC_133123.1 coordinate 219,166,597, forward strand.
AAATTAAACAAGTAATATAATAATAACAATTAATATTTTACCTCTTCAAGCTTTGGCTTTATCTATGGACTCCAACAGATTAAATCTGCTCTTGTTGTAAATCCCAGGAACCGATGACTCGCTCGATCAACTCCTGAATTAGGTCCACGAATAGAAAACTGAAACCCTCTTATTGATTGCACTAGAAATCAATCAGATGTTTATCGAAGAGATTTACAGATTTGATCTGTCAATTCAGAATTTAATTTTCAAAAATCACAAACTGAATTCTCTCACAAAAGGGAGACAGAGTTCGAAAATTCTCCTTAGAATTAATCTAGGATTTTCGAAAACTGTAGATGTGTATATCTGTTTTGAAAATCCCATCAACTCCTATATATAATTTTTGTACTGGACTAATTATATGTCTAATAGAACACTAACACCTTAGAGCCCATTAGTCATAACTTAAGCCCAACAAGTCAAGCCTGTAATTATAGAAATTAATATAAAATCATCATGACTCCGATTGATAAACTGATTTCACCAATGTGCACAGAAACCATTTCTGCACCTTTTAAAGTCAATATAATTTTTCTGAATCCGAATTCAGTGATTTCCAAAAATGTCCATCCCTATGTCATTTTAAGAAATTCCACTCCCTTTAGTTAAGAAGTCCAACTTTTTTTTCGCCAAATTTAACTCTTTAAATTCAACTATCTCAACGGGAATTATAAATCCATTACTTGTGTAACCCTCAATGGTTCAGGGATACAGCTAGCCGTGCGCTCACAACTCCTTGTGACTCGGAACAACAATTTCCGACTTACCCATTGAATCATGGTAAGAGCTCCTAGCAACATCGCCCCATGATTCCCCAGGTATCACTGATAGTTCCTGCAAGAACCAGTAGGTTTTGGTTAGCGTACAGTATGGTCCCTTCAACCATATATCCCGATCGAATCAACAACCATTGGTACATCGAGAGTCATTCGAGATTCGATAACTATGCAATACATCTTGAAGATCAAATAGTGACATCGCATGTGCTACTAGGAAACCAAGTAACCTAAAGCACATCATGTACTCTGGACAGAGATTTGTCACACTAATATCTCCTCAAATCGCATAGAATATCCACACTCGCAAGCGTGTGGTGAATCCTTGAAAACAAAGCATTGACTCCTATATGTGTCGAAATTGTACCAAATCTCGACACCTAATGACCCTCATAGAATCGGTAAACGAGTCAAAGTACAGTACTAGCATATAGAGTCTCCATGATGTTTCAAGTAGTAAGGACTAATGGTATACAACCAAAACCGCGGACTTATCCACTCAATTAATGATAACCACTTGGAAAGTCCAAATAAGGTAGTTCGAAGATCCATCATATGAATATCCATTTGCATGCTTCGAACATCTCTATGTTCTATACCAATGAAACGTGGTACTGGGCATCGCAAATGCTAGTCTCAATCTCGAGCGATCCTTATCCTTATTATCGGACGACTCAATTGACTAGAAACTGTTTAGAATATACAGTGATTATAAGATGTGTTTCATGATAGTCATTCAATTCTACTATCACATCTTACATGCACTCTAGTATATTCAAGGTCTTTATCTAAACATCTTATAGTACGTCACAACATAATAATATGATAAAAAATAAAATAAATGCCAATATAAAAGTGTAAATTATATTAAACAAAGATTGTTTACACATAGAGTCACAAAATCCCTTAGCCACAAGTTGGCTAACCGGACACCCACTCTTTCACTTGAATCCTAATGTGTTCACTCTTGTCAATTCGGAAAGACCGAATACTTTTGCCGATGCTCTGAATCGGGCAAAGGGGGCTGAAGCAGGAATATTGAGGCAACGAGGAGCACAGTTTGTGCCACAGCCGATAAGACAACCGCAAGAACAGCCACAAATTCCACCACCACCTCGATTTGATGCTGGAGGTAGTAGCAGTGGTAAGAAAAATTTCTTTAAGGGCAAAAGAAAACAGTTTAAGCGTTCAGGTGGTAGCTCTTCTAGTTCTAGTGGATCCAGACAGTTCAGAGGTGGACAGAAATCCAGTACTTCTGATGTTTACTGTTCCAAGTGTGGGGGACGTCATACCAATGAGCAATGCAAAGGAGTGTTTGTCAGTTGTACATTTGCCAACAACCGGGTCATTTTGCGAAAGTATGCCCACAGCGAGGTTCTGGAGGTGCACACTGTGCAAGTGGATCTCGAACAGTGACACAGCCAAAGAGGCAAGCATCTTCAGTGCATTCATTCCAACCTCAGCCATCAGCACAGAGCCGTACTGGAGGAAATCATGCTGGGAACCAGCAACAGAGGCAATAAGCTCGAGTGTTTGCACTGACTGAAGAGCAAGCACAAGCTGCACCAGATAATGTGATTGCAGGTAACTGTTTCCTTTATGGTTATCCTGCCTATGTCTTATTTGATACTGGTGCATTACACACATTTATTTCTGAAAAATTTGTTGCATTACACGAGTTGCCTGTTGAACCTTTAGCTACTGTAGTATCTATTTCATCTCCGTTGGGAAGAGGTATCATATCAGTGAAGTCTGTACGAAATTGTATATTACAGTCTGAGGGTCATGAGATTGAGGTTGATTGTGTTGTACTCGGTTTGTCTGATTTTGATTGTATTATCGGTATCGATATGCTAACCAAGTACAAAGCTACAGTTGCTTGTTTCCAGAAGATTGTAAGATTCAGACCTGATATGGCTGGTTAATGGAAATTTTATGGTAAGGGATCACGAGCCAGAATTCCTTTGATATCTGCTCTTTCTATGATTGATTTATTACATAAAGGGGCAGAAGGATTCCTTATTTATGCGATTGATATACTGAAGACTAGTCCAAACTTGGCTGACTTGCCAGTGGTTTGTGAATTCGATGATGTTTTCCCTGACGAGATTCCGGGATTGTCTCCATATCGAGAGGTAGACTTCAGTATTGAGTTGATGCCAGATATACAGCCGATATCGAAAGCACCTTATCGTATGGCACCGATAGAGTTGAAAGAGTTGAAGGACCAACTTGAAGAATTGTTGGCCAAGGGATATATCAGACCGAGTGTTTCGCCCTGGGGAGCTCCGGTATTGTTTGTTAGAAAGAAAGACGGATCGATGAGATTATGTATTGACTACCGACAATTGAACAAAGCAACGGTAAAGAATCGCTATCCTTTACCTCGTATCGATGATTTATTTGATCAATTGCAGGGTTTGTCAGTATATTCAAAGATTGATTTGCAATCCGGCTATCATCAACTGAGGGTAAGAGATGAAGATATCCCTAAGACTGCATTTAGAATCAGGTATGACCATTATGAATTTATAGTCATGCCTTTTGGTTTAACGAATGCACCGGCAATTTTTATGGGACTGATGAATAGGGTATTTCAAAAGTATCTAGATGATTTCGTGATCATATTTATCGATGATATTTTGATTTACTCAAAGAATTTATGTGATCATGCTGACCACTTGAGAACAGTTTTGAAGACGTTGAGAGAAGAGAAACTTTATGTGAAATTATCCAAATTTGAGTTTTGGTTGAAACATGTGGTATTTTTGGGTCATATTATATCAGGAGATGGTATTTCAGTTGATCCAAGCAAAGTAGAAGCAGTGATCAGTTGGCAGAGACCGACATCTGTGCCAGAAATCAGAAGTTTTATGGGTTCGGCAGGATATTATCGTCGATTTATCCGAGATTTCTCGTCTATTGCAGAACCTATTACACAGCTTACACAAAAGAATGCACTGTTTGTGTGGTCTGAAGCATGTGAAATCAGTTTTCTTGAGCTGAAGAAGAGGATCTACTAAAGACCAAACTTTGTTTGTATGCATCGAGTCTATTTCTGACTGCATAGCTTCAAGCCATAAGTTCGAATCAGCATCAGAAATTGCTTTCTTGAAGTTTCTTGGATCACATCCAATGTCGGGTTCACTTTGATCCCCTTCAAGAATCAGACCATATCTAATAGGAGGTCTAGAAGTCCTCTCGGATCTTCTAGGAAGAGGCGTGTCAATTATTGGTTCCAGAGGTGCCGGATCGTTATTTTGTATCTTGGGTTCTTCTCGTATTTCTTCGAGTTCCATCATCTTGCCTTTCTTATCAAGTAAGAACTCCTTCTCCATGAAGGTGGCATTCCTCAAAACAAACACTTTTGTTTCATTATGATGATAGAAATAATATCCGATTGAATTCTTCGGATACCCTACAAAATAACATAAGGTGGATCGACTATCCAACTTATCTCCCACTGTCTGCTTCACGTAAGCACGACATCCCCAAATCCTCAAGTACGAATACTTAGGAGTTTTTCCAGTCCATAATTCATATGGAGTTTTGTTCACTGCTTTAGTATGGACATTGTTTAACAACAATACCACCGTTTCAAGTGCATAGCCCCAAAACGAAGGTGGGAGCTCAGTGAAGCTCATCATAGATCGAACCATGTCCAACAAAGTTCGATTGCGATGCTCCGAAACGCCATTTAGCTGAGGTGTCATAGGAGGAGTCCACTGAGAGAGAATCCCATTCTCTTTTAGATAGCCCAAAAACTCGGTACTTAAGTATTCTCCACCTCGATCTGATCGAAGTGCTTTAATACTTCTACCTAGTTTGTTTTCTACTTCAGCCTTGAATTCTTTTAACTTTTCAAATGATTCAGACTTATATTTCATCAAATATAAATACCCGTACCTAGAATAATCATCATTAAAGGTAATGAAGTAGGTGTGACCATATTTAGTACCAATACTAAATGGGTCGCAAACATCTGTATGGATCAAATCCAACAGATTTTGACTACGCTCAGGTTTTCCTTTAAACGGAGTTTTAGTCATTTTTCCTTTTAGGCAGAACTCACAAGTTGGTAGAGAGTTAATATCAGACATATCAAACATGCCCTCTCCCACTAGCTTGTTCATCCTTCTTGAGGAAATATGACCTAGCCTAGCATGCCAAAGGTTTGCAGGGTTATCACTATCGTTTCTCCTTTTATTGTTGTTGCCGGTTTATCAACATAATTAAATGGAACATCTTTTAATTTTAAGTTATATAGATCGTTTTCAAGTTGTCCATTTCCAATCAAACATTCATTCTTGTACATATTGCAAATCTCATTCGCAAAATTTCAAGAAAAACCATCTCTATCAAGCATAGAAATAGAAATAATGTTTTAATGAAATCTGGCACAAATGAAACATCTCTCAAAAATAGCTTAAAATTGTTTTACAAAATTTTAAACAAATGTCTCCCACAGCTTTGGCTTCAACTCTGGAACCATTCCCGAGCCTTAACTGGGACTTACCCATCCTTAGCCTACGACTTCTTGTCATCATCTGCAACTCTTTGCAAATGTGAGATTCACATCTGGTATTCTATACCCAAGAAGTAGTATTAAGTGATACATTTATTTCAATATAAAATATATCCTTTGCAGTTCGTAACTGCTCGATATATTCTTTGTTGTTGCGCTTCCAGTAATCGGGTTTCTTGCAGTGATGGCAAACTTCTTTAGACTTGTTCAGTTTTGCATGTAACATTTGGCCTTGAGATCATGGTCCCACCATTTCTCTAGTTCGGCCAACCTTTCCGAAGTTACATCAGCCGGGGATGTTTTTGGAGGAGCCTTTTCTAGCACGTAGAAAATCTTCTCCGAACTCAGGACAATCTTAACTTACGGAACCAATCCGTATAGTTTGCGCCAGTCATTTTATTTTGTTTGAGAATAGAAACATGTGGATTACTCGAATTAATCATAATGAAATACTGAGATGAAAGCAGATAATTATCAGTGATTGCTTAATTAATTTACTAAGATATAAAATAAGGCGAGATTAATTTTATGAATTACAGTCCCACTATTTTAACCATTTTACCACCCTCTAGTGAAAACGAGAAACTGGTTTCCTTATTGGGATCATGGAGTTCAATTGACAAATCATAGTCCCGAATAATATCAGCCAACCATAATTTTCAAAAGATAGAGCCCAATTGCTTCCAAAGCAACCCCCATGTTTTTTACCTCATGTCCAATAAGGGCCCAATAATATGACGCCATTTATTGTGACATGTCAAGATGACCCATCAATATTAAGTTGTGATGGGCGGTCGCCATGTGGATCCCCAATAATATGAGCCAATCCCATGGGAGTTCCACCCAACTTACAACGTGTGTCGATCCAATGTACAGCTTTCCGACGAACGGGCCCGCCAATAATATGAGCCGGACCATGCCCGCGGGTAGCATCTCATACATTTATCGTTGATGGAAGGTAGAAACATTTAAATAATATTTAAATTTCCTTTTGATAATCTTGATATCAATTTTAAATCATATTTAAAATGAGGGATTTTAATTTTAAAATTTTCTCATCGTTTAAAAATTTGTATGCTTGCGGGATTCATGCAATTTAGTCTAAACATGCATACAACAATAATATCAAATATTATATAAAGGATGATTGATGCCTAGATCTTATCGACCCGTGGTTGCCAATCACGAGTTTAAGTCCAATCCTAGGTGATATGTAAGTATGCAATGCAATCCTATTACATTGAGCTTCCAATTTACATTTCTTCGGTCTTTATTGTCTGCTGGTCCCACCATTTTTTTCAAATCTTTATCTCTCACTAAGTCTAATAAATTTCGATGACAAGTAGGCGATACATATTTAAGGGTGGGAACGGGCCATAAACTAGGCCCACTTTTATTACAAATGATAAATCAATTTGGGCTATAAACCAAGCCCATTAATAAAACCCAACAACAATAATAATAACCAAATGTAAACAACCTAACATACACCTACAAAATTGGTCATGGCAATCGATCATCTTCTTATCCAATAATTAATTCAATAATTAAATCATTGGATAACATGCAATGGAAACATAATTAAAAAGATAAAATCAAATTTTATCTAATATAATCATAAGATCATATCTTATCATCAATTGTACCAAAATAATTAATTTTGTAAAATCTAATTTAACGGATAAAATTTATAAATTTTCCAAAAATTCAAATTTATCCAAAAATCAATTTTAAAAATTTTGGGCTCAAAAAATTTTGACCCAATGCCTCGTGGACTAATCAAAACAACTTTTGATCGGACCAAAAACTAAAATTTCAAAAATTTAAAATTCTTTTTAAAAAATCAATTTTTAATTTTCCGGGCTGCCCGGGACGTTCCTGAGCAGCCCCGCCCCCACGTGGGGCCTGGGCAGCGACGATCGTTGCCCCTGGGCAGCGCCCATTGGGCAGCGATCAGCACTCCCCTGGGCAGCGATCCAATCGCTGCCCTTGTTGCCCATAAAATTTAATTTAAAAATTTTGTTTTGTTTTCCAAAACCCGAGGCCAAAATTTTGTACAATCGATAAATTTTAATCGTTTGATCTGAGAACAACCTGGCTTTGATACCACTGTTGTAACACATTTTCAGATCAGTAGATCAGATACCCGGAGCAGCGGAAGTTTAAAATTTTTATTTTTTGATCTGGAACGATTCCAGATCATGGGCATCAAATCCTTACGATTAAAATTAAACAAGTAATATAATAATAACAATTAATATTTTACCTCTTCAAGCTTTGGCTTTATCTATGGACTCCAACAGATTAAATCTGCTCTTGTTGTAAATCCCAGGAACCGATGACTCGCTCGATCAACTCCTGAATTAGGTCCACGAATAGAAAACTGAAACCCTCTTATTGATTGCACTAGAAATCAATCAGATGTTTATCGAAGAGATTTACAGATTTGATCTGTCAATTCAGAATTTAATTTTCAAAAAATCACAAACTGAATTCTCTCACAAAAGGGAGACAGAGTTCGAAAATTCTCCTTAGAATTAATCTAGGATTTTCGAAAACTGTAGATGTGTATATCTGTTTTGAAAATCCCATCAACTCCTATATATAATTTTTGTACTGGACTAATTATATGTCTAATAGAACACTAACACCTTAGAGCCCATTAGTCATAACTTAAGCCCAACAAGTCAAGCCTGTAATTATAGAAATTAATATAAAATCATCATGACTCCGATTGATAAACTGATTTCACCAATGTGCACAGAAACCATTTCTGCACCTTTTAAAGTCAATATAATTTTTCTGAATCCGAATTCAGTGATTTCCAAAAATGTCCATCCCTATGTCATTTTAAGAAATTCCACTCCCTTTAGTTAAGAAGTCCAACTTTTTTTTCGCCAAATTTAACTCTTTAAATTCAACTATCTCAACGGGAATTATAAATCCATTACTTGTGTAACCCTCAATGGTTCAGGGATACAGCTAGCCGTGCGCTCACAACTCCTTGTGACTCGGAACAACAATTTCCGACTTACCCATTGAATCATGGTAAGAGCTCCTAGCAACATCGCCCCATGATTCCCCAGGTATCACTGATAGTTCCTGCAAGAACCAGTAGGTTTTGGTTAGCGTACAGTATGGTCCCTTCAACCATATATCCCGATCGAATCAACAACCATTGGTACATCGAGAGTCATTCGAGATTCGATAACTATGCAATACATCTTGAAGATCAAATAGTGACATCGCATGTGCTACTAGGAAACCAAGTAACCTAAAGCACATCATGTACTCTGGACAGAGATTTGTCACACTAATATCTCCTCAAATCGCATAGAATATCCACACTCGCAAGCGTGTGGTGAATCCTTGAAAACAAAGCATTGACTCCTATATGTGTCGAAATTGTACCAAATCTCGACACCTAATGACCCTCAGTAATATAAATTCAATAGAAAGAAAACAAATCCAAATATTCGATCTTCTGTGTCCGGACGATCTATCTTCGTCTTTGTTCTTTGATGTTCTTCCAACTTATGCAGAATTTTCTCTTCCAAAGTCTCCAAAATCTTCTTTTGATCGATCCTTGATGTGTTTCTCTCTATGCGGCGGCTTCTCCTTCAATTGTGTGCAAAATAATCCCTTTTATATGTGTTTCAAATCCAATAAATAAAAGCCCATGAAAGTCCGAAGGTTTCCTTCCCGAAAAACCCAAAAAAACCAACTTTCGCGATGGCGCACCCGTGCCTAAAGAGAGGGGCGCCCACACATGTCTCTCTATCTCCTGGATGCTCAAAATTTCTCAAACGGCGCGCCAGCGCATGCCTCTCGGGTTAAAAAATCTGCATCGTGCGACAATTTTAAAAAAATCATATCTCACAATCTAACCGTCGGATTGAGCTGAAATTTTGACAGCAGCTTCAAGACATCCTAATCTTTATTATGAACAGTGAAGATTGGATTTTGATACATCAATATTTCCCAGTAATTTTCTGAATTTGATACTCCATAATGAATCCTTCCGCTTTTTCTTGCTACTTTTGCGTCAATCCTTGCAACTCACAAAAACAACAAATAGTACACATAATATCCATTCGATACATCACAAAAGTCAAACCAAATCATATATAAATTAAGTGCATAAATTGCACTTATCCTGGCTCATATCGGACGATGGTTAGAGAATATCTACCCAGAATGTCCAAATCAGAAGGAGCCAGAATTCAAAAAAAACCTTTAGACCCCGAACGGATCGGATGATTTTTTCGAGACAAGAAAAGTTGGACAGGGACCACTAAAGATGCGTTTTCACAAGAGTCCACTTCAAAAGAAAAAGATATCCCGACAACAATAAAGAGGGCATGTGAGAAGAATAAAGCCAAAAGAAAGTGACAGGCATGTAATTCCTCCACTAGTAAAAATGTCATCAATAATGGAATAAAAAATACAAGACATTTGTAAGATTCCCTGAAGTTTCTCGGTGAACAAAGTGGAACTACATCTATAAATACAGGCAGTTGAGGAAGCTGAAGACATCGAGCATTCCCTTCAGTTTTCTTACGAATAAAATTGTTGTATTTCTCTTTCTAATTTTTGTGATAAATTTTCTATTTTATGTATTCCAAGAACCAGGCTACCATGAGTAGCTAAACAAGTTGTCTCTTCCTCTTCAAAGAAAGTGATTTATGTAATAATAATATGTCAGAATAAACTTTCTAAGTCTCTTGTTCATCAATGCAAATATTTTATAATTACATTTATATATCACACGCCTTAAGGTAGAAAACGAATTAAGGTTGTGCTGAGTGTCGTTGAAGGAGCTTGTTTAGAAACCATCTGTTGCGACTGCGTGGTTGAGTGTGAGGAGCACTTCGTAAAACTCGGCAGGTATGACCCGACGACATTATAGTCAAAAAGATATTTAAATTTAATTCATCTTACGGAAGCATGTTGGATCTCTAATCCAAAGTATATCGGTTGGAAACCTTGCGTAACCGATAGTTCGGCATAGCCGAGACTGGTTCAATATATATAACAATGTCACGTACAAAATATTAGTTAATAAATCATATTTAATTCAAAAATGGGAACCACTAGGGAGTTGAAATAAAAAAAATATCATTTGCCCTTTATTTAGTTTAATATAAAATAATAATACGAACTTAAAACAATTTAAGTAACCGGTGAAATTAAGTTTCTAACTTGAATATATACAAATTGAAATATCTATATTATATATTTATACTATATATAAAACAAGATAATCTTAGTGGTCTTTTAGTATGCTCATTTTTTATTTTTTTTTTAAAGAAAAACCACACAAAATTATCTATATTTATATCTATATTATATATAAAGCAAATAAATTTATATTTTTATATAGAGTTTTATTATGCTGCCCACCTATCATGCCTTCCAGCATGCCACCAATGATGTTGCATTATTTTATTGGATGTGACCAATATAATAATGTCACAGGACATGATTGATGGGCATGATAGATGAACAACATAATAAAACTCTTATTATATATATCATAAAACATAATATTTGTATACAACATTATCACAAATGTGGCTAGTTTTTAATAATGTATGTATCAATTTGAAAATATATTTTTAATTTTTTGTATATATATACATAAACACATAAGACGGGCGTACATCACCAGAAACACAAAAGTAGAAACAAAACCAAGAAAACTGATGAGAGAAGGTTTTAGACTGTGTTCGGTGTGACAAATTCAAACCCAAGAGAGGTTTTCCGGTTTTGTTTCTTCGATTTTTCTGGAAAAACAGAAATCCCACTTTCGAATTTGGACCCAAAGGGTGGATTTTTCCACTCGAGGCGCAGTCTCTGTTCTGTGTTGAAAATTCCTCGTGATCTGACGGTAAGTGAGCCCAGATGATTATTCGTAATCTGAAGATTGTTTTCGTTGATTTCTGTGCATTGTTTGTCGAATAATTTATGGTGGTTGGCTTTGAAGATATGCGGTTTTTTAATTTTATTTTGCTTTCGGTGATTATATTCGGAATCGGATTGGAATTTAAAGTTGTGGTGAATTACTGGACGGCAATTAGTTTTCCATTGTGGAATTGATGGAGGAATGTGTCATTTACTGTGTGGATTCTGGTGTTTATTGTTCTTACAGATTCTGAAATTATGGTGGCTATGGAATGGGATTGCAACCAGGTGGAACTTAAAGAATTTAGATGAGGAGGGACTTTAAAAAATTTATATATTTTCTTGTATGAGTTTATCATTTCTCGATAAAATCGGCTTCACGTAACTATTTGGGTAATTTAGGATAAGCTTTAAGGAAATTTTGTTGAGTTGTGTCGCGTAGAATTAACTTTATGTATCACTAACATAACATTGTGAACAAATTTTCATCAGGTTTATTTGATCTAGTTACATTGTCCTCTGTGTTCAGCTAGGATTTTAGAATTTAGCCTGAACAAATTATATATATATATATATATATATATATATATATATATATATATATTCTTTCAAGTTATGAACAGAGCGAGATTTTTTATTGGAAGCTACGGATTATTTGCTGGAGGATGGTATCGATCAGTCTTACTCTTCAACTATGCTTCTAGATGCAGTGATTTTTATACAACTTAAGGAAAAAAATTAACTTTCTATGTAATTTTGGAGTCACATACATTTTGTCAATTAGGATGAGATTCCTAATAGGATACTGAATGCTAGAAAATAGAACCTCTATTTCACTGTCAGGCAAGGATGTTTTGATCAGTTTTTTTCTTCTTTAAAAAAATTCTCTAGCATGTATAAGATTTGGATATGAGAGATGATGAATGAATTTATGAAGGACTGGAATTTAACTTATTGAAGTGTTTTTGATGCAGAAAATCTCCTGATCCTATAAGTTTGCTAATTATTATGTTCTCTACTCTGAAGCAGCATTCTGCAATTGATTCATAAATTAATACGGTCTGTGTGAAATGTTTTAGTCATCTAGTATGTTTTGCGCCATCTAATAATATTTGGCACGTCTTACCAATTAATTTTGCAGTCACCCTTTTTTCAACTAGTTCTTGGTATTGCTGACCTTCGAACACAAATCCGCTGTTGTGTTTCCGCTTGAGAAACGTGGCCATTCTGGAACAACTTGCTGCTAGTAATTCTGCCAACATGGCATTCAATAAATTTGCAGATTTTTTTACATCTGCAGCAACCCATTTCTCTGCCTCAAGGGCTTCTACTATTTCATATAGAGCACCTGGATTGCCGCCTATTCCTGGTTCCCCTCATGGCCATACTTTAACCAGTCCAGAGACGAGAGCAAATATGAGACTCTCATCTTCCCTTCAAGATTTGTCTGCTTATAGTCGAGTTGATCTAGAAGGTGGTGATATTAATAACGCTGGAGATGCAAAAAGTTCAGGCCACACATTACATCCATATTTCTTGCATGGAGAAAATGGTGGATTGAGTTTCTCGAAGCAGAAGGCAGCACCAGGAGTCACATTTGGTCGAAAAAAGTGGGTGCGAGTTTTATGGATTTTCTTGTGTTTATTGTTGTTTGGCTGTCTTGCTTCTTCCGTTCACTTTTTTTACTCTAACTGGTCTAGAGGGACATCCAAGTTTTTATGTTGTGCTGGACTGTGGTAGCACTGGAACCCGTGTTTATGTATATGAGGCATCTGTTAATCACAAAAAGCTTAACAATCCTCCTATTTTATTAAAATCATTGCCCGAAGGTTTCCAAAGGACGCAGAAAGGCCGAGCTTACAACAGAATGGAAACTGAGCCTGGATTCGACAAATTGGTGCATAATATCTCTGGGTTGAGAGAAGCAATAAAGCCTCTTATCAAATGGGCTGAGAAACAAGTTCCTACTGAATCACATAAGACCACTTCTGTGTTCCTCTATGCCACTGCCGGAGTTCGCAGGTTGCCAAATTCAGACTCCAAATGGATTCTTAATAGTGCTTGGTCCATTCTTAAGAGTTCTCCCTTTTTGTGCAAAAAGGAGTGGGTTAAAATTATCACTGGCATGGAGGAAGCGTATTATGGGTGGATAGCGTTAAATTATCACACGGGAGTCCTAGGGTCGATTCCTAAGAAAGAAACGTACGGTGCGCTTGACTTGGGTGGCTCATCCTTGCAGGTCACGTTTGCAGGAAAGAAACACGACCCTGATGCAAACTTAAAATTGAGCATTGGCCCTGTTAAGCATCATCTAAGTGCCTATTCCCTTGCTGGGTATGGGCTTAATGATGCATTTGACAAATCTGTTGCTTATCTTTTCAAGAAGCATACTCAGATTACCAATGCCGATTTGGTTAGCGGAGAGGTTGAAATTAAGCACCCTTGTTTGCAGTCTGGTTATAAAGAGCAGTACTCGTGTTCAAGATGTTTATCGTTTCTCCCACAAGATGGAAGTCCTTCTATTGGAGGTAAAAAATCAGGTAAAGGAAGAAAGGCTGTGGTTCCCATTAGGCTTATTGGAGATCCAAAATGGGACGAGTGTACTGCTCTGGCTAAAGTTGCTGTCAATTTGTCTGAATGGTCGGATCATAGTTCTGGAATGGATTGTGAGCTGCAGCCTTGTGCACTTGAGGAAAATCTGCCTCGCCCCATTGGTCAGTTTTATGCTCTGTCTGGCTTTTATGTTGTGTATCGATTTTTCAACTTGAAGACGGATGCCTCTTTAGATGATGTACTAGAGAAGGGCCATGAATTTTGTGAAAAATCATGGAATGTTGCCAAAAACAGTGTCATTCCTCAGCCTTTTATCGAACAATACTGTTTCAGGGCACCTTATGTTGTGCTTCTCTTGAGAGAAGGATTGCATATTACTGACAGCAGTGTAATTGTTGGTTCTGGAAGTATTACTTGGACTCTTGGGGTTGCTCTATTTGAAGCTGGAAAGGCATTTTCATATGGGGGAAAATTTCTTGGTTATGAATTACTGCGGGGAAAGATGAATCCATATATTTTTTCTGCTATTTTGATTGCTTCGTTACTTGTCCTACTTTGTGCATTTTCCTGTATTGGCAATTGGTGGATGCCAAAGTTTTTTCGGAAGTCATATCTCCCGCTGTTCAGGCATAATAGTGTGACGACCCCATCAGTTCTCAATCTTCCAGCTCCTTTCCGGTTTCAGCGCTGGAGTCCTATCAATACAGGTAATTCCACTATTCTTGATACTTTGTCCAGCAGTTCTGATTTTTTTGTTTCTTTTATGTACCATGGGGCATGGCTATACGCGGAGGAAGTCAATTTCCTTTTGTTACGCTATGAAGGATAATAAGAAAAAATACTTCACAACCATATCTCGAGCGTTTATTCTTTGTTGATTAGATATTCATTCACTTGTTTTATTCGTCCTATCCGACTCTGCTCATGATATTCTGCAAGTTGATATTAATTTTGCTCAAATTGAATATAGATTAGAAGTCCCTGTACACAATCTTCGATCCAGACAAATTCAATATCCAACAAGACATGCAAATACTTGTGTTGCATTTGTTACTGAAGTTTTCGCTATATTGATTAAATGGCGACCACTTGTCACATACTTTAAACTCTAACTGGGAAATAGTGAGTGACATGTGACACACTGCAGACATCCAAGCTGGTTTCCAACTGAATGCATGTGTAGTGGAAGTTTACATCCAACTAGACTTGACTGTGTTGGTGAAACTTCCGTTCCAGAAACATAAGGATAAATTAAAAATGTATCTGTTTTATGTTTTTGCTCGTCATTTCTTTAATTTGAGTTTATCTAAGTTATCTAAGATAAGGACAGTAATCAGTTAATTTAATTCGAACGAGAGTTTTCCTCGTATATCTATAAATAGTCACTTAAATTGGCAAAAAAATTAATTTGTGAGCTGGGCTATATTTTTCTTTCGTATGTTTCTCTCAACAAAAAGTGTTTCAGGTGATGGAAGGGTTAAGATGCCGTTGAGTCCCACAGTTGCCAGCTCTCAACAACGACCATTAAATTTCGGACTTGGTTTCAGTGGTGGCGAAGGTGGCATCCAGTTTACCGAGCCATCACTATACTCTTCGTCCAGCAGTGTAGCGCATAGTTATTCATCTGGTAGCTTAGTACAGATGCCATTCGACAGCAGTAATCTTGGTTCGTACCGGACTTCCCATGGTAGCCAAATGCGTCTCCAAAGCAGAAGATCTCAGTCTCGAGAAGATCTTAATTCTTCCGTGGCTGATGCTCGAATGGTCAAGATGTAAGTGATTCTTTCGAAGTTATAAAATATTCTTGGATATCAGCAACCATTCCACGAGCATATGGTCACATACTTCTCAGTCAATGGAATTGCTTTTCTTGGGATTGTTTAGAAATGGCCGGTAACCATGCCTGACCCTCTTCATGGTTGTAGATAGATCACGAGTCTACTTTCACGAAACGAAAGATGAACGACAAAAGGCTTGAACCGACTTTTTTCGGGCCTTGGCAACCGTTTTGTGGAAGTATGAAGCTAGATGGGTGAAACTCTTTCTCGTGAGAAAGACTTGAATTTTATAGATAGACTAAATAGGTCTTTAAACTGATTCCAACTTGCCAGTGAAGCTTTGAGCATGGCTGCAGGCTACTGCAGCACCCCGTATGAGAAAGTTGAGGCTTTTCTTTTTTTTTTTTTTTGTAAATTGTTAGCAAATTCTTGGAAGGAGATATTAGATGTACACTGAGGATTATTATGGCTCTATTCTAAAGATTCGAAGTCGACTTCAAATTATTTGTTTACTGTAGTCTGTATACCATAATATACTGTCTACCAAAAACTAACGAACTAATGTTCATTAGCCATTGAAAAGAACTTTGGAAAAACCCACTCTCGAAATATGAACACATTTATTTAATTTTTGAATAGGTGACGTTGAAAACATGTTTTATCCACTAGTAAGAAATTAAAAAGTATCTGCTATAGGTATTCATATTCATTCTTTCAGATATTTGGGTACTCTTTTTTTTTTTTTAATGAAAATAGCTTCACTAAAAGAGGGTAATAAATCACAGTCTATCTGAGGTACATAAGGAATACAATGAAATACTAAAATCTGGACTCTAGAGAACGTTCTTGGATGAAGTAATTTTGTGGTTATGGCTAATTATCCATTTGAGTTTTGAAAAATAAAAAAATTAGCTGAGTTAATGAAAAACGTAAAGTGGACTTGGATTAATTCTTTATATCAAACGAAGGACTGGAATAAAATGAAATATCAATTATTACATGAACACATAAATAGGAAAATAAAGAGTTCTCAGCTAGTTAGGAACTGGGAAATCTCAACAAGACGTTGTCTATACAGTGTGTGGTAAGCGGGGACTGTTGCCTACGACTGAAATATCAAAATGGGACCCGCTCAGAATTCTACAGCTCATCTTTTTTAGAAGGATAAATCCAGCTTAGCATTTGTGTTAACTTACTGGTTGGCATGATTTTTTCTGGTTGCTTCGACTCCATGCTACAAAGAGAACCGTAGTCGTGCTTCAAATGAGGAGCGGCTATCCTTTCCTGTGTTCATAGAAGGTTAAATTTAGTGAATTGATTACGAACTATAACTACCATCCTACATTTGGGTACTTATCATTCATCTACATGCATAAAACAGAAAATGTTCAATGCGTGAAACTAGAACCGAAAGTCTGGGATGCTATGATCATTCTTTGGAGAAAAATCCTAAATTCAGAAGTAAAAAAAAGCATACCTTAAACATCTCGTAAGGGCAAATGTCAGAATTGTCACAACCCTTGGCACAAAAGGAAAAAAATGGATTACTCAAATGCTCAAGTAGAAGCAATTAAGTTCAAGATAAGGCTATAAAAAGCTGTATCAATTCACCAGTAGAGTGTAAAGAAAAAACCAAGGTCAAATAAGAATTATTTCAGGATGCGATTTCTATCATGTTCACAAAAGAGCGCGAATGTACAAGTTCGAGACAGAAGGCCCTTTTAAAATGTCATTTCATAGGATACAGACAGCCTTACCGGCACTGGAATAGGGTGCTCATTATGCAGTACTTGTACAACGTATTTGCTTGAGACGTTGGATGGGCAGCTGTACAGAACTAGCATGTTATTTCCGGCAAAAGGGGCAACTGTACTACCACGCCAGATTCTCTTTTGAGGGGGTTTTGGAGGAAGTTGTAGAGGTTGTTCTCTTTGTATTTGTTTGAACTCTGAAAATATAACATATAAAATCAGGTAACTCAATAAATAACCCCGAAGAAAGGCTAAACATGTCCAAAAATCCAGGAAATTCCCACCAGATCCGTCGAGAAATAGCCCAATCAAACAGGAAAATGGAAGTAAAGTTTCTGCATGAGCAAAGCGTAGTCGAGCCATTTCATAGCTTCCACAAACAAATCCATCTACAAAGCAGGAGAAGAAAAAGGATTAAAATACGAATACAAGGAAAGACACTAAAGTAAATGAATATGTTGTCCAATCACTCGATATTATTGATTAGACAAAGAACATGCAATGATGTAAAGAAAATAGAATAAATGGAACTTTATTACTCCATCATTAATTAATTATATTGAGTCTTAATTAATAATGTCAATCAAATATCTCTTTTTCTATTATGTATCACATATTAGTAAACATATATTTAATTATTAAATTTTCACGTGCATCGCACGTGCTTTCCTAGTACATATAAATATACCACATTGAATTGTGAATTTCCTTTTGTCCCCTTAATTTTCTACTTTACTACCAACCATTAATTAATCATATTGTATCTTAATTAATATCGTCGATCAAATATCTCTAATCTTAATTATAAATTTTTTACGTGCATCGCACGTGCTCTCTAGTTCAAATAAATAATTAAGTTCACTATTTTGCAAAATGAATCTTCATGATCTCCTACTTCCTTACTTCTGGTTCAAGACAAAGAAACTGCATCCTTCTCAAGTAAGCCAGCTTTCAAAATGTACCACCTTGGACAAAAAGCAGCTCCACAAACAAAGCCCATTCAACGATAATATTTCGACCACGTCTCCATCAAGAATGAAGGTAAAGTAGGGAACATAATGGATCTTTCAACCTTATATATAAAATCCAGTTCCTTGAGCTGAACTCAAAACTCTCAACTTCCCAATATCATCAGAAAAATGAGGATTAGAGTAATGTAACTTTCTTTTCATTTTCTAAGTTATGCTTAACATACAACAAGTCAGCAACAGTGTAACACTAGCAATCACATTCTATGGGCCCACAGATCCTAATGTTGGCCAAGATACTACTTTCTGTAACAGTTGTAATAACTAATAAGAGAAGCTAATGCATTCAGTTTGTGTCCAAAAATCACGGGGACTGGCACCATAACTGATGATGGATAGAATAGGATGTCATTGATGAAAAAGGCACACACACCTTGAAGGCAAAAAGTGGTACTGTGGTACCGTGAACAACTTCCCCAAACAAATCAAAGTGCACAGCTGCTATCGAACTTCAGTTGATGATACAGATTAATATTTTACTGGTTTACAATAATTTTTAAATGAATCGATTGGTGCATGTAACCTATAATCGAGTCCCACACCTCCTATTGTAAAAATGGCCAAAGAGATGGAGAAAAACGCACCTTCATGAGCCTTGATGGCTTGCTCCATCGACTGAATAACATCTTCAAGTAATGGTACTCCCATTCGGTAATTTAATGAATTGCCGTAGCCCTTCAGAATAAATGCCTCTAGATCATCTGTCCACTCCAACAAACCGACCTAGAGTACAAATTAGTATCATAATCATACGAAATTAATCTCTGATGATAAAATGGGAGAAAGTGTAAATACCTCGGATGGGCTAAAAAGTGCACAGGCTTGATCAATTGTATCTAATAAGGATGCTTCCTGATACAATTTAACCGTAAAAGAGTTGCAATGGAACTTTTCTATAAGAACAACTATTTGATGGCATAGTTGAGACCTAAACAGAAAATAAGAAGAAAAGAAGACTGTCACCTGTTTGCACAAAAACCATAGTGTTGATACATCCTGGAGTGTGAAATTCAAACCCCAGCGAATAACTAATGCTCGAGTTATTCCATTTAGTATGGGTTCCTTGAGCTTCTCAACAGATGGTTCCTGACTCTTCCTATAAGCCTGAAATGTAAAGGCACACAGCAGCATTTAAACACCATAAAAAGTATTGTCAAAACAAAATTCCCCAATAATTAGCCAATCATTTCTTAATCTTCAATTCTAAAGCCATTTTAAAATGACTAACCACCAATAAAAACACAAAACAAAAAAAAATCAGTCATCGAACATTGATTCCCGAGTTAAAAACACAAACCAAATGATTTCAAATCCATGCTCCAAATTTAATGTGTTTGTTTGGGAATTTTTTAATTATGTGGATTTCAAATCTTCCAGAAATAGAGTATTCAAATTCCATCTTTCAAATACAAATCCTTCCATCCGAAAGCAACCTAGGATTATAATTTATTTACTAAGTTTGCCTTCAAAATCTCATCCTACGCTTTCGATAACTCCTACAACTCAAAATCTACTTCATGATATGGTCCATCATCGTTAAAATTCATTGTTATCCTGAAGGCTTAAAACAGTAATTTGGAAAGTGTCTTCTGCAATATTTTGAGGCTCATGGTTCATGTAAAAACAGATAACTACATAAGACGAACACAATCTCATTTCAAAGTTGATTTCAGTATTTCATATTGAACAGCCAACCAAAGTGGAACCGGGAACTTCTAAACCTGCAAGAGGAAAAGGACTTCAATGGATAAAACTGAAGATATTTCCTAGTTTCAAATGATATTGGCTAAAATTCTATATTCTTACACACAGTTTTTAAAAGCACAGAAATACCCAGATTTACCTTGGTAAGAGTGGTGGTGTTAATAATATATTATAACACTATAAACTATAATGTAAAACTTTTAATTATTAAATGCAAAATCCAAGAAATAATCTCTACCTTGTAGTTTTGACAGCAATCATGGAATCTTAGTACTATGTCACTAGCACGACTTTCACTGGTTACAGCAAAAGCGCGATGGCGTCCTGCACCAAGATTTCCTTTCCCACTATACAGCCCCATTCCAAATGCTACAGCACTAGCTGAGGCTCGGGAAACCTATCAGTATTCAGAACACATGCAGGTCTAAGAATGATAAATCACACAAACAATCCATTATATGAACAACCACTAGCAAAGATACTCATAGCAGATGCTAATATCACCCATTAGATGCTTATACTATATGAAATGCATATTCAGAAAACTAAATGGAATGATATGCCAGGAAAACAAAACAAGACCGGAAAAATGGATTTAAATAGTGCTAAAATGAATTCAAGTGATTCTCTGCCTTTCTGAAAGCCGCAGAAGCTGAAAGACATTGCAAACAGAATAATGGAATCCTAAATACAGGGTTCATATGCCAGTGACATAGTTAAATCATTTAATGTCAAACTGTTATGGACTATATTCTCATGGGCTTTAATAGATTGGATTGAGGCCCAAGAGTCTCAAGCCCATGGAAGAATCTAGATGTGTGAGTGAAGAGGAATAAAACGTGGGGGGAGGGTAATCAAGAATCATTCAGTTTATTTGTTTTGGCATGAGTGTTACTAGCTTGTGCTAGGGACTAGCTTTGGCTAGGGTACTGTGAGATTATCTCTGGGTTATCTTCTTTGTTTCAGATTCTTCATCTTCTATTATCATATAAAAATTGTGGTTGCAACACAAACCTGAGAGGCTTTAATTGGATGCAGATCAGGGTGGTAATCCTCATGAAACAGTTCCGGAAATTTATCTCTGGTTCTACTACCTAACTCATACAATTCCTCTTCTCCTTTACTGATCAACTCTCCACCCTTGTGCTTTCCTGTCCAAGGAGATTTCCATCCCCATAACCACATAGGAATGTTCTGTACAGATGATTTCTCCTGTTTCAGGTTACCTAATAGGGCGTCTATACGAACGGCGAAAGCTTCTAACTGTTTCAATCTTTTCTTTGTAGGAGTTCGGGTCCCATGCCTTGCCTGCCAAGCCAACCATGGAATCGCACACTGATTTAAAAGTGCAAGAATACGTGTACTGAAAAAGCATACACCCACTCATCAATGTGGTTTCAGCATTACATTTCTCAATATTAATCTGTAAAGTAAGCAATATCACATGGTTTACCAGAAATCCTTTCAACAGGCAAGTAAAAAGATATGCTGAAAACCTTGTTGGACCTTCCAGCTTGAAAATACAAAAAGCATTTCACTGAAGCATATAGATTTTAAACATCCCTCCCCCGATTGGAACTTCCACATTTTGCCAACAAAGTATTTGCAATGTTCTATTACCATTTCGCGTGACCAAAAAAGCAGAAGTTCGCAGAGTTTTGACAAGTACAGTTCTTACTTTTCCAGTTTTCTTGAACCTTAGTCACATAAGGTAATTATACTACTCTTAGTAAAACCACTAAATGTAGCGTATTTAGCATAATACCTAAACAACCATACTAGAGATCATCACAGCAATGTGCTGACCTGATACATTTAGCAGATAATTTACCACAAAAGAATGTGATCGTAACAAAAGCTAAAACTTCAACAATGAGTGGAATTTTTTTTTTCCAAAAAACAAATGGTAGAACATGCAAGCGTTTAGCAGTATGCAGACATCGTTAATTGGTAAAAATAAATCCATTTTTCAGTGGTTTAAAAAGCTGAAGGACAATTACCACAAGGTTTAAGTGAATAGGTTGGCACTGATCAAGAGAATTTGATGGCACAAATGAATTGTCAGAAAGCTCCTTAGCTATGTGATATCTGCATAAAAGTCACCAAAGTCAGTCTATTTATGCAAAAAGTTATTCCGAAATAGAATAGAAAAATGGAAAATTTCCAAATCAGAACAGAAGTCCTTCAATAAAAAAATCAACACAAAATAAACAAACTACTCTTTAATCCAAATTTTAGCACCCAAACAAATAATCCCAATAAGGGTCCAACGTAACCGACATTTGAAAAATGTTCTCCAGGAAAAATCACCAGGAAGCCAGATTTAGTCCGCCTCGCATATGATTTTCAACTAAACAACATCATAAATGTTTCCACACACACAAAAAAAAAAAAAAGATCGCACCAAAATGGGCACTGAAAACTCGAGAATCATGCCATGTCAGAATTCCAGCGAGCTACCTGGTGGCAGTTGACAAATGTCTACGAACATCGAAATTTCCTTCCGCATCAGCACTGGATTCAACGGCGAAGATGAACAGAAGCACAGTGAATACAAGAAGGGGGGCAATCGCCAATGCCATGGGATTCTGGAAAGAGCGGGTAATATTAAAAGTGTTGATTCCGTTACAGTATGTTTGGATTTATAATTTATAAAAAAAAATGTGTATGGAAAAATTAGGAATGGGAAAATTTAGGTACTAGTTTGGTACATGAGATGAAAGTGGGATAAGATACAAATTTTTACTCATCTCATGTTTTTCTCATTTTTTTATTAACTCAATGATATCTCATGGCCCGGTTTGAGATTAGATGTAGGTTTGATGACAAATACCTCTCCACCCATGATATTAGTGGAGTGTGAAATTGACAACGATAATTAAGAGAATAAACAAAATAATCTTACAAAATAAAAAACATACAAAACAACATATTATTCATAACTATGTCTTGTTTATTCATATCTCATCATGTTTTTATTCATCTGGATATAGTTTGGTATCATGGATGAGATGTACGATAGATGAATAAAAACATGATGAGATATGGATAAGCAAGACATGGTTATGAATAATATGTTGTTTTGTATGTTTTTTATTTTGTTGGATTATTGTGTTTATTTTCTTAATTGTCATTGTCAGTTTCACACAATGTCACTTATATGACACTCATCCTCTACTAATACCATGGGCGGAGAGGTATTTGTCATCAAACCTACATCTAATCTCATACCGGGCCATGAGATATCATTGGGTTAACAAAAAAATGAGAGAAACATGAGATGAGTAAAAATTTGTGTTTCATCCCACTTTCATATCATATACCAAATGGTACCCTATCGTACATCTCATCCATGATACCAAACGGTATCTTAGGGAATAGGAATCCAATTCTAAGTTTTTTTTTTTTAAAAAAAAAAAAAAATTCACACCTCAATTTATTTATATGTCCTTCTGTTTAATTTCAAATACATCATTATATTTTCTAAAACACTTATTCCACCTAAATCTTTCTCTCTCTCATTCATTCTCATCTTTGTTCGTTCAGTTACTTCCATCCACCCCAAACAAAATCTTCACTCAAAATTAAACCTCAATCAATTTCCAATCGACTCAAATTCACAGTCGACCCACTTCTCTTTTCGATGACCCCTTCTTCCGACGACACGTAAATGACTAACAACTCAAGCTTGAGTCGATCCAGCTCGACCAAGCTAGCTTGCTTGGGTCTACCCAAGCTTGGGTAGACCAAGCAATTTTCTACGCAAGCAAAGTGTGCTTGGTCGACCAAGCAAAACCCATGCTTGGGTCCACCCAAGCTAGCTTGACCCATAATTTTGACTCGTAATTACACAATTTTGTTCGATAATCGTAAATGTTTTAACATATGAATACACTAATTTCAGAAGTATATTTTATAATCGTACATGTTTTAACATATGAATCCGCTAATTTCACAAGTTTGACCAATAATTACATAATTTTGACCCGTAATTACACAATTTTGACCGATGTTGACCGATAATCCTACATGTTTTAACATATGAATCCACTAATTTCATAAGTATGCTCTATAATCGTACATATTTTAACATATGAATCCGTTAATTTCACAAGTTTGACCCATAATTACATAAATTTGACCCTTAATTACACAATTTTGACCAACGTTGACCGATAATCGTACATGTTTTAACATATGAATCCACTAATTTCACAAGTATGTTCTATAATTGTACATGTTTTAGCATATGAATCTACTGATTTCACGAGTATGTTGATCTATAATCGTACATGTTTTAGCATATGAATCCGATAATTTCACAAGTATGTTGACCTATAATCGTACATGTTTTAACATATGAATCCACTAATTTCACAAGTATGTTCTATAATTGTACATGTTTTAGCATATGAATCTACTGATTTCACGAGTATGTTGATCTATAATCGTACATGTTTTAGCATATGAATCCGATAATTTCACAAGTATGTTGACCTATAATCGTACATGTTTTAACATATGAATCCACTAATTTCACAACTATTGTGAGACCCCGGTTCTAAACATCTAATCCCGGATTAAACAATAAATAAGCCATAAGAAAATCATGCTTTAATATTTTTTTTATTTTTTTTAGAAACGTCTTGCGCTTGCGCGAGATAAACATCTCGCGCGCGCGCATGCAGCACATCCAGAGCCCCGGCTGAAGGCTCGTGCCCGCGTGAGATACACCTCTCGTGCGCACGGGCTAACAAACCCGAGCCCTTGGAATTACCTCGCGCGCGCGCGGAAGACCTGGGTAGAAATGCACAAGCTATCAAAAACATTCCCGCGCTCGCTTTTAATATGCATTCAAATACATACACAAAACTTGGTGTAGAGAATACACGCAAAATAAAAACATGCTTTCATAAAGCCTAAGATAAACAAGGAGTCTAGATCGATTAAATTCCAAACATGCTTCGATTCTAGACTAGGATCCGAAAGCAGAACAAGTACAAATTACAAAACATTACAAGTTCAAGTTCTAACATGCTTCAATCTTAAACTAGATAAACATGATGATTCGACTTCTAAACCGAGTCTCACTTCTATTCAACTCAACCCCTAGCCTGCTGCCTCTGAGTTGATCCTGCCCCACCTGTTGCCAAGTACACATACAAAACAAAGCAATAGCCGAATAACTTCGGTGAGAATGATATTCCCAGTAAAAGCAACATAACAAGTAATACGTGTAATATCTCAACAACATGCTTTCAAGACAACATAATCAACACAAAACGAATGATATGCATGTCTTTAAAATCAGGATATCAACTCTGATAAACAAGGGGGTTGCTGCGCTGCTTTTGGGATCCCGAGGATGAGATCACGTAACAACTCAAAATGGTTCGAAATCTCAAAACTCAATCCGACGGCATAACGACTATAAACTGAACAAACCGGAATGCAGACAGCAGTACAATATCGATATCAACTCAATTCAACACCAAGACTACAACAACAATTCAAACCCCTCAAATCTCAAACTCCAAATTTTCGAATGAACTTCCAAAAATCATAACAAATCCGAACGACGCTTTATTTCAAAACCGACAGATAATAAACGATCAGAACTCTACCAAAAACAACATACTCGAAACTCAATCGAATCTAACAACATCCGAAAAATAGAATGTATCTGATCGGAGAAAAACTTACGATAGAACGAATCTCTCGCTGCAGTGATCGCTAATCTTCCTTCAAAAATAAATTCCAATGGACGGATCGACCGAAAATCGAAATCACAAATCTTGAAAAACAAAGAAGGCGCTTCAATGGTGGGCAACGAGTTGGAGGAGGAGGATGAAGACTAAAACCAAGTCAAACCATGCTAGATATTATATAAAATCCATTATTTACATTTTAGTCCTTGAAATTTCCAAAATTTGCAAAATAAACCCTGATAAATATCTTAACGACCTCGACTTCTGAAAACTCTGATTATCTCAAATAAGCTCAATTAAGATAAAATCAGGGCGTTACAATTCTCCCCCTCTAAGAAGAAATTTCGTCCTCGAAATCAAACACTGTTCAAACCCAAAATTGCAAGAGGATTCATCTCTCAGAATTAAGTCCAGGGACGTTGTCTCAAAATGGACTATGTTCCCCCAAAACTCTTCTTAAGATCTGTAACTGCTTCACTGCCCTAACACAAGCTGAATCGGTTTGTTTCAGAACTGCCTCAAATTCAGATCGAAACTCTGAATCAGTCGTCTTGAGCAATTCTTCATCTCAACAAAACTGGTACCATCAGCTAAAAACCAAGGAAAATTCTGGTGTGGTAATTTAACAACGAGAATTTTTGTGATAATCCGCATCAAAAGACGGAAAAATACTTTGTTAAAACCAGAAGGAGACGTAACCAAACAAGCCTGTAGGCAAGATCTCCTATCATCTTCAGGCTCTGGCGAGATTCAAACAATCTCATAGACTTTTTCTCTCTCTCTTATCATCTCTGATAAATCTTACTGAAAGTTGAAATCTTCAAAAATATTCGATCTTTCCGATCCAAATACGAAAGTCTGCATCTAACATTCGTATACTTCAACTGTCTAGTCCAAGCCATCTTCATTCGTGCCAAATAATCATCATCTGCTCAATAAACCTCAAAACAAATCTGGTCCCAAAACAGATGACTCAGAAAAGGATCATCCCAAACAAAGAGGTTTTCAATTCTGCTCAAGCAACCCTTAAAAATATGGCATCCAGATAATCATCTAATAGTTGTCGATGTACAAAACTCCATAGGAGTTAGCGACACTCGTCAGCTAGTGCAGGATCAAGCACCAAACTCCAGATCTTCTCCTCTCGGAGTCAGGGAGTTTCATATCTTCCTCTAATACGAACCATGAACCTTCAGGCTAGGTACCATGAATTACCAAGTCTGGTAATAATTGAGCTTAAGAGATGGCATGGACCGCTCTCCCTCAACCTAGCCCAAATCAGGCTATACAGATATTGGTTCGACCTAGCACTACAGCTCGGCAAAGCCTCTAATACAAAACGTCTGTTCTGATTGTCCGTCGTTCTGAGGATAACAAAAGTACTCAGCTGCGATCGAATAACAAAATGCTCTTCGAAGAATATACCAAGATAGGGTATATCAAGATCTCCGACTGAAATGCCCAAATCTGACAATCAAACAGTCTGACAAAATTCTGACGGAATATCCGTCATCTGATTAAGTCTGAGAATCATTCTGTATGGAATACAGAAGCAGCTTTCATCAATCGGTCAGTCTTAAACAGATAGTACCTCAAACTCATACTGCCCAAGAAGTTTCCTGACGAATCCATCAGAAACATGATCTAAATCCCATTCTGAACCAGGATAAACTGTAAAACAGACCGTCGGGTCGTTCTCTCTCTGCTATCAACCACATACAGTTCAGAACATCGGAAACACATACCTCTAACAATGTTCTTCATTTGCTAATACCAAAACTGACTCTGCAATCATCTTATACATTTCGATCAACGGAAAGAATACCGAAAGGACTGCAATGAGCCAATCTCAAGATACGATGTCTCTAACAGAAACGTCAGGCACAACAAAATGCTTAAACACAAATAAAGCATCAACATGAACCTGAATCTAAGACTGGTTCAGTTCTGACCTTTCTTCAACAAATACTGAAAAATCGAATCAAATCTCTGATCGATCTTGATCTTCTCATACAATTATAATCTGGCTCAAAAGCAAGGTTCTGATAGACCTCCTATCTGTTTCAACTCTGATCATAAGTGCAGAAATCAAAGATCATGACAATATATCGAAAGTAGATAAAATAAGCATAGATCTTTTGGCTCAAAGCAACAGCTGTTGCATTCAATTACTCCAGATAGAAAGGATTTCAAATCGGAAATTCCTCAATACCTCTAATCATCTTCTCTTTCTCATACTCAGTCGGCACGGTGAAAACAGTAATACAGCTTCTAAAATCTGGAAGATTACGGGAATCTCTTCATAAGAAAATAGATACTAGATCTTCTAATCAATAAGATCGCTACGAGCTCAAATTCCAGAATCACACATTGAGTCTCGAGCGTCTTCAGCTCCCTCGATGCTCATGCTATAAGAGATTCTTCTGAACAAGAATAGGCCTCATATCTCAATAATAAGAAGTGCAAAGCACCGTAAGGTAGTCAATAAAGAAGAATAAAGAATTCTGAAGTGGTGATCAATCTCTTCTTCCAATCAATAAGAACTGGTCTCATAAGACTAAGTCCAGATAGAAGAACATATTCTGCTGAGTAATCGGCTTTGCAATCGATAAGAATTCCTCAAAGATTCAGGGACAGAACTCATACATCTTCAAAACACATATCGGTTCCGGTCTTGAGGTCATCAACAGAAAACTCCACCTCTAAATAATATGATTGAAAATGACAACTCAATCCTGTAGTGACCCTTACCCGGATCACCTACTAAACAGAACTTAGGCATGCAATTAACTTAATAAAACAGATATCAGAATTAAACTGCGGAATCCAAATAACATTATACAATCCCAAGTAAAGGAATCTGTAATTATCCAATAATATACAACCAAATCGAATAGCTGTATAAACCTAAACAACAGTAATAAAACCTAAGCGAAGCTCCAGCCGGCCAACCGCTGACTAGCCCCTCCTGGATCCACCCTCCTCGTCCAATCGCAAACCTGCCCCATGGAATAGGGTGTCCAGAAAATACAGAGTACGAGACGTGAGCATACAACGCTCAGCACGAGAGTATGAGTTTACATGCATGCAAAGTGAACTCCCTATAGACTCGAGGTCAAGGATCAGATAACAGAGACAGACCGGGCCCTGGTATGTAGCACGCTGTGCCGTCGCTTCAGGAGGTGGCTCCCATACCGAGATAACCGTGGATACGCCGGACCCAAATCGATGGAAGTCCAATCCACTAACAGGATAGGGTACAACTCTACTAACAGACATCTCGAAGGAGATACAGCAAGATGCAAATGAATGCAGCATAATATCATGTCATATAAATCATGCAGTCACATAATACATGCATACTCAGTCAGGATATCTCGAACAGTACTTTCGTACCTCAAAACAGTGCAAGCTCTACCAACTCTAGGTCCACGCCTATAGTCTGCTCTACACTGTCAAATGATACTACTATCATTAAAGTGCTCTAATAGCCTTAACTAAGCTATTGCATACTCCTAAATATTTATAGGGAGCAAAAGCTATACCTTCGTCCGTCGTTAGCCCTTTGATGTCGATGCCTCCAGAACCTGGGCACAACTCCGCTACGACTACCGAACGCCCCGCCGACCTCCGGACCAAGCCTAAGAAGACTAGAACAGCTCCAAAAGGACTAGAAAGGAAAGGAGGACTCGGAATTGGCATTTGAAAGTGAAGTCTCGGCCTTCTATTTATAGACAACGTTCGGAACTTCCGATCCTTGATCGGAACGTCCGAACCCCGATCGGAACGTCCGATCCTGCCATCGGAGCTTCCGAAGATCCTGATCTGCCACGTGTCAAAATATCACTTGTTGACTCCGGATAGGGGTGATCGGAGCTTCCGGTCCTGATCGGAGCTTCCGATCCAACCACACGTCATGCCTGACGTAATAACATCGGTGCCTCCGATCGCTCATCGGAGCTTCCGATCCTGTTCGGAACTTCCGATCGTGCCTTCGGAGCTTCCGATCCGTCCGATACCCAATTCAAATAATTAGCATTAATCCTTTAATTACTCAATTAGGGTACGGGCTACTACATTCTCCCCCACTTAAGATATTTCGTCCTCGAAATCAGATCTTAAGTACCGAATGCAAATATAGAAATCAGAAACATTCTTTATTCAAATCAAACGTTTACAGAGTTTGCAACTGAATACATCTTAAAGAATGAAATCAAAACAACTCAGGATGGTCTTTACGCATCCTGTCCTCAGGCTCCCAAGTAGCTTCCTCAGTGCCTCGACGCTGCCACTGAACTAAAACCAAAGGAATGACTTTGTTCCATAAAACCTTATCCTTATAATCCAGGATACGAAGAGGTTTCTCAACATAAGTCAAATCCTTGTCTACCTGAACCTCAGATCGCTGCAGAATATGAGATTCATCCGCCACATACCGTCGCAACAGAGATACGTGGAACACGTCGTGAATGCTGGATAGATGCGGTGGCAAAGCTAGTCGATAAGCCAAATCGCCAATACTCTCCAAGATCTCAAACGGACCGATAAATCTGGGAGACAACTTGCCCTTAAGGCCAAATCTGAGAATCTTGCGGAAAGGTGACACTCTCAGAAACACTTTCTCCCCAACCTCGAACTGCAAAGGCCTACGCTTGATATTAGCATAACTGGCCTGACGATCCTGGGCAGTCCTAATTCGTTTCTTGATCTGATCAACAATGTCTATCGCCTGCTGGATAAACTCCGGTCCCTCAGCCTGTCTCTCCCCCACTTCTTCCCAGAAGAGTGGAGTACGGCAACGTCGCCCATACAACGCCTCAAAAGGTGCCATCCCAATACTAGTGTGATAGCTGTTGTTGTAAGCGAACTCGATCAACGGCAAATGATCCTGCCAGGCTGAACCAAAATCCATGACGCACGCTCTAAGCATATCCTCAAGGGTATGGATAGTGCGCTCTGACTGGCCATCAGTCTCCGGATGATAGGCTGTACTCAAACTGAGAGTAGTACCCATCGCACGCTGAACACTCCCCCAGAATCTAGAAGTAAACCTGGGGTCCCGATCACTGACAATGCTCACAGGCACTCCATGAAGTCGGACGATCTCCTGAATGTACATCCGTGCCATGCGATCCACAGAGTACTCTCGGCTATAGGCAATGAAATGCGCTGACTTGGTGAGTCGGTCCACCACCACCCAGATAGCATCACAGTTCCTCGGGGATACCGGCAAATGGGTCACAAAGTCCATAGTGATAAACTCCCATTTCCATTCAGGAATAGGCAGACTGTGAAGCAATCCTCCAGGTCGTCGGTGCTCTGCCTTGACCTGTTGACACACCAAACATCTCGAATAAAACTGATAAACACTGCGTTTCATTCCCTTCCACCAAAAACGAGTACGTAGATCCTTGTACATCTTGCCGCTCCCAGGATGAATACTCAACTTAGTGCGATGTGCCTGAGATAAAATCTCCTCTCGCAACTCTTCATCCTGTGGAATCACAAGCCTACCAGACAAACACAGAAAGCCATCTGACTGATAATGAAATCCAGACGAGCTACCCTCGTTAGCTAGACGAGCTAAACGCTGGGTCTTTGAATCAGACATCTGAGCATCTCGGATCCGCGAGTACAAGGCTGGCTCAGATAATATCGCAAACATCTGGATACTCTGCATACCTTTCTTATGCTTGAAGGTAAAATCTGAAGTACAACAGTCACTGATCGCACTAGACATCGAACAAGTCTGAAGTGCGGATAGTCGCACCTTGCGACTCAAAGCATCAGCGGTGAGATTAGCAGCTCCCGGATGGTACTTAATCTCGCAATCATAGTCCTTAAGCAAATCCATCCAACGTCTCTGCCTCATGTTCAATTCTGCCTGAGTGAACAAATACTTGAGACTCTTATGGTCGGTGAAGATCTCAAATTTCTCGCCATAAAGATAATGACGCCAGATCTTCAAAGCGAACACAATGGCTGCTAACTCCAAATCATGGACTGGGTAGTTGTCCTCGTGAAGCTTCAGCTGTCTAGAAGCGTATGCGATCACATGCCCATTCTGAGTCAGGACACAACCTAACCCCTGAAGAGAAGCATCCGTGTAAACTACATACCCTCCAGATCCTGACGGTAATGCTAACACCGGCGCAGAAGTCAACCGCCGTCGAAGCTCACGGAAATTCTCCTCACACTCGGAGGACCACTCAAAATCCACACCCTTGAGGGTAAGCTGCGTCAACGGTCGAGCTAACTGAGAGAAGTTCAGAATGAAGCGACGATAATACCCTGCTAGACCCAGAAAACTACGGATCTCAGCAACTGTCGTCGGACGCGACCAATTAAGTACCGCTTCAATCTTGCTTGGATCAACAGAAATCCCTTCCCTGGATATGATATGGCCAAGAAAGACCACTCTATCCATCCAGAACTCACACTTGCTCAGCTTGGCGTACAACTGCTCATCTCGAAGAGTCTGTAGTACCAACCGCAAGTGAGAAACATGCTCTTCCGTATTACGCGAATAAACCAGGATGTCGTCAATGAAGACCACGACAAACTTGTCCAAATACTCCCTGAAGACACGGTTCATCAGATCCATGAATATAGCCGGCGCATTAGTCAAACCAAATGGCATCACTAGGAACTCGTAATGCCCATAGCGAGTACGGAATGCAGTCTTGGCTACGTCCTGATCACGGACTCTCAACTGATGATACCCAGATCTCAAGTCAATCTTGGAGTAAATTGATGTGCCCTGCAGCTGGTCAAACAAGTCATCAATACGAGGCAACGGATACTTGTTCTTCACAGTCACTCGATTCAGCTGCCGATAGTCAATGCACAGCCGCATCGACCCATCCTTCTTCTTCACGAAGAGAACAGGAGCTCCCCAAGGAGATACACTAGGACGAATGTACCCCTTGTCCAAAAGATCCTGTAGCTGATTCTTCAACTCACGCATCTCTGACGGTGCCAGATGATACGGTGCTCTAGAAATAGGCGAAGTACCCGGCATCAACTCTATGCCAAACTCGACTTCCCTAGTAGGAGGAAAACCCGGAATCTCATCAGGAAACACATCTGGAAATTCATCCACAACAGGAATGCTCTCTATCCCAAAACTCTCAGCGGACAAATCAACTGCATAGATAAGGTAGCCTTCCCCGCCAGACTCCAGAGCTCGACAGGCTCTCAAAGCTGATACCAAAGGCATCGGGGGTCGCGCTCCCTCACCATAGAAAAACCAACTCTCACTCCCTTCCGGATGAAAGCGTACTAATCTCTGATAGCAGTCCACTGAAGCTCGATAGGTAGTCAGCACATCTATTCCCAGAATGCAATCAAAGTCGTCCATCGCCAGGACCATGAGATTCGCCAACAGAACGTTCCCTTCTAACTCTAAAGGGCAACCCATCACTAGACGCTTAGCCAAAGCAGATTGGCCCGTCGGAGTAGAAACAGACATCACTACGTCTAGTGCAATGCATGGTAACTTATGCCTCTTAACAAAACGTGCAGAAATGAAGGAATGAGATGCACCAGTGTCAATAAGTACAAGAGCAGGTATACCATAAAGCATAAATGTACCTGCGATGACTTTCTCATTCTCCTCCACTGCCTGATCATGTCTCAGGGCAAACACCTGGCCAGAAGCTCGTGGCCTCAAATGAGAACTCCCAGCAGACTGTCCCTGCGACCTCTGCTGTACGGTAGCCTGAGAACCCGATCCTGAACCAGAACCAGAACCACCTCCCCCAGACATTGGACAATCTCTCCGGATATGACCAGTCTCTCCACAACGGAAACAAGCTCCAGAAGCTCTACGGCACTTGTCGGATGGATGGTTCTTCCCACAGTGATCACACTT
Source organism: Henckelia pumila (assembly GCF_033568475.1). Lineage (NCBI taxonomy): Eukaryota > Viridiplantae > Streptophyta > Magnoliopsida > Lamiales > Gesneriaceae > Henckelia > Henckelia pumila. The sequence goes on from NC_133123.1 coordinate 219,200,239, forward strand.
GTCCTTCTTACCGTAACGAACAACACCTCCAGAACCAGAGGAAGAAGAAGATCCAGACTTCTTGAAAGTTTGGGCACGGGGACCCAAAGAACTAGCAGGCCTCGACTGAGAAAAAGACCTGTTTCGCCGAATGCTGTCCTCTGCCTGATGACAACGGCTCACCAAACCCTCGTAGGACATGTCGTCGCCAACCGCCACACGGTCATGGATCTCAGGGTTAAGGCCCTGAAGAAACAGATTATACTTCATCTCTGAGCTATCAGCAATCTCGGGGCAATAGGATAGCAGATCAAAGAACCTCTGCTGATACTCATCGATAGACATGGTTCCCTGTCGCAGACTCAGTAGCTCGCCTGCCTTCGACTGTCGGAGTGCAGGAGGAAAATACCGCTTTTGGAAAGCTGTGCGGAACTAGGCCCAGGTGGCCACTCCTCTCGCCGTAACAAAAGGTGCAGAAGTAAACCTCCACCACCTGCGCGCACGCCCATCCAGAAGATAGCCAAGGTTCTCCACCTTCTGCTCATTGGTGCATTGGAAAGTCTGAAAAGTCGTCTCCATGCGGTCTAACCAGTTCTCCGCATCCTCCGGAGACTCACCTCCAACTAAGGGCTTAGGACCCATAGCTAAGAATCGACGCACAGTGAAACGCTCGTCGTCATGGTGACGATGACGCCGTTCTCGACGAGGCTCCCGGTCGGCATCACCCCAACGCCCACCAACACTGCCATGAGAACTCTGGTCGTCACGATTTGACATCTACAAAAATACCTCAAGATGAGACTAAATCCCAAGAAATCTTTTGCATGCTCTGATACCATAAATGTAGTGACCCTTACCCGGATCACCTACTAAACAGAACTTAGGCATGCAATTTAACTTAATAAAACAGATATCAGAATAAAACTGCGGAATCCAATAACATTATACAATCCCAAGTAAAGGAATCTGTAATTATCCAATAATATACAACCAAATCGAATAGCTGTATAAACCCAAAACAACAGTAATAAAACCTAGACGAAGCTCCAGCTGGCCAACCACTGACTAGCCCCTCCTGGATCCACCCTCCTCGTCCAATCGCAAACCTTCCCCATGGAATAGGGTGTCCAGAAAAATACAGAGTACGAGACGTGAGCATAAAACGCTCAGTGCGAGAGTATGAGTATACATGCATGCAAAGTGAACTCCCTATAGACTCGAGGTCAAGGATCAGATAACAGAGACAGACCAGGCCCTGGTATGTAGCACGCTGTGCCGTCGCTTCAGGAGGTGGCTCCCATACCGAGATAACCGTGGAAACGCCGGACCCAAATCGATGGAAGTCCATCCACTAACAGGATAGGGTACAACCCTACTAACAGACATCTCGAAGGAGATACAGCAAGATGCAAATGAATGCAGCATAATATCATGGCATATAAATCATGCAGTCACATAATACATGCATACTCAGTCAGGATATCTCGAACAGTACTTTCGTACCTCAAATACCAGGTAGGCACTACCAGCTCTAAGTCCAAGCCTAAAGTCCGCCTACACAGCGAAATGATACTACTATCATTATAGCGCCCTAAAAGCCTTAACTAAGCTATAGCATACTCCTAAATATTTATAGGAAGCAAAAGCTATACCTTCGTCCGTCGTTAGCCCTTTGATGTCGATGCCTCCAGAACTTGGGCACAACTCCGCTACGACTACCGAACGCCTCTCCGACCTCCGGACCAAGCCTAAGAAGACTAGAACAGCTCCAAAAGGACTAGAAATAGAGAGGAAATCCGGAATTGGCAAGGAGAAATGAAGCCTCGGCCTTCTATTTATAGACAACGATCGGAGCCTCCGATCCTCGATCGGAACGTCCGAACTTCGATCGGAACGTCCGATCCTGCCATCGGAGCTTCCGAAGATCCTGATCTGCCACGTGTCAAAATATCATTTGTTGACTTCGGATAGGGGTGATCGGAGCTTCCGGTCCTGATCGGAGCTTCCGATCCAACCACACGTCATGCCTGACGTAATATCGATCGGTGCCTCCGATCGCTCATCGGAGCTTCCGATCCTGTTCGGAGCTTCCGATCGTGCCTTCGGAGCTTCCGATCCGTCCGATGCCTAATTCAATTAATTAGCATTAATCCTTTAATTACTCAATTAGGGTACGGGCTACCAATGGTTGCTGATTCGATCGAGATATATGGATGAAGGGACCGTACTGTACGCTAACCAAAATCTATTGGTTCTTGTAGGCACTATCAGTGATACCTAGGGAATCATGGGGCGATGTTGCTAGGCGCTCTTACCATGATTCGATGGGCAAGTCGGAAATTGTTGTTCTGAGTCACAAGGAGTTGTGAGCCCACGGCTAGCTGTATCCCTGAACCATTGAGGGTCACACAAGTAATGGATTTTTAATCCCCGTTGAGATAGTTAAATTTAAAGAGTTAAATTTAATGAACAAAGAAGTGGGACTTCTTATTTAAGAGTAGAGGAGTAAGATTTCCTAAAATGACATAGGGATGAGCATTTTTGGAAACCACTGAATTCGGATTCAGAAAATTTATCTTGACTTTAAAAGATGCAGAAATGGTTTCTGTATACATTGGTGAAATTGGTTTATCAATCTGAGTCACGATGAATTTTATATTAATTTCTGAACATGCGGGCTTTGCTTGTCAGGCTTGAACTTATGACTAATGGGCCCTAAGCTGTTAGCAGCCCACATTATAAATAAGTTATTGCAGTACAGAAATTACACAACAGAGGTCACAATTTTCGAAAACCCTAGCTGTTTTTCTCTCTAAGTGGCCGCCCCCCTCTCCCTCTCTGCTCGAAAATTCCAACCTATGAATTTTGAATTTGCAGTCTGGTTTAACGGATCAAATTCGTTAATTCTCTTCGTAGAAACTTCTGATAGATTTTCTAGTGCAATCTATCAGAGGGATTAAACTTCTGTTCGTGGACCAGATTGAAGAATTGTTCGTCCATCAGTTCCTGGGATATACAACAAGAGCAGAGTAATCTGTTGGTGTCCATAATCTCGATTCGAGATTGGAGGTAAAAATTTAATTATTATTTAATTTTTACACGCACAATTTAATCGTAAAGTTTTGATACCTATTATGGAATCGTTCCATATAAAATTTTAAAACTTCCGCTGCACCGGGTATCAATTCTGATTGATCTGATCACCGTTCTCCAACAGTGGTATCAGAGACAGGTTGCTCAGATCAAGCGATTAAATTAATCGATTGTACAAAATTTTTTAAGCCTCGGTTTTTGAAACAAAATAATTTTTTTTTAAAAATAAAATTTTTTTTTTCGGACAAAACACGGGCAGCGATTGGATCGCTGCCCGGGGGGCAGCGACGGGCTGCCCGGGATCGTCCCGGGCGGCCCGGGAAAAATTAATTTTTATTTTAAATTAAAATTTTAATATGTTAAAATTCTATTTTTGGTCCGATCGAAAATTGTTTTTGATTGGTCCACGAGGCGTCGGATCGAATTGTTCGAGTCCGAAAATTTTAAAATTGATTTTTGGATAAATTTGAATTTTTGGAAAATTTATAGATTTTATCCGTTAAATCAGATTTTATGAAATTAATTATTTTTGGTACAATTGATGATAAGATATGATCTTATGGAAATATTGAGTAAAATATGATTTTATGTATAAAATTGGATTTTATATGTAAAATATGATTTTATTTGATAAAAAGATAAAATATGATTTTGTATGTAAAATAAGATTTTATATATGGAATATGATTTTATCCTTTTAATTTAATTGCCATTGCATGTTATTCAATAAATTAATTTTGAATTAAATATTATTGGATAAGGATGATCGATTGCCATGACCAATTTTGTAGGTGTATGTTAGGAATTTACATTTGTTTTTATTGTTGTTGGATTTATTAATGGGCATGGTTTATGGCCCGTTCCCACCCCTTAAAATGTATCCCCTACTTGTCATAGTTATTTATTGTAAATACATTAGACTTAGTGGGAGATGAAGATTTGAAGACGGAGGTGGGCCCAGCAGACAATAAAGACTGAAGAAATGTAAATTGGAAGCTCAATGTAATAGGATTGCATTGCATACCTGAATATTACCTAGGATTGGACTTAGACTCGTGATTGGCAACCACGGGTCGATTAGAAATGGAATCGATCATCCTATATAATATATGATATTATCGTTGTATGCATGTTTTAGACTAAATTGTATGAATCCCGCAAGCATACAAATTTTAAATGATGAGACAAATTTTCAAAATTAAAATCCCTCATTTTAAATATGATTTAAAATTGATATCAAGATAAATAAAGGAAATTTAAATATTGTTTAAATGTTCCTACCTTCCATCAACGATCAATGTATGAGATGCTACCCGCGGATACGGTCCGGCTCATATTATTGGGGGGGCCCGTTCGTCGGAAAGCTGTACATTGGATCGACACATGTTGTAAGTTGGGTGGAACTCCCATGGGATCGGCTCATATTATTGGGGGATCCACATGGCGACCGTCCATCACAACTTAATATTGATGGGTCATCTTGACATGTCACAATAAACGGCGTCATATTATTGGGCCCTTATTGGACATGAGGTAAAAACTTGGAGGTTGCTTTGGAAGAAATTGGGCTCTACCTTTTGAAAATTATGGTTGGCTGATATTATTCGGGACCATAGTTTGTCAATTGGACTCCATGTTCCCACTAAGGAAAACAGTTTCCCGTTTTCACTAGAGGGTAGTGAAATCGTTAAAATAGTGGGAGTGAAATTCATAAAATAAATTTCGCCTATTTTATGTCTTAGTAAATTAATTAAAAAATCACTGATTATTGTCTGTTTCTTTTCAGTATTTCATTAAGATGAATTCGCGCAATCCACTATTCTCTATTCTCGAACAAAATAAACTGACTGGCGCAAACTATACGGAATGGTTCAGTAAGTTGAAGATTGTCTTGACCTCGGAGAAGATGCTCTACGTGTTAGAAAAATCTCCTCCGAAGGAAGCACCAGCTGACATAAGTCCGGAAGAGTTGGCCAAACTTAATACATGGTGGGACCATGATATCAAGGCCAAATGTTATATGCAAGTCTCGATGTCTGATGAACTCCAGAGGCGATTTGAGGATACCGTGAATGCTGCTGACATTCACGTACAACTCAAGGAACTTTTTGGGGCTCAATCGAGAGCTAAAAGGTTCGCTACGGTAAAAGAGCTAATGACGTGTCGCATACGTGAAGGGACTTCGGTCCGTGATCATGGGGTATGAGTGATTTGGCTCATACAGAAGTTGGTAACGCTTGATTTGGTGTTGGAGCATGAACTCAACGTGGACTTATTACTTCTCTCTGTTCCTTCTTCGTTTGACGGATTTGTGGTGAATTTCAATATGAACAAGATAGAGGCCTCCCTTGAAGAGATGGTCAATATGCTTGTAACATATGAAGCCACTTTAAAGAAGGATAAACCAGTTCTCTTGGTGGGCTCCTCTTCTTCAGCTAAGAAGGGGCCAAGTACAAAGGGTAAGAAACGTTCTGCCCCACCCAAGAAAACCGGACCCGAGAAGAAGAACAAGACAAAGGCTTCAAACATGGAAAAGTCCAAGGATGTTTGTCATCACTGCAAGAAACCCGGTCATTGGAAACGTAACTGCAAGGAATATCTAGAGTAGTTGCGAACTGCGAAAGGTATGTTCTATATTGAAATAAATGTTTCACTTAATACTAATTCTTGGGTATTGGATACCGGATGTGGATCTCACATTTGCAATGATTTGCAGTTGATGACAAGAAGTCGCAAGCTTAGAATGGGTGAGACCCAGCTGAGGCTCGGAAATGGTTCTAGAGTTGAAGCTAAAGCTGTGGGAGATGTTTATTTAATTTTGCAGAACGATTTTAAGTTACTTTTGAGAGATATTTTATTAGTTCCAGATTTGATTAAAAACATTATTTCTGTTTATATGCTTGATAGAGATGGTTTTTCTTGCAATTTTGTGAATGGGATTTGCAATATTTACAAGAATGAATGTTTGATTGGAAATGGACAACTTGAAAACGATCTATATAACTTAAAATTAAAAGACGTTCCAATAAATTATGTTGATAAACCGGTAACAACAAACAAAAGGAAAATCGATAGTCAAAACCCGGCAAACCTTTGGCATGCTAGGCTAGGTCATATTTCCTCAAGGAGGATGAACAAGCTAGTGGGAGAGGGCATGTTTGATATGTCTGATATTAACTCTCTACCTACTTGTGAGTCCTACCTGAAAGGAAAAATGACTAAATCTCCTTTTAAGGGGAAACCTGAGCGTAGTCAAAATCTGTTGGATTTGATCCATACAGATGTTTGTGGTCCATTTAGAATTGGTACTCAATTTGGCCACACCTATTTCATTACATTTACTGATGATTATTCAAGGTATGGGTATTTATATTTAATTAAATATAAGTCTGAAGCATTTGAAAAGTTCAAAGAATTCAAGGCTGAAGTAGAAAACAAGCTAGGTAAAAGTATTAAAGCACTTCGATCGGATCGAGGTGGAGAATACTTAAGTACCGAGTTTTTGGACTATCTGAAAGAGAATGGGATTCTCTCTCAGTGGACTCCTCCTATGACACCTCAGCTGAATGGTGTATCGGAGCGTCATAATCGAACTTTGTTGGACATGGTTCGATCCATGATGAGCTTCACTGAGCTTCCACCTTCGTTTTGGGGCTATGCGCTTGAAACGGCGGTATTGTTGTTGAACAAAGTCCACACCAAAGCAGTGGATAAAACACCATACGAGTTATGGAATGGCAAAGCTCCTAAGTATTCGTACTTGAGGATTTGAGGATGTCCTGCTTACGTGAAGCAGACAGTGGGAGATAATTTGGATAGTCGATCCACCTTATGTTATTTTGTAGGGTATCCGAAGAATTCAATCGGATATTATTTCTATCATCCTACTGAAACAAAAGTGTTTGTTTCAAGGAATGCCACCTTCTTGGAGAAGGAGTTCTTATTGGATAAGAAAGGCGAGATGATGGAACTCGAAGAAATTCGAGAAGAACCCGAAATACAAAATAATGATCCTACACCTCAGGAACCAATGATGGACACGCCTATACCTAGAAGATCCGAGAGGACTTCTAGACCTCCTATTCGATATGGTCTTCTTCTTGAAGGGGATCAAGATGAACCCGATGTTGGATGTGATCCAAGAAACTTCAAGGAAGCAATTTCTGATGCAGATTCAAATTTATGGCTTGAAGCTATGCAGTCGGAAATAGATTCGATGCATACAAACCAAGTTTGGTCTTTAGTAGATCCTCCCGATGGAATTATTCCAATAGGGTGTAAATGGATCTACAAGAGAAAGCTTGGGCCTGATGGTAAGGTATTGACCTACAAGGCACGATTGGTGGCGAAAGGTTATACTCAAAGACAAGGAGTTGACTATGATGAAACATTTTCACCAGTTGCAATGTTCAAGTCCATAAGAATCCTTATTGCCATAGCTGCTTGGTATGACTATGAGATATGGCAAATGGATGTGAAGACTGCATTTCTTAATGGAAACATTAAGGAAGAGATCTATATGACGCAGCCTGAGGGATACACATCCATGGGAAGCGAGCATAAGGTATGCAAGCTTCAGAGATCAATCTATGGTCTCAAACAAGCATCAAGAAGTTGGAACCAGAAATTTGATGAAACAATAAAGGATTTTGGTTTCATCAAGAATCCGGAGGAACCGTGCGTGTACAAGAAAGTAGTTAAGGATGCTGTGACATTCTTAGTACTTTATGTTGATGACATCCTACTCATTGGGAATGACGTAGGGATGTTGCAGTCAACAAAGATATGGTTATCAGGTAGATTCTCGATGAAGGATTTGGGTGAGGCATCCTATATTCTAGGGATACAGATCTATAGAGATAGATCTAAGAGAATGATAGGACTCACTCAATCAACCTACATTGACACCATATTGAAACGGTTTTCAATGAATGGGTCCAAGAGAGGACATCTACCTATGTGTCATGGAGTTTCTCTATCCAAGTCAATGTGTCCCAAGACGGATGAAGAGATAGAGAAAATGACACATGTACCATATGCGTCAGCCATAGGTAGTATCATGTATGGGATGATATCTACCAGACCGGATGTAGCATTTGCTCTGAGTGTCACGAGCAGATATCAAGATAATCCCGGTCAAATGCATTGGAAAGCCGTGAAGGACATTCTTAAGTACTTACGAAGGACTAAGAATATGTTCATGGTATATGGAGGAAGAGAACTGAAATTGGAAGGCTATACCGACTCTAGCTTCCAAAGTGACGTGGATGACTCGAAGTCAACCTCTGGATTTGTGTTCATGCTCAATGGTGGTGCTGTCTCTTGGAAGAGTTCCAAGCAGGACACCACAGCGGATTCCACCATTGAGGCAGAATACATTGCAGCATCAGCTGCTGCTAAAGACGCCGTTTGGATGAGGAATTTCGTCCAAGAGTTGGGCGTCATTCCTGAAGTTGTTGGTCCAGTCCCGGTGTACTGTGACAACACGGGTGCCGTTGCTCAGGCAAAGGAACCAAGGTCTCATCAAAGATCCAAAAACGTACTGAGGAAATACCACATCATCCGGGAGATTGTGGAAAGAGGAGACATCACTGTCGAAAGAGTGGCCTCTGCAGACAATATCGCTGATCCACTTACTAAGCCCTTTCCAGGACCATTATTTGACAAACATCGCGAAGCAATGGGTCTACGTAGTATGACTAGTTGGCTTTAGGGCAAGTGGGAGATTGAAAGAGTAGGTGCCCGGTGAGCCAACTTGTGGCTAAGGGCTTTGATGACTCTTTGTATAAAAAATCTTTTGTTTAATATAATTTACACTTTTATTAATGGCAATGACTTTATCTTTCTTCATATTGTTATATTGTGATATACTATTGTTGTTTTGATAAAGACCTTGAATATACTATAGTGTATGTAAGATGTGGTAGAACATGGAGATGTCTATCATGAAAGACATCTTATAGTCACTGTGTATTCTAAACTGTTCCTAGTCGATTGAGCCGTCCGATAATAAGGATAAGGATCGCTCGAGTTTGAGACTAGCATTTGCGATGCAGAGTACCACGTTTCATTGGTAAGAAACATAGAGATGTTCGAAGCATGCAAATGGATATTCATACGATGAATGATCGAACTACCCTATCCGGACTTTCCAAGTGGTTATCACTTATCGAGTGGATAAAGTCCGCGGTTTTGGTTGTACACCATTAGTCCTTACTACTTGAAACATCATTGAGACTCTATATGCTAGTACTGTGCTTTGACTCGTTTACCGACTCTATTGGGGTCATCAGGTGTCGGGTTGGGTACAGTTACAACACATATAGGAGTCGATGCTTTGTTGTCAAGGATTCACCACATACTTGCGAGTGTGGATATCCTATGCGATCTGAGGAGATATTAGTGTGACGAATCTCTGGCCAGAGTACATGATGTGTTTTAAGAAATGGTTTCTTAGTAGCACATGCGATGTCACTATTTGATCTTCAAGATGTATTGCATAGTTATCGAATCTCGAACGACTCTCGATATACCAATGGTTGTTGATTCGATCGGGATATATAGATGAAGGGACCGTACTGTACGCTAACCAAAATCTATTGGTTCTTGCAGGCACTATCAGTGATACCTAGGGAATCATGGGGCGATGTTGCTAGGCGCTCTTACCATGATTCGATGGGCAAGTCGGAAATTGTTGTTCCGAGTCACAAGGATTTGTGAGCCCACGGCTAGCTGTATCCCTGAACCATTGAGGGTCACACAGAGTAATGGATTTTTAATCCCCGTTGAGATAGTTAAATTTAAAGAGTTAAATTTAATGAACAAAGAAGTTGGACTTCTTATTTAAGAGTAGAGGAGTAAGATTTCCTAAAATGACATAGGGATGGGCATTTTTGGAAATCACTGAATTCGGATTCAGAAAAATTTATCTTGACTTTAAAAGGTGCAGAAATGGTTTCTGTGCACATTGGTGAAATCGGTTTATCAATCGGAGTCATGATGAATTTTATATTAATTTCTGAACATGCGGGCTTTGCTTGTCGGGCTTGAACTTATGACTAATGGGCCCTAAGCTGTTAGCGGCCTACATTATAAATAAGTTATTGCAGTACAGAAATTACAGACAACAGGTCACAATTTTCGAAAACCTAGTTATTTTCTCTCTAAAGTGGCCGCCCCCTCCCTCTCTACTCGGAAAAATCCAGTCTGTGAATTTTGAATTACAGTCTGGTTTAACGGATCAAATTCGTTAATTCTCTTCGTAGAAACTTCTGATAGATTTTCTAGTGCAATCTATCAGAGGGATTAATTATCCGTTCGTGGACCTGATTGAAGAACAGTTCGTCCATCGGTTCCAGGGATATACAACAAGAGCAGAGCAATCTGTTGGCGTCCATAATCTCGATTCGAGATTGGAGGTAAAAATTTATAATTGTTATTTAATTTTTACACACACAATTTAATCGTAAAAGTTTTGATACCCATTATGGAATCGTTCCATATAAATTTTTAAACTTCCGCTGCACCGGGTATCAATTCTGATTGATCTGATCGCCGCGTTCTCCAACAGGGATTGGGTACAGTTACGACACATATAGGAGTCGATGTTTTGTTGTCAAGGATTCACCACATACTTACTAGTGTGGATATCCTATGCAATCTGAGGAGATATTAGTGTGACGAATCTCTGGCCAGAGTACATGATGTGTTTTAAGAAATTGTTTCTTAGTAACACATGCGATGTCACTATTTGATCTTCAAGATGCATTGCATAGTTATCGAATCTCGAACGACTCTCGATTTACCAATGGTTGTTGATTCGATTGGGATATATGGATGAAGGGACCGTACTGTACGCTAACCAAAATCTATTGGTTCTTGCAGGCACTATCAGTGATACCTAGGGAATCATGGGGCGATGTTGCTAGGCTCTCTTACCATGATTCGATGGGCAAGTCGGAAATTGTTGTTCCGAGTCACAAGGAGTTGTGAGCCCACGGCTAGTTGTATCCCTGAACCATTGAGGGTCACACAAGTAATGAATTTTTAATCCCCGTTGAGATAGTTAAATTTAAAGAGTTAAATTTAATGAACAAAGAAGTGGGACTTCTTATTTAAGAGTAGAGGAGTAAGATTTCCTAAAATGACATAGGGATGGGCATTTTTGGAAACCACTGAATTCGGATTCAGAAAATTTATCTTGACTTTAAAAGATGCAGAAATGGTTTCTGTACACACTGATGAAATTGGTTTATCAATCTGAGTCACGATGAATTTTATATTAATTTCTGAACATGCGGGCTTTGCTTGTCAGGCTTGAACTTATGACTAATGGGCCCTAAGCTGTTAGCAGCCCACATTATAAATAAGTTATTGCAGTACAGAAATTACACAACAGAGGTCACAATTTTCGAAAACCCTAGCTATTTTTCTCTCTAAGTGGCCGCCCCCCTCTCCCTCTCTCCTCGAAAATTCCAGCCTGTGAATTTTGAATTTGCAGTCTGGTTTAACGGATCAAATTCGTTAATTCTCTTCGTAGAAACTTCTGATAGATTTTCTAGTGCAATCTATCAGAGGGATTAAACTTCTGTTCGTGGATCTGATTGAAGAATTGTTCGTCCATCAGTACCTGGGATATACAACAAAAGCAGAGTAATCTGTTGGTGTCCATAATCTCGATTCGAGATTGGAGGTAAAAATTTAATTGTTATTTAATTTTTACACGCACAATTTAATCGTAAAGTTTTGATACCTATTATGGAATCGTTCCATATAAAATTTTAAAACTTCCGCTGCACCGGGTATCAATTCTGATTGATCTGATCACCGTTCTCCAACAGTTACTACTACACGAGCTTCTTTAGTAGAGGTGGCAATGGCTTCCGCCCATTTCGAAACATAATCGACTGCTAATAAAATATAAGTGTACACAAAAGAAGGGGGAAAGGGACCCATAAAATCAATACCACACACATCAAACAATTCCACTTCTAAAATATTTGTGAGGGGTAATTCATGCCTTCTAGATATATTTCCTGTTCGTTGACACTTATCACATGACACTACAACAAAAATGAGAATACACAACAGTCAAAAGACAACGGTTTTATGTTAAAATCGTTGTCTTTTACACTTTTACAACGGTTTTAATGAAAACCGTTGTCTTTGAGGTCTTTTGTTTTATCAAAGACAACGGTTTTTGAAAAACTGTTGTTTTTGATAGGTAAAAGAACGGTTTTTAAAAATCGTTGTCTATAAGCGGTTTTTATCACAACGGTTTTTAAAAACCGTTGTGAATGTGCGTGTTTTAATTATCAAAGACAACGGTTTTTTTAATCTGTTGTCTATTAGCGTGCTTTTTAATGATCTACCACAACGGTTCAAAAAACTACAGCTGTTTTTGATTTTTTTTTTTTAAAAAAATTAATATATCAATGTAAGCCACATTTTCTTTACTATCTCGTCTTCATCGTCTCTCTCTACCGTTCCTTCCTTTTTTTTTCCTCAACCAAAAACGCCACCTTTGACTGACCATATCTCCGCCATCGATACTCTAAATTTAGATCTGAGACTATATTTGGAAAGACCTAGCCAAGGGCTATCTTTTAATACCTTTTTTGAACACTTTAGTCGACATCCTCGTCGACCCCATTTTCTTCTGTCATGCATTTTTTGCTCCCATTGCGGTCGCCGTGAGCTCAAGAGCAAGGTTTTTTAGTAGGTAAGAACTCGTTTTTTCTTACCAAAATTCAGTTTTATTCACTTGTGAGTAATGGAATCAGAACCTTCCTGTTATATTTTGGCGATTATTCATTAGATCTGTAGAATTGTGGAAAAACAATTGTGGAAAACTGAGAATGATGCTGAGAGAATTGTATCAAATCCAACCCCCGCCGTAAATTTAAAACCTAATTTCATCACAGCATCCCAATTCCGGAATAAAACTAAATAAAACTTTGTATTTTTTGAGTCTTTAATCTTCTTCTTCGCGTGGTTGAATGTAGTTGAAAAATCTGAGCTCTATTTTTGCTTTTTGCTTCGGTTTGTTGTAATTCATGTGTCCAGTTTTGTACCTTTGAGCTTCCTTTTTGGTGTTAAGGTTTCGGTGGAAAGATGGCGAAGGCTTACTCTAGACATAAGGATGATATTGTTTCGATGGAGCTCCCTGCTCCCGGTTCTTGGAAGAAATTGGTAATTTTTTTCTTTATTTTTAGATTTTGTTGTTAAATTGTAGCTTGAGATACGTTTTTTCTGGTTAAAAGCAAGTGCCCATATATCTCTGCTAGTTTCTCACTTCTGCTTGTGTTTGATGCTTCTTCTAATAATATATGTGCATAATTTTTCATTAGTTGATTGGGAGTTGGGGCCCAGTTAGTTCACGAGATGCTCAAAGCTCTCACAAAGTTCATGTGTCTTTGTCTAGGTTCACATCCAAAAATATTGAACGAGATAGTCCTGAGTATTTCCATTTTCCACTATTTGCAGGGTCTCAATGCGAAGTACGGATGTAAGGTTCCTTTGATTTTAGTTAATGAAACTAGTTCACATGATGGTATAACAAAGGTAACTTCATTTTTGCCTCCGCTGGAATTTATTTATGTTTGAAATTTACAGTTGCTGCTTGTTTCGTGATAGGTCTTGGAAAAACCCTTGAATGAGAAAATCCATGCTTGAAGATGGTTTGTGTTTTGATGCTTTAGTGCCTCTGTGTGATTTATTCCGTATAGGACTCTCTTTTATTATCCTTAGTTTTTATGTTCATTTTGGATATTATCAAATTTTCTATGCCCTACAGGACAAAATCATTTTCTCATGTAATTGTCTCATATGCATTGGATTACTTGTCTCCAAAATATCTCAACAGAACTCTTCCTGAATTAGCAAGGGTATCAACAGATGGTGTTGTCATTTCACAGGTACAAGAAATGATGCCACATGCTCACAAGATTTTGGGCATTTCTAAAGTAGCACATGACTTGGCTTGCCTCAATAACCTTGTCTTACACTTGTGCCTGTGGGAGAAAGTCCTTCAGTATTCTCGCGGTGTTGCATTTCTTTTCCTCTTGTGTGAATGAAATGGTGAGAGTAAGAATACAGTGCTTTCTATGGTTAAAACTGGGATTACATGAGGCCATTAATTTCTCATTACAGGAAAAAAGTTTCTTCTTTGATGCTAGATACTGTTTTTCTATGGCTAAATTGTTGTTTATGGTTTCTCTACAATTGAGATTTGAAACATTGCTTATTAATTGCTCATCTTCTTATATAAATTTCTAGGTTATCCCCTTCCTCAAAAGGCCAAAGTTGTTGACAAAGCCAAGCATGGACGGTCGGTAAGCCATAGTTCATTGTTGTCGTAGATAATATAGCACAACTTCTAAATTCAGTTCCAGTAGCTTTCACTGCACTTTGCTTTGTTTTGAAGTTAGAACAGGATTTTGGAGTTAAAACAGGAAATTGCAGAAGATCTACCTGAAGCTGCTGTTACACTAATAGAAACTCTCTTGTCTGTGGAAACTCACAAGCGGTGAACGGCTGCTTAATCCCTCACGTCGGAGGTATTCTTGTTGGACCCTTGATAGCCACATACAAATTTCTGGATTTCAACACACTATTGTTTTTAATACTTTGCATTTCTCTGATGTGAAACTAATAGGGTTTCACCAAAAGAAACAAAAAGAAGAGAAACTAATTGGGCATTTGCTGTTTCAAATTGTGTATATCTTTATGGTTTTTTATGTTTGGAGGGTTTATATGCATATTTGGCAGCTGGTTTGCTAATTCGTGGAAAGGATTCACCGTGGCTGCACTCAAGGATGTTTTCCCAGTGGTGAAACTCTCGATTTCATCTGGTCTTATGATTTGGTAAAATGTTTCCCTTTTTATGTTTAGGTTTCAGTGAATGTCGTATACTTGTGTCGTTGATCGATGATTATGATCATTGTATAGCTTGGAGATGTGGTACTATGCCATTCTTGTGTTAGTAGCAGGATACATGAAAGAGGCAGAGGTTGTCATTTCTGACTTTTCTGTTTGGTAAGAATTTTGATTCAATTTCATCCTGTTTTTTGCGTTTTATGTAAACATGGCCACTAAAATCCTCGGAGTCTCAGCACCAACATCAACGGCTGGGAATTCATGATATGCTTGGGGCTGCTTGTTGCGGCATGGTAGGCATTCGTTCTGTATCCTACTAGCTTCAATTAAAGCCGATATATGGTTAGTAGAATAGTAGTAGTTCACGGAGCATCTGTAAATTGTTCTTACTCAGTAAATTTATGTCGCACATTAACTCGCATCATCTCCAGGACTTCATTTACGAGGATGAATTGAACAACTTTGTCGAAGCTGGATCCAAGTTTTTCCTTGAATTTTCACGAGAGGGACCAACCGCCACAATTCTTTTTTGCTGTGTTGTGGGATTTCTGGTGAGCTGCCGCCGCAGAGTCGAACGAGAAGGATGTTTTTCGAGTTTTAGTTTATAAGGATGCTGCGATGTAGGCTTTCCGTAAGTAGTTCTTGAGGAAAATATAAATGTATAAATATTTTGTCTGTCCTCATTTTTATTGCTTCGATTCCAGCTGATTTCCATGTTTTTTTTCTCCATGTTTATCTTGGGTTCTAAGCTAAGACGTAAGAGCTGCTCTATGTGAGGCTTGATCAAATGGCGGAGTACAGTGGACACCCAAGCGATTTTGTTTGTTCTTTTTGTCGGTGAAGCTCTGGTTCTATTTTCCAATGTTACAATACCTCAGTAGTTTTGTTAAATCATTTTTTTCTTTTGTGAAATGTTGGCATCTGATGCATTTTTTTCTCCATGTTTATCTTGGGTTCTAAGCTACGACATGTTTCTTTCCTGACCTCCTAATTTGGTGTTTATTACAGGCTTCGTTTTTGCAATGTTTAAAAGAAAAAAAACAAAAGTTTAAAATTGCACTTTCTGAATGTGAGATGAAACATTATTCTACAGTAGTAGGACATGTTTGTCAAAAGGATTTCAACGTTTTACTTTTATTTAAATTGAATGTTTTCATATAAGCATGATCTCGTGGGTTATTGTGTGCTTTTAGGTAATGCAGTTTGTTTATATAGTAGTGTACCATTACTTTTATATTATGCCAATTTCCCGATCCACATTTTATTGATTGGTTAGTCTTTCTTTGGTAATTATTAAATTTATCTGGTCCTGGATTGGTGTTTGGTTTTTTGAAGGAAGTAAATAATCACGATTAATAATTTTTTGTTTCAAACCTAAACTTTGTATTTCGACATTATTGATATTTTTTATTATTATTAATTATAGTACGCTCTTTGTGTGGACATGATATCTGAGACTCTGATTCATTTATCAAATGTAATAATAATAATAATAATAATAATAATAATAATATTTTTCTTCATGGCTTTCTCATCAGGAGATTGGAAAAGCTTTGTGAACTTTATTCTCGCTTCAGTGGTGATCGTAAGAGTTTCTTTGGAGCAAAATTTTCTCTTATTTTGGTGCTGATACGTGCGTGCAGTTTTCTTTCTAAAAGTTACATTTGTAAGCTCTGAATCTGGTGCAATCTTCTTGGCTTTTTGGGCATTTATTTCCTGAAATCACCTGTGTCTTGTTTTTGGATTTCGTACTCATTTTATTTCACATTTAGATGCAGTGGAAGAAGACAGAGTGGATGGTTTTCTTTTGGCAACTATTGTAATTCTTCAGTTGCGCTGTGCAGCAATGAAAAATATGTGGTTAACTGAAGTATGTGCATTGATTATGTCTCTTCAATAAAAGATGCATGCGCTTACTGTGGTGATTGCTGATAAGACATGGATAATGTTTCCTTCTGTTTCATGAACTTCATTTCACACATTCTGTATATTCTCAAGTTTATTCTTCCTGTGTTGCACTTTGTAGAAGGAGAGAAAGTTAGAATGATTGCTTAGTGTTTGTTAATTAATTCTGCAGGCACTCGTGCTTTGTATTTACTTCCATTTCTCTGAATTGGAATTGAACTTGGGCAATTGTAGCAGGCTGTCAGCTCTTTGTTCTTAAAGTTAGATCCTTCAAAGACAACAGGCGAGACTTTCCGATATGGGTGCATGTCTGAAATTCTGCCAGTATTTAGTTTAATAATTTTGGCATTTTTGTTATACAAGAGCGTTGGTTACTTCTCTCAGGGGATCTTGCATGAAGTATGTTACTATAGGAACTTTTTTTAACTTTATAGTTCAATCTAGTATGATTGAATTAGAATTCGATTTTGAGTGACTTGTAATACTAAAAAATTGTATATTAAATTTTATTTATGAAATTTTAAATTTTGGTTTATTTATAATATTGAAATTTATATATTAATTTTTAAATTTTTTTTTGTTTTTTATATGAAAAAAGACAACGGATATTATCCGTTATCGTCGGTGGTAAAAAACCGTTGTAACTGATGGTGTTGTAAAAAACCTGACCTACGACAACGGATTTTATCTGTTGCCCTTGACACCCTACGACAACTGATTTTATCCGTTGTCTTAGACCACCTACGACAACGGATATAATATGTTGTCGTAGGTCAGGCTTTCTACAACACCGCCAGTTACAACGGTTTTTGACTACCTACGACAACGGATATTATCCGTTGTCGTTTGCCGTTTTTTTTGTAGTGTGATTTCACTAAGGTATAACTATCTTTAAACAACGTAGGCCAATAAAAACCAGATTGTAGTACCTTAGCAGCAGTCCGGGTTGCTCCAAAATGTCCTCCATATGGCACTGAATGACATTGTTCTAGAATTTCATTTGCATCTTGCCCCGCCACACATCTCCGAATCACTTGATCGGAACAACGTTTGAAAACGTAGGGATCATCCCATAAGTAGAACTTAACGTCATGGAAAAACTTCTTTTTCTGATGTTGGTTCAACTCTAGAGGCATAGCACCACAAGACAAAAAATTAGTAATATCAGCAAACCATGGGATAGAGGAACTTACCTGAAAAATCTGTTCATCCGAAAATAAATCTTTTATGCTTTTCTCCTCCTTAACATTTTCTAGCTCCAATCTCGACAAGTGATCAGCAACCTGATTTTCGCTACCCTTCTTATCTTTGATTTCAAAATCAAATTCTTGTAGAAGCAGAATCCACCTTATCAAGCGTGACTTGGCATCCTTCTTGGCAAATAAATAGCGAATCGATGCATGGTCAGTGTAAACAACTACTTTAGTTCTAATTAAATACTGACGAAATTTATCAAAAGCAAAAACTACTGCAAGCATCTATTTTTCTGTAGTAGTGTAGTTTTTCTGTGCGACATCCATGGTGCGACTGGCGTAATAGATGGCTCGAAAAATTTTCTCTCTCCTCTGGCCCAAAACAGCCCCTACTGCATAGTCACTAGCATCGCACATCAGCTCAAAAGGTTCCTTCCAGTCCAGTACAACCATGATGGGTGCTGTGATCAACGCCGTCTTGATCTTCTCAAAGGCCTGCAAACAATCATCATCAAATATGAATGTAGAATCTTTTTCAAGCAAATTACATAGGGGTTTTGTGATTTTTGAAAAATCTTTGATGAAACGCCTATAGAACCCCGCATGGCCTAAGAAACTTCTGATGCTCTTGATATTCTTCGGAGGTGGAAGCTTCTCAATTGCAACCACCTTGGCTCTATCCACCTCTAATCCATTTGATGACACTTTATGCCCAAGTACAATTCCCTCTTGAACCATAAAATGACATTTCTCTCAATTAAGAACTAAATTATTTTCTTGGCACCTCTGCAAAACAAGAGACAGATTATGCAAGCAATGATCAAAAGAGGAACAAAATAGTGAAAAATCATCCACAAAAATTTCCATCACTTCCTCCACCATATCTGCTAAAATCGCCATCATACACCTCTGAAAAGTTGCTGGTGCATTACACAGGCCAAAATTCATCCTTCTGAAAGCAAACGTGCCATAGGGACACGTAAAAGTAGTCTTCTCCTGATCCTCCGGTGCGATAGCAATTTGATTATAGCCTGAATAACCATCTAAGAAACAGTAATAGCAAAAACCAGCAAGTCTATCAAGCATTTGATCAATGAAAGGAAGTGGAAAATGATCCTTACAAGTAGCTTTGTTCAACTTCCTATAATTTATACAGACTCGCCATCCAGTTACTGTACGTGTGGAGATTAACTCATTATTTTCATTTTTTTACCACAGTAATCCCACCTTTCTTAGGCACCACTTGAACAGGAGATACGTACTATCAGAAATAGCATAAATCACACCCGCATTCAACAACTATAAAACTTCTTTCTTAACTACCTCTTTCATAGCGGGATTCAACCGCCTCTGATGATCAACATAAGGAGTATAAGACTCTTCCATCAAAATTTTATGCATGCATATTGTTGGACTAATACCCTTAATATCAGAAATTGACCATCCTAAATCAGTTTTATAATTTCTCAATACTCTCAACAACTTATCTTTTTCTACAGCAGACAGGTGAGCAAAAATAATAACTGGACAAGTAGATTTTTCACCAAGGAATGCATAACATAGATGTGCAGGAAATTATTTAAGATCATGTGTTTCAGCAGATACCTCTGGTGCACTATTTTCCAATGCTTCAGATTCCTTAATACTAACCATTTTTTCTTTCGGAGCTCCCTCAAGGAATGCTCCTTGTTCATGTAGCTCCCAATCCTCGTCCTTATCAAATACCTCATCTGCCACCAAACATCTTTCTAGTGGATCAGTGATTCCTGCACATGAAAAAGAATTATGAGAATCAATAATTTCAATACTTTTACATGTACTTACCTCGTTTGGTCCCCTCATAGTGTGATAAATATTGAAAATCACAGCTTCACCACCAACTCAAAGTGTAAGATCTCCCATGTGGACGTCAATTAGCGCGTGTGCAGTGGCTAAAAAGGGTCTCCCAAAAATCAAGGGAGTTTTTTCATCCTTATCCATGTCTAAAATTACGAATTCTGCTGGAAATATGAACTTGTCCACTTTCACCAAAACATCCTCCACAATACCCCGTGGGTATGTGATACTTCGATCGGCTAGCTGTAATGTGATGGTGGTCGCCCTGACTTCTCCAAGCTCCAATGTCCTGTATATAGAAAAAGGCATTAAATTTATACTTGCTCCTAAATACATAAAACTGTATTTACCTTAGAACCACCAATAAAACAAGGGATAGTAAAGCTCCCTGGATCCTTAAGCTTTTGTGGCAACTTTTTCTGCATGATTGCGCTGCACTCTTCTGTCAGATTCACCACTTCATTGTCGTGCAGTCTCCTCTTCTTGGACATCACATATTTTATGAACTTGGCATAATTGGACATTTTTTCCAAGGCATCTGCAAACAGGATATTAATGTGTATCTTCTTGAAGATGTCTACGAAGTTGGAAAATTGCTCATCAATTGCTTTCTTCTTGAACCGTTGTGGGTATGGAAGTTGTGGCTTGTACATCAGTTTTGAAACTGATTCTTGCTTGGGCTCTTCAACAATGATTTATTCACCCACTGGTTCTTCCACTTCCTTGGCTTTGCTGATCCTTAGCTTCTAACTTCTTACCACTTCTTCACTCCACTGCATTGCACTGCTCTTTTGGATTCACTTCAGTATTGCTGGGAAATTTTCCTTGGTTTTGATCCTTCAAAGCATTTGCCAGCTGTCCAATCTATGTTTCCATGGATTTCATCATAGCCCCCAAACTGCACATATGTGTCTCCATGCTATCCATTCGAGTTTCAGTACTCGACATCCTCTTGTTAGACTCATTGACATATGTAGCAACAACATCCTCCAATGACGCCTTTCCTTCTTCCTTGTTTTTATTGAATCCCGGAGGGGGATTCAACACGTTTTTGTTGTTGGCATAGGAAAAATTCTCATGGTTACGTAAACTAGGATGATAAGTATTGGGCGGAGGGTTACCTCGATAATTTCCATAGCCTCTGGGATTTATATATTGCGCTTCCTCAGGTGGATGAGACTCTTCTATGGCGACCAACACACCTGCAGGTTCTGCTACATTCACCTTGTTCAGAGCAGCAACTTGTGTACTCAACGCAGATATTTGTGCAGTGATGGAAGTGAGAGGATCAACAATATACACTCCCTTCTTGACTCCCATACGTTCAGATGGACATTGATAACTATTGATAGTCATTTGTTCCAGCATCTCATAGGCCTGAATGGGGTTTTTGGAAAATATGGTACCACCATCAGCAGAGTCCATGGACATTCTTGTAGGCGTGTTCAACCCATTGTAGAAAAACTCTATTTATTCCCAATCTGCAAAATTATGATTAGGACAACGCCTCAACAAATCTTTGTACCTTTCCCATGCGTCATATAGTTGTTCTGAATCATGCTGTTGAAAGGTGCTGATTTCAATCTTCAACTGGGTGGACTTGGCCGGTGGAAAATACTTTGCTAAAAATTTCACAGCCATGTCCTCCCAAGTTGTTAGGCTTCCTAGCGGCAATTACTGCAACCAGCTGCGTGCCTTGTCCCTGAGAAAAAAAGGAAACAAGCGTAAATGTATTATATCCTCAGAAACACCATTTATTTTTATCGTATCAATAATATCTAGGAAGGTGTGCAAGTGTAAGTGAGGATCAGCTGTGGCGCTTCCATTGAATTGGTTCTGCTGAACCATGTTGATTAATGTCGGCTTCAACTTGAATTTGTTGGCATTTATTGTCCCTCGAGCGATTCTAGAATAGTGATCCCGGATCGTCGGCCTGAAATGATCTTTGATTGGCACCAAGGGCAATTCATTGATATTTTCTTCAGCCATGTTTTGTTGTTCTTCTCTCCTAGCTCTTCTCAAAGCACGTGCGGTTCGTTCAATCTCTGGATCAAAGAGTAAAGAATTCGCACTTTGTGTTCTTTGCATAAACTGCAGTTAAGATAACAGAAGTCAATTAGTAACTTAAAATAAAATAATTAAACGCTCTAAATTAAAACTTCGACTAATTGGTAACAAGACTAAACAAAATAAAAAATTAATCCCCAGCAACGGCGCCAAAAACTTGTTGTGAAAAATACTCGCAAACGTACGAGTGTCAAGTTTTAATATAGTAATGAATCAAGTATCGTTCCCACAGAGAGTAAAATGAAAATATTCAGTTAATCTAATTAAAATAGTCTTAATTTTATTTATAAAATTAAACTTTAGAGATTTGCTGACAAATTTAAATAAATAAAGAAGTTTGTAAAGCGCGCACATACACACAATCCTCAAGAGATTATCAATTAGAGAGAAATAGTCTAGAGGTTTTGATTTCACCTGGTCTCGACAATATTCATTCTTAATTAATCTATTTTCATGAGTTCATTTCAATTAATAACCAAGAACACATAAATTATACTATTTCCCTCTCCCGAGTATCAAATAGAATGTATCAATTAAAGATCGATTCCAATATACCTATTAAAAATCTACTTGTACTGATATGTGTAAAACAATGTTCTTTCTAAGCTCTATTAAAGTTATAAGCTCTTCCGAGTCATATAAACAATTAATAGTGTGAATTCTATCGATCCTATTCTAAATCCCCTCTCCCGAGTGCCGGATTCTAAATAAATACGACAAATCAATTTATGGCCAGTAAATTGAAAAGACTTTCAAAACTAGAATCACAATTAATTTAGAAGAACTCAATTCAATAAAATCAACAATTCATAAACACGTCTTGACCAGACTACATCAACCTCTAGACATAAAAAGTTTAGTTCATAATAAAATTCAAAACAACCGAAATCATGTTTAATGTCTCAAACATAATTCAATAACTAAAATAAAACAATAGAAGAAGAAATAACAAAGCCATAGTCTTTCTTCCGTGTCCGGTTGAAAATCTCCGTCTTCGTTCCAACAATCTTCAATCTCAAGCTCTTCCAAATTCTCACAAAGTTTTCCTCTCTAAGATATTCTAGTGTGCGGCGGCTAGATAACCCTTATTATGTCCGAAAAATCCCTTTTATACCCCCCAAGAATCGTCCAAAATCTACTCAAAGATATCTAAAAGTTTCCAAAATTACAGAAATACTTCGGCAAAAAAATAGCGACGCGCGAGCGCGCCTCAAAAGTCATGCGACCACGCATAACTTTCTGTCTTCAAACTCCAAAATTCTCGAACACGTGCGGGCGCGCGTAATGTCAGGAGCGTGCGCGTATGACTCTCTGCCTCAACACTCTAAAAACACTTCATGAGGCGCTGGCGCGCATGCTGCTCGGGTCCTTCTTCATCTTTCCTTCAAAATCTTGAACCATCTTCACTCGTTCTGCCTTTTCCTTGACTCCTTTGACTCTATCCAACATAAATTCAATATTTGCTTTACTTCCTAGCATCCAAAAAAAACAACAGCAAATTTTCACGTAATTCCGCTCAAAACCAAACAATTATCCAATAATATCAATACAAATTAAGTGCACAAAATGCACTTATCAATATAATTTATTTTACTCGTGAGGTACTTGGAGATGGATCATCGACAAGTGTTCAAAAGTTTTTCCCAATAGTACTCGGAACCATTCTATGTCACATGGGAGAGATTCAATCATTTGGCTAACAAATTCCAATGCCACAAATTTTCAAATTGGTGCTTACTTGATTTTTTCTATGGTGGTTTGGATGAGACAACAAGAAGTTGGGTAGATTATGGAGCTTTGGCAACTGGGAATCACTTTTTCAACAGAGATTACAATAGTGTGATGCACTTGTTAAATGATATGCTAGATTTCAACTATCACTGGCATTGGGATTCTTCACTGCAGGGTTGGAGTCACCAATATCCTCCAAGATCCCACTACCCAAAATTTTCAAATCAACCTCTTGAGCATAACGTGGAGAATGGAGCATATTCTGAAGAATTTTTGAATCAGTTGCAGGACATTGTTAATAAACAATCAGAATCAACCAGAAATTTTGAGAAACTCGCATTAATTCTTTGAGTTTCTTGGATGACCAGATTGAGATTCTTATGAAATCAGTTCCTGATAATAACCAAGAGAATGAAGTGATTTGTGTTGATCAATTTGCATGAAAATGTGATTCTGCAACAATAATTGAACCACATCAAAAGGAAATATTATTTGAGGAATCTTCATGCGAAGATGAGCCAAAAGTGACATTGAAAGAGGAAGAAACATACAAAGAGACAGATATGACCTCGTCAATGGTATTCCATGTACACCATTAGAAGATCTATTATTTCCATTGACGCTACCTCCAACATAATACATCCTCTATGAGCTTCAACTTGAATTAGGAGTCTCTCCCCAAATTAATCAGTTCGTGTCGAGTGTTGTTGGAGTGATGAGCTCACAATTTTAATATCACGCCAAGCTTGAGGGTGTACAAAATCAAGACCCATATGTAGAGTCATATAATTCTTACTATGGGTGGCAGCCGCTCTTTGATAAGTGTTTCTGTATAGTCGGCTATAGACAATAAATTTAGTGCTGACTAGGAGACAACCCAGTGTTTTCTTTCCTTTATTTTTTTAATTATTCTTTTTATTTTTATTTTTTTATTATCTTTTGCTAATCCACCGCCTTACTTGTCGCCTTTATATGTGCAATATGTTGTCCCGCTAAGAGAACTTGATGTGGTGTTCCAAAGCAAGAGGAGAATGACAGAGATAAACCAGGGGAGTGTTATTTTTCTTTTCGTTGTCTTGCATTTAGTGTCATTAATTTTTGCTTTATGTCATTCTGTTTCTGAATCATTGAGGGCAATGCTTTGGATACGTATTGAGGTGTGTGGGGGGGGGGGGGGGTAGTCTAGTTTTTAATTCATTGTGTGTTGTGTTTGTGTTGCATCTGTTCGTGTTTAGCTTGTTTGCATTCAGTTTGTTTTCGTGTTTGTTTGATTGTGTGTCTGGTTAGTTTTCATGGTTATTTGCATGTGTGTTCCGTAGGATGATAAATGGGAGCCAATGATGATATGAATTTATGAAATTAATTTTTTGAAAATGTTTGCCTTTGACTCGAAATGAGAAACCTTAGGTTGGACCATGAATCTTTTTAAGCACTTATGTTAGACCAGTGAAGTGTAGCGATACCATTGATGATGTTTGTGTCTGTTTGACCATTGCACGACACTAGGTGCTAAGTAATCTTAATTGTGTCTTTTGAATTCCATAATACTCTAACATTGCACTTATGATCTTGGGCGCACCAAAATTTTTGAAAAAGAAAAAAACAAAATTGAATTTTTTTTTTGAAAAAACTCAACTCCATCCGGGTCATGGATGAGGAATTGAAATCCTAATTACCAAGTCCAAGGCTAAGTATACAGATTAAAAGGGGTTGCTTTTCTACTAAGATACATAAATTGATTTTTGAAAAAATAATAACAAATACATCCGGGTTTCGGACAAGAGATTGAAATCCTAATTACCTAGTCCGAAACTAAGTCTGCGGATGCAATGGGGTTGATGCTCCGTCCGGGCTATAGACGAGGGGATTGAAATCCTAATCTTATCAAAGTTATAGATAAGTTTGCAGGTAATTTATGAGACTTAAGAAAGCTGGGTTCAAAATTGATATAAATCTTGGATGCATGAAAAGAAAATACGATTATAAAGAATCGTACCCTCAATTCAATAGAAAAAAGATTCAATAATTTTGTCCCGATCTTTTGAACAAGTAAGTTTTCGGATATCCACCTCTAATTTACTAGAAATTAGTAACAGATAATCACGATAAAAAAACAATCAATAATTCAACTGGACCTTCAAAGGAACCTGTCTTTGACAACCCAAGCGAAGAATCGATCGACAAACAATTAATCACAACGGAACCTTCAGAGGACCTGTCTCTGACAATCCACGAAGATAATCAATCGACAAACGCCACAAAGTGTTTAAACTTTGATAAGTTTGATTTGATAAACAAAGCATAGCTATGGCATAATTCTAGAAAGAATTATAATTGATAAAAATAAATTTCCATAATTTTCATTCTCTATCCAATAATGAATGTGTATGTTTTATTTATAATACAACTACAAAATAATAAAATATAACACAAAATAATATAAAAGATATCATCTAAAAGTTTCTTAATAGACTTAAAATACTCAAAAATAGCACAAAATATAAAAAATACTCAAAAAAACCGAAAACACACACTACACACCGAGTGTGTGTAAATCACGTACTAGCGCCTAGGCGCTTGGCTCTGGTGCTTAGGCGCTGAAACTGTTCCAAATTGTGCATAATGCTTGAAAAATTCATATCTCTAGTTATAGCCGTCGGATCGGGCTGAAATTTTACCTGTAGCTTTATAACATCCTAAACTACATTCTGAACGATGGAGATTGGATTTTAATCTCCTTAGAGTCTCCAATAAATTTCAGTCCTCCACCTTGAGCTCCATGCATTCCAACTTGTCTCCCTTGCTACCCAACTTGATTGTCATGGATCCCAATTCCTTCTAATCTCGATGGAAAATTATAAAAAAATCTTGAAAAAATATTAATCTTCGATAAACTTCTAAATTCATATAAAAAATCCGGTTGTGCGTAATAATAAATCTCGAGGAAGGTGTGTTTGTTATAGGTATTTGGAAGGAATTGATGCATGCAAGTGAATCTTGCACTGATGTGTTATTAGGTCGCTAAGCATTCTTGAAAAAGGATTATTTTTAAGTTGCATGTAACTGGAATAACATGACACGCACACACGTTCACATTAAACCGAGGGTGTATTGTGAAGAGTTGAGGGTATTTTTGAGTTTGGCATATTACTTCATTAAGGCTATTACTTCCCATGAATTTATCCTATTTCATTGTTTTGTGGTGTTTGTTTCATCATTTGTCTTGCACAAGGGTGAGCAAGATTTAAGTATGGGGGAGTTGATAAGTGTGTTGTTATGCATTATTTTGTGCTAGTTTCGAGTCGATTTTGCATGAATTTATTATGTTTTTAGAGTTGTTTTTGTTTAATTAATTTATTTATTTCATTCATGTGGTCTACATTTCATTTTCCTCGGTTTGAATGAAGATACAATGAAGAAATCAAGAATTTGGATCAAGAAAAGAGCCGCAAAAAGGAATTACGGATCAACAATGGTCAAAAAATTATTTTTGATGCTAGGGAGAACTAAATCCGATCTCTCTCGTTCAAAATAAAGTCAAGATGTTTTGAAATTAATGTCCAAATTTCAGCTCGATCCGACAGCTAGAACTCCGGATATGAATTTTTTAAAAACGTTGCGTGCTGGGAAAAAATATCTTGCGCCCCAGCGGGAACTTTATGCCGCTGGGGCGCAACCTGATCTGAAAAAAAAATGCTGGAACATAATGTTGTGCGCCCTAGCGGGTGCTTTCTCCCGCTAGGGCACGAAAATTGAATTTTGGAGTGTTCAGGCAGTAACTTAGGTGCTCGAGCATGATTTTTCTCCCGCTCGAGCGCGAATTCGTGAAAATTATTATTTCGGAAAAATTCTTGTGCGGAAGGAAATAATTTATGTGTGGATCCTGGTCATATAAATAAAATATTAAACATATTTTGAGGGGTTCCAGAACCAGTGTAGTAGCCCGAGTTTTTTCTTGGTAATTAATCCTGATTAATAATTATTAAGACAAATAATGGCTTAAATGATATTTTTCTAGCAAAAGCACAAGTCAAGATCAAGAACACATGACATGAGAATGAGCTAGGGTTTGATGAATTTGACCATGGGAAGGGCTCGGTCATGTGTGGCTCGGGTCGGTCATGGTTGAGCATCAAGGGCTCGGCCATGTGTGTGGCTTTGGCATGAGCTCGGGTCTTCTCTTTGTGTCTCGGGTCAGACATGGTCGAGCACTAGCGCTCAGGCATGGAGTTAGGGATCGGGCTATACTAAGGTACTCGGATGCTTGGGCATGTTGAACTCGGTTCGATCATAATGAATGGCTAGGACTTCCTAGGGTTTGAGCTTGGATGATTACTTGGGGCTCGGGTCGATCATGATGTGAACCAAGGGAGGGTTCGAACATGAGGGGCTCAGCCAAGGAAGGACATGGCTCGGATCGGGTCTTGGGGTGATCAAGAAGGTGTGTTTCTTGGCCAATGAAGTGTGCTCGGATTTAGTGTTTAGTCCATGAGGTAGAGCACATTGTGGTCGGGTCAAGAATGACACATGGCGGAACCATAATCAGTGCATGAACAAGCATGAGCTGTTAGGCGATGTGTCAAGCGCTCAAGATAAGACATGATTAGTGTCCTGCCAGATGTCAAGGTCTTATGCATTTTGGTTGACACCTGTCCCAGTTCATCCTCTATAAATAGGAGCTGAAGGTTCGGATATTTACACACCACATCTCTCACTTCATATTTCTGCTCGGACCAAGGAATATCTCAAGAGTTCGGGAAGAAAGAGCTTGGGTAGGAAGGAGTGAGCTCAGGTGGACCAAGGGTTGCTAAGGTCGGGTTTGAGGAGAGAGGCCAGGGGTTGGTTCGGGCTTGGTTCTGGTCGGGTCGGGCTTGAGGACAGTTAGGGGTGATATTCTTCCAACTTAGATTAGTCTTCGGTGTTAGGTACGAAAGTATTGTTCGAGATATTCAGACTGAGTATGCATGTATTATGTGGTTGCATGTTTTATATGATTTATCTGTATAGCATGTCATGACAATATGTTTCATACATGAGCATCTTGATCCTGTATCTATGAGATATCGTGTAGTAGGGCACTCATTCTACGAGTATTGGATGGTTGGATACATAAGTCTTGTGTCAGGTCACCAGTTATGGTTGGACACTTGTACTAGTATCAGGTCACCGTTTTCCACTGGGTATAGGAGCCACCTCCTAATGCGACAGCGTAGCGTGCTATATACCCTGGGCCTGGTTTATGAGCTTGTTTCTTGACCTGTATGTCTTGGTACCCTGTACATTTGCATACATTCACATATAATCATTGTATACTCATACTCTCGTGCTGAGCGTTTTATGCTCACGTCCAGTTGTTTTTCTGTTTGTCTGGACACCCCATTAGATGGGGTAGTTGCAGGTAGTTCTCCTAGATATTTGGAGGTTAGGTGGTGACCAAGGCAGGATTGCATGGTTGACCACTATATTTTACCTTACTGGTATTAAGTTATTTAATTTTCTGCATTTACTCTGATTAAGATTATTTATTGCTTAATTTAATACTTAAGCTCTTGATTAGTAGGTGATTTTTGGTCGGGTCACTACATTTATGGTATCAGAGCTTGGAATAATATTCTTTGGGACATAGTATTGATATTTGGGATATCCTTGTAGATTATGAATTGGACTCAATGACGATAGAAATAACAGGAATTGGATTAGAAAGATACCTAGGCTTTTCCAAGATCTTCATTTCCAAGATTGGAATCAGAGTTTTGCCTTATGTGGATCCCAGGATGATGGAGCTGGAAGAAAAGATCCAGATTTAAACTTCAGGTATTTCTGGGATCTATTGGAGCGTGGGAAGACGTGATCGTCTAGATTCCCTGTGATCCATAGATACCCCTAAAGATTGGTTGGAGCGCATGGTGTATGACTACCCATTCGTCTTTAACCAAAGTAAGACTCTCCACGAGTAGTTGGAGAGATTTTCATAAGATCCTGCCAAGAGAATGCCTCATGAAGCTTTGGGCTTCTCTAGTAGGATATAATATTTTAGATCTTTCGAGGAGGAATTCTGCTGACATGCTTGTATCAATGCTTTTGTATGTGGCAGACGGGAAACCTCATGTTCAAGATCAGAAGACGGAATGAAAGATTTCCGCAATTAGTCAGATTGTAAGGTTTTCGTTGTATTTGGGTTTTTAAATACTGTATTTTGTTGTAAACAGTATTTCAGTTTAAGCATTGATTCAGTTGTAAATGGATTTAAAGTATTCCAATGTTTTTTGGTTGTACTCAGTTGTAAGCTTGATTTCAAAAAAATGTTACATTTAGAAATAATATTATCTTTGCATATTGTTCGATAGGATGGATTTTATTCTATTATTTTGGGTATTTTCAACAATTGTGATGAGCTGCATAGATTTCTTCAGCTAGGAACTAAGCCTTTGGTAGAAGGCGAAACTTATGAGTTAGCTGAGGAATGGTTTGAGAAAAATGAAAAGTTGTTTCTGATTCTTCGATTGTTCGGAGGAACAAAATATGGTAAATATCAGATTCCTTTTGGAAGAAAGAGCTCGTAAATGGGGGAGGTCTACACCAGCCTCGGTGTTGGCTAAGAAATGACATATCACTTGGGAAGGATTCCGCAAGATGTTTGTGGAATGGAATTTTTCCTCCATCTCTTAAACAGATGAGAAGTTCAGTGGTAGGCTATTAGAGACGTCAGTGCCTCATTAGTCCCGGGATATTCATCAGGGAAACAGTTAGTAGTCTAAGATGTAGGGACAGGTGTATGCACTACGTGGAGTTTAGAGACAGTGTAGTGACCCTGCATAGAATCACCTACTAACTGGCAACTAATAGCATGCATTAAACTTAATACAGCAAAATTCTTAACAGAGTAAAACATGCGGAAACATAATCCATAATTTACATATCAGCTTAGTAAAACAAGTCCAGGCTTAATACTGTAGTGATACAACCATATCGAAAAACTTAAAGTAAACTGTCTAAAACATTTATACAGCTAAACAAATCCTGCTGTATAAAATCCCCTGAAAAGCTCCGGCTCCCTAGTCCTGCCTCGAGCTACCGGCTCTGTCCATCCTGTGACCTGCCCCATGGAATAGGGTGTCCAAGATAATAACTAGGACGTGAGCTCTAACGCCCAGTACATAAACATGAGTAAACGTGTGTATATGATGCATGCAATATAATGACTGGTAAATTGTCATTTGAAAAGTCATGCTCAATACCGACGCCACATGAGTGCTGCCACCGCACGGATCAACCTCTGGGTGCAACCACACTCGTCTAGTACACCAGAGTAGTCAGACATACATGTCCCCGCCATCGCGGTACTCTCAGTGACAGACTATCGAGTATAGAGTTGAGCGGCTCTACAATCAGATATAACAAGGTATAGGCTCAATGTGTATGTGCACATGATATATGAATATAGAAAGAGATAAAACATACATCATTCCAGATAATAATGCCAAATAAATGCAACATATAAACATGTATACTCGCTGGCAATCTCAGTCAATGTGTACATACATCTACGCTAGTTCAAGTCTAGTAGGATCTTAGGTTCCAAGCCTATATTCAAAAGTTCATCGTATCATTACACAAGTTCTATAAGCCTTAACTAAGCTAATAAGTACTCCCAAAACTTAAATAGATTCTCGGACCATACCTTTGTCCGTAGTAAGCCCTTTGGAGTCGCTAGTCTCGGATGACTATAACCACACCTTGGTTATTCCAGAACCTCTATAATAGTCGATAGGGCCCTCAAGTGTATAACTCACACTATATAA
The DNA here is from genome assembly GCF_033568475.1 of Henckelia pumila. Lineage (NCBI taxonomy): Eukaryota > Viridiplantae > Streptophyta > Magnoliopsida > Lamiales > Gesneriaceae > Henckelia > Henckelia pumila. The sequence goes on from NC_133123.1 coordinate 219,231,722, forward strand.
CTGAAGAAGGAAACTCGGGAATTTGTATCAAATTATGACTCCGAAGAGCCCTATTTATAGCCAAAAATCCGTCGGAGTTCGGAGCCTCCGAACCTGCATGTACGACACTTGTCAAAAATCGCGGATTAGTCATCTAGCATTGCTGTCTGGGGAAGTTCAGAGCCTCCGAACTGGGTTCGGAGCCTCCGAACTGGCTGAGTTCGGAGCCTCCTAAGAGCTAGGTTTGGATCCTCCGAACCCAGGTTCGGATCCTCCGAACTTGGTATCTGAGTTCAGATGCTCCGAACTCATTTTGGTGCCTCCAAACTGTCTGAGACCCCCGGGACCCTTCCTACCATTTTCGGACGTTCCGAAGCTGATTGTCCACTTATTTTTACCAAATAAGGACTTCTTAATCATGTTTTGCCACTTTTAAAATTATATGCCATATAATAGCATGTAAAGTGGAACTTGGCTACTACCTTTATATGTAGCGCTCCATCTGGTAATTCTGAAGTCCTATTAAGTCCTGGAATTGTTTAATTACTAATCCTTAATCATGTTTAACATATCATTATCTTAAAATGAAATCTGGGTTACTACATTCTCCCCACCTTTAGACATTTCGTCCGCAAAATAGAATCTAAAGACAAATCAAGATAACAATATGAAACATCAACCATGTTTTATTACAACAACTGTAATTACATCTTTACATGGTAATCAAAAGTACAAAGCAAACAACTCAAGATATTTCGCTCGCATACGACTCTCGGTTTCCCAAGTTGCTTCTTCAACACCTCGATGTTGCCACTGTACCATTACAAGTGATATAGTCTTGTTTCGAAGAACTTTCTCCTTCCTGTCTAGGATACGGAGTGGTCGTTAAACATAAGACAGATCTGGCTCTAGCTGAACATCAGTAGACTGAATAATATGAGATTCATCAGCTATGTACTGTCGAAGTAACGACACATGAAAAACATCATGTATACTGAAAAGATATGGCGGTAACGCCAAACGATATGCAACATCTCCGATCTTCTCCAGTATCTGGAAAGGCCCAATGTAACAAGGTGACAACTTGCCTTTCACACCAAATCTCATCACCTTCCTGAAAGGTGATACTCGCAAGAACACATATTCACCAGGCTCAAACTGCAGTGGCCTGCGGTGAATATTAGCATAACTGGCTTGCCGATCTTGAGCAGCTTTGATCCTTCACTTGATCAAATCTACCTTATCTACAATCAGCTGCACCAACTCAGGACCCTCGACTTGTCATTCTCCTATCTCATCCCAGAATAATAGAGTACGACACCGTCGACCATACTGGAATTTATTGAAGATGAGGAACAAACACAAACCATTTTGTGACATGTTGAATATCAATAACTATTATGATGGTTTGTTGACTTTTCTTGATATAGCCGTGGAACAAAATTTTATTTCAGAAAATTCACGAAGGATGCTCATCTCTGCTTCGAATGAAGACAAATTAATTGATGATCTCCAAGCTTTTGTTCATCAACCTGATTTGGCTATAACAAAGATCAATTGGTCTCAACCAAGCCAACAGGTTTATTATGGATATTAAGTTGTGCCCAAGAAACAACATGAAAAATTTCTTCTAAAGTACCAAAACCACCAGGTAAGGCAATAAAAGCATCAGAATTTTCTATCATTTTAGTTATTTTCTCGTACATTGATGAAACTTTCAACTCTTCCCCAACCGTAACACCTAATATTTCCTTCAGCTAAAGCTGTAGGAATAATACCCAAAACCTGACTACCTCCAAGATGAGCTGCTGTTGAAATAGATCCCATTAACCCAATATTGCCTCCTCCGTAAACCAAGTGAATTTTTCTCTCTGCTAACTTTTTTCCAAGATTAATTGCTGCATCAACAAATATTTTATTATTTTCAGTATTAGAACCACAAAAGACACAAATATTTTTCAATTTTTGTGAAGAAGATCCTGTCATGTTTTTTTTTCTTTTCAAAAATATAGAGAGAGTTGAGTGATTTTATAAGGAAAACAAGGAATAAGACAGAAATAGGAATACGGATGTGAACAAAATGATGAAAATAGTAAAAAAATAATAATATATAATAATAACATGCATGCGTATAAACAGTGATGTGATTGTGGCTCACAGTGTTCCTTCAATATTTATGAGTCGAGGGTTGGCTTACCATCCAATTTTCTTATAAATTGGAAAATAGGGTCTTTTTTAGTCAGATTCCCAATACCATTACCATGACGCTGTGCTTGGAATAGTTTCCATAAACGGAGAAGTTGACCTTGAACATCTCCACTAGAATGCGTCTCAAGAGTCAATGAGATATCATCTAATGACTCTTTACTCAGCTCATTCTTAATGAAATCAATTTTATCTTCTCTATTTGTGGAAACATATCCCAAAGATCTGCATTGTCTATTACAAGTCCATCTGGCACAATTATGACAAACATATAACCTTTTAGCCCTTCTTTTCTTCGCATAGGTACTTTTTCCTAGTCCAGACATATTTCGAACAAGTAAGAATTTTGGAACTTCACCACCTAATCGAACCTTGGCTTCAATTATAAGACGAATATCCTCCGGGATTACTTTTTGCATAAGCATTCTCAATCTTTCACATCTGCCTGCCTTCATAAATCATTCTCAGAACTTTTTTATAAATAGATGGAAAATATATTACCAAATTTTTTGATAGCTTCATCCATAATATATATATATATATATATATATATATATTAAATTATTTTGGGAAATTGAAATAAAACCGACTGAAAGTAGTCACGGAGTACCGTTATCCGCCACTTAACCGGGAAGTGAACTCAATTCTGCAAAAATAAAATAAAAATATAAGTAACAATTAAGTTGAATCATATAAAGGTATAAACTCTTCATTAAGAACTTCATTTTCTATAAACGGTTTAAGTCTTTGCCCATTAACTTTAAATACATTATTATTTTTAGGATTTTCAACATCAATAGCACCATGAGGATAGACAAATTTAACAATAAATGGTCCAGACCATCGCGATCTAAGTTTTCCTGGAAACAAATGCAAGCGAGAATTATAAAGTAAAACTTTTTGTCCGATTTCAAAAGATTTTCTCATAATATTTTTATCATGAAATGCTTTTGTTTTATCTTTATAAATTTTGCATTTTCATATGCATCATTTCTTAATTCTTCTAGTTCATTTAATTGCAATTTTCTTAATTTAGATGCATCATCTAAATTAGTATTAAACGCTTTAATTGCCCAATAAGCTTTATGTTCAATTTCAACAGGTAGATGACAATGCTTTCCAAAAACTAATCTATATGGTGACATCCCCAATGATGTTTTAAATGCAGTTCTATATGCCCATAATGCATCACTTAATCTTAAAGACCAATCTTTTCGATTTGGATTGACTGTTTTTTCCAAAAAAAAATTTTATTTCTTTATTTGCAAGTTCAACCTGACCATTCGTTTGAGGGTGATATGGAGTAGAAACTTTATGTGTAATACCATATTTTCTTAACAACGAAGAAAATGATTTATTTATAAAATGACTTTCCCCATCACTGATTATAGCTCTAGGTATTCCAAATTGACTAAAAATATTTTCTTTCAAAAATTTTATTACAACTTTATGATCATTAGTTCTACATGCAATTGCTTCAATCCATTTTGAAACATAATCGACAGCCACTAAAATATAAGTGAATCCAAAAGATAATGGAAATGGACCCATAAAATCTATTCCCCAACTGTCAAATATTTCAATAATCATGATTGGATTTAAAGGCATCATGTTTCGTTTTGAAATTGAACCCATTTTCTGACAATTTTCACAAGATTTGCAAAATGAATGTGTATCTTTGAATAAAGAAGGCCAATAAAATCCACATTGAAAGATTTTTGCAGCTGTTTTCTTTGACGAAAAATGACCTCCACATGCCTCAGAATGACAAAATTTAATGACACTACTTACCTCATTGTCGGGTATGCATCGTCGAAAAATTTGATCAGAACAATACTTAAACAAATAAAGATCATCCCAATAAAAATTTTTGACGTCTTTCAAGAATTTATTTTTATCTTGTGAACTCCAATGAGAAGGCATTTTATTTGTCACAAGAAAATTTACAATATTAGCAAACCAAGGCATAGTAGTAGCATAAAATAGTTGATCATCCAGAAAATTTTCATTTATTGGTATTTCATTTTGAGATGATTCAAAAATTATTCTTGATAAATGATCGGCTACTACATTTTCTTTTCCTTTTTTATCTTTTATTACAAGATCAAATTCTTGTAACAACAAAATCCATCTTATTAATCTCGGCTTAGCATCTTGTTTATTTGATAAATATTTTATGGCAGAATGATCAGTATAAACAATAGTAGTAGAACCAATTAAATAGGATCGAAATTTATCTAATGCAAACACTACTGAAAGTAATTCTTTTTCAGTTGTTGAATAATTGATTTGAGCACTATTTAAGGTTCTACTTGCATAATAGATCACATAAGGTTTACCTTCTTTTCTTTGTCCTAACACGGCTCCTACAGCATAATCACTTGCATCACACATTAATTCAAATGGTAAAGACCAATCAAGAGGTTGTAAAATAGGTGATGTAGTTAAAAGATTCATTATCTTTTTAAAAGCAGTTTCACATTCTTGAGTCCATTCAAATTGTGCATCTTTTGTTAAAAGATTTGAAATTGGTTTCGATTTTATGCTAAAATTTTTTATAAATTTCTATAAAATCCCGCATGTCCCAAAAATGATCGAATTTCTTTGATCGTGTTTGGTGATGGTAAATTAGCAATAACATCAACCTTAGCTTTATCAACTTCAATTCCTTTTTCAGATATGACATGCCCTAACACAATTTCGGATTTAACCATGTAGTGACATTTTTTCCAATTTAAAACAAGATTTTTTTCTTCACATCTTTTAAAAAATTCTTCCAAATTTTTAAGACAGTTTTCAAATGAGTTTCCAAAAACAGTTATATCATCCATAAAAACTTCCACAAATTCTTCAATCATGTCACTAAAAATACTTAGCATGCATCTTTGAAAAGTAGCCGGGGCATTACATAAACCAAATGGCATTCTTTTAAAAGCAAAAGTTCCGAACGGACAAGTGAAAGTAGTTTTTTCTTGATCTTCTAATGATATTGGTATTTGATAATACCCCGAATACCCATCAAAAAAATAATAATAAAGATTACCTGCCACTTTCTCTAAAATTTGATCTAAAAATGGTAACGGAAAGTGATCTTTTCTAGTTGCATCATTTAATTTTCTATAATCAATGCACATACGCCAACTAGATGGAATCCTAGCTTGTAATAATTCTCCCTTTTCATTTTTTATAACATTGATGCCTGATTTTTTTGGTACTACTTGTGTTGGACTTACCTATTTACTATCCGAGATTGGATAAATAATTCTGGCATCTAATAGTTTTAAAACTTCATTTTTAATAACTTATTTCATGTGTGGATTTAATCTTCTTTGTGGTTGTTGATATGTTTTAGCATTTTCTTCCAAGTGAATTCTATGTGTGCAGATTAAAGGATTTATACCTTTTATATCTTGCAAAGTTCATCCAATTGCATTTTTGTGTTTTTTAAGTAGTGTTATTAAATCTTCTTCTTGTTTTGGTAAGAGGGTAGAAGATATTACAATAGGATATGTTTGATTTTCACCAAGAAAAGCATATTTTAGTTCTATTGGTAAGGGTTTTAATTCAAGTTTTGGATGATCATTTTCTTTTACTTCTTCAAGTTCATTAATTTCTTCAAATAACTTTGATTTAAAAACATTTTTTGAATCAAAACTTTCCACTAAACAAACTTCAGATTGTTGATTTAAGTTTTTTTTGTGTATATTTTCTTCCACGATTGTTTCTATTGCATTATCATCTTCATCTTCATTAATACTTGGTTGTTTACATAAATTGAATACATTAAGTTCTAAAGTCATATTTCCAAAAGACAATTTTATTATTCCATTTCGACAATTAATTAAAGCATTTGAAGTTGCTAGAAATAGACGTCCCAATATTACTGGAATTTCTTTATGTACTTCTATTGGTTGTGCATCCAAGACAATAAAATCCACGGGATATATGAATTTATCGACTTGAACTAATACATCTTCTACAATACCTCTAGGTATTTTGATTGACCTATCGGCTAGTAAAAGAGTAACAGATGTAGGTTTTAAATCTCCCAACTTAAGCTTTTCATAAACTGAATAAGGAATTAAATTCACACTTGCTCCCAAATCTAACAAAGCTTTTTTAATTTTATTTTTTCCAATAATACATGAAATTGTTGGACAACCGGGATCTTTATATTTCAAGGTAGAATTATTTTGAATAATAGAGCTTACTTGCTCCGTTAAGAATGCTTTATTCTTTACATGCAATTGTCTTTTCACAGTACATAAATCTTTTAAAAACTTTGCATAAGAAGGCACTTGTTTAATAGCATCTAATAATGGAATATTTATTTTTAATTGTTTAAAAACTTCATAAATATCAGAATCATTTTTTTGTTTTTTATTATTAACTAATGCATGAGGGAAAGGAACGTGTTTATTTGACTCACATATTATTTCAGATAATTTATCATCAACTTTCTTAATCTTAGGACTCAAAGTATCATCTTTCTCGAAAGTATCAAGATTTTCATCCTTACTCTTTGAGTTTGACTGATCTTTGTTTTCATCACTATATGGATCATTAACTATTTTACCACTTCTAAGAGTAATAACAGATTTTACTTGATCAAATTTTTCTTGATTTTGATTTTTAGGATTAGGTTGTGGTTGAGATGGAAATTTTCCTTTTTCATGAATATTAAGTGCAGATGCAAATTTTGCAAGAGTTTCTTTCAAATCATTCATAGATTGAATGTTTTGAATATTGATAGACTCTTGCTTTTGAATGTATGCATGAATTTCATCTTCAAAATGTTTTCTTGGAGGTGGGATATAAGGAGCATAACCTTGATGACTTTGGTTATTGTGAAAAGGTTGTTGTAAAGGTTGTGCATTATTATCGTTCCTCCAACTAAAATTAGGATGATTTCTCCAACCAGGATTATATGTTTGTGAAAAAGGATCTAATGTTGGTTTTTTAAAATTGTTAACATAATTGGCTTGTTCATGGAGACATTCTTTAAATGAAGGCAAAGTAGGACAATTTTTTGTAAGATGATCATGTGTGTCACATATATGACAAACAATTTCTTGAACACTTTTTAATTGATCACTCTTTTTCATTTCTAATGACTCGATTTTTCTTGCTAAAGATGCAAGTTTAGCTTGAACATCTACATCATCTTTAAGATGATAAATACCACCTCCATTTGTTGAATTATTGGTTTTACTTGGTGGTTCAATTGAGCCTATATTATCCCAATTTTGAGCATTTTTTGCTAATGACTCCAAATATTCTATAGCTTCATTTGGGTTTTTATCTTCAAAAGTTCCATTAGACATGAATTCTATCATTTGCCTATCTTTAGGCATTAAACCTTCATAAAAATGAGAAACTATCCTCCATATTTCAAAACCATGAAGTGGGCATGTATTAAGTAACTCTTTATATCTATCCCAACATTGATAAAATGTTTCCCCTTGTTTTTGAGAAAAAGTTGTAATTTATCTTTTAAAAGAGTTTGTTCTATGGAAAGGAAAAAACTTTTTTAGAAATTGTTGTTGCATTTCTTCCCATGATCTTATTGAACTTGATCTCAAATTTTGCAACCATGTTTTAGCTTTATCTTTTAAGAAAAAAGGGAAAAGCTTTAATCTAACAGTATCCATGCTACAATTTTGATCATTTTAAGTGTTGCAAACCTCCTCAAATTCTCTTAAATGCAAATATGAATTTTCAGAATCTAAGCCATGAAAATTTGGTAAAAGTTGAATGACTTGTGGCTTAAAATTGAAATTAGATGCATCAGGAGGAAAAACTAAACAAGATGGTGTACTAGTTCTTATTGGATTCATATGGTGCCTAAGTGTTCTTGGTTGTTCATGTTCTTGATTATTATTATTATTATTATTATTATTATTATTATTATTATTATTATTATTATTATTATTATTATTATTATTATTATTATTATTATCATCTTGATTATTAGAATTATCCTCCATGTTTAAAATATTTTCAGTTACTCGAACAAGTCTACCACTTTGTTTACGACTCCAAACAATCATACAATTAAAAACAACATACTATTTACATAATAACATAAATAACAAAATTAAACTTAATTTATACCTCCCCGGCAACGGCGCCAAAAATTTGCTACAACTTAAATTGTAATTCACCCAAGTGTAGGTTTTCTGCAAGTAATATACTCGTGAGTACGAGATCGATCCACGGAGAGGATGTTATAAGTTTAATTTTAGCAATGATATATTATAGATGAAAATATTATTATAAAACTTCAAATACACGTCAAGGCTTCAAAGGTTCATTGTTGGTTTATTTAAGATTGCTTAACAAAAATAAATAAAATAAACAAAAATAAAAATAAACATAAGAGAATAATTAAATATTTATACAAATATATCATATAATATAGTTCTCACTATATTAATATCAGATTAATCGATATTTAATACATGGTACCCATAATATATATATAAATTCATAAATATAAATTGACATAAAATTAAATGTTAGATCAAATCACAATATTTCATTTAGAACAACCGGCAGAGCCACGCTATTGTCTAAATAAAATATATGACCTTTTTTATGTTAGATGCGGAAAAGTAAATGTTAGATGCGAGAAAATAAATGTTAGTTGCGAAAAGGTAAATGTTAGTTGCGGAAAGTAAAAGTTAGTTGCGAAAAATAAAATTTAGTTGCGGAAAGTAAAAGTTAGTTCAAATCACAATATATTATTTAGAACAACCGACAGAGTCACGCTATCGTCTAAATATATATATGACTTTTTTATAAATAGATACATATATTTATAGTATATAATTATTGTAGTATTTATTGTATCATATTTGACAACAAATCAAGGTAACCACATTCAAGGTACCAAGCATTTTGATGTAAATAGATAACAACAAATCATCCAAAATTATACCTACAAATAAAGATCAATTAGTAAAAATAAAAATAGAAAAGGAAAGAATATACAAAATATAAACAATCTTACTTGACCAACAATGAAACCTTTTCACCTTGACATAAAAATATTTAGCTTTCCATGAACATGAAACTCAAGAATAAAGATAAAAGAAATTTCATACTTGAACTTGAGAAACTTGCACACTCAAACTTTTATTCTCACACACACAATATTTATTTTACAAATGAAGAATTCTCTACACTCTTGCATACTACAAAGATTATACAACACATCTATTTATAGGCCAAATGAAAGCAAGGGTCCAAGACTCATTAAATATGAAATAGTAAAGTTGGTGGGTGCTTGTCTCCTTGAATGTCAATACATTGACCCAACTTTAATTGGCTTGTTTGATGCCTTAGACTTCCGATTTTGCTTCTGCACAAAACATATAACACGTAGCCCTTTGTCTGTAGATGTGTTTTGAAAACTCATTCACCCCTTTTGGATAACATATGAAATACTTATGATATTTTTACTCCAAGCTGGTCATAGTAAAAGTAAATCTCTCTCCATTTTGATGTTTGATTATTTTGATCATCTTAATGAAGTTTTTGGAATTTCTTGTCTTATACAAAGTTGAAGATGCCTCTTTTGTGATTCTACAGGATTTGAGATTACTCCATTATGACCTCTGTAGCTTGAGTAATTTTATTTTTACCAAACCTGGCAAACCGTAAAATACAACATTTTAGTAAAACATTTAAATATAAACACATAACACTAAAATAATACAACTTCATAATTTTAATTAAACTTTAATTTTAAAACACACTTTTTAACATATAAATAATTACAAATTTTAAGTTTCATCACATACAATGCCTCGAAAGGTGACATATCAATACTACGATGATAAATGTTATTGTAAGCAAATTCGATCAAAGGTAATTGATCCTGCCAAGATAAGCCAAAGTCCATGACAGAAGAACGTAGCATATCCTCCAGCGTACGAATAGTGCGCTCTGACTGCCCATCAGTCTTCGGATGATATGCAGTGCTCAAACTCAGAGTGGTACCCAATGCCTGCTGAAAACTACCCCAGAAATGTGTGGTAAATCGCGGGTCTCTATCACTTACTATGCTCACTGGAACCCCATGCAATCGCACTATCTCCTGGACATATAAGCGTGCCATGCGATCATAAGAATATTCTCGATTGTAAGGAATGAAATGTGCTGATTTCTTCAAACGGTCAACAACGACCCAGATAGCATCACACTGACGTGAAGTCATAGGCAAGTGGGTGATAAAATCCGTAGTCACATGCTCCCACTTCCATTCGAGAATCTCAAGATTCTGCAGTAATCCACCTGGTCGTCGGTGTTCAGCCTTGACCTGTTGACAAACCAAACATCTCAAAACAAACTGATATATACTCCGCTTCATCCCTTTCCACCAGAATATAGTTCGCAAGTCCTTATACATTTTCATGCTTCAAGGATGAACTGGCAATCGACTCCTGTGAGCTTGAGAAAGAATATCATTCCTGAGCTCCGCAAAATCAGGTACAACCACTCGATCCGATAAGCACAATAAACCATCTGCCTGATAATGGAATCCAGATGTATTAACCCCACTGGCTAGACGTGCCAAACGCTGAGTCTTAAAATCAGATATTTAAGCTTCCCTGATCCGGGAATACAATACTGGCTCAGATAATATAGTATACAAACGAATTCCATTTCTTCCTTTCTTGTGCTTGAGTGTAAACCTCAATGAACAACACTCCTGAACCATATGAGATATTTCACTAGTCTGAAGTGCAGAAAGTCTCACCTGCCGACTCAAGGCATCAGCAGTAAGATTAGCAGAACCTGGATGATAATTGATTTCACAATCATAATCCTTCAAGAGATCCATCTAGCGTCTCTGTCGCATATTCAACTCCGCCTGAGTGAATAAATATTTTAGACTCTTGTGATCCGTGAATATCTCAAATTTCTTGCCATAAAGATAATGTCTCCAAATCTTGAGCGCAAATACAATGGCGGCTAACTCAAGATCATGCACTGGATAATTATTCTCATGCGTCTTCAATTGTCGAGAAGCATAGGCAATAACATATCCATGCTGTGTCAGAACACATCCTAACCCCTGACCAGAGGCATCAGTATAGACAACATAACCTCCCGATCCAAAAGTTAGAGCAAGCACAGGTGAAGTAGTAAGACGTCTACGCATCTCGTGAAATGACTCCTCACAATCCAAGGACCAAATGAAGGTAACATATTTTCGTGTAAGCTATGTCAAAGTCCTGGCCAACTGTGCAAAATTCTCGATGAACCGACGGTAATAACCAGCTAGACCCAAGAAACTTTGAATCTCAGCAACCGTCGTTGAACGAGACCAGTTCAGCACTGCCTCTATCTTTGGATCAACAGTATTCCTTCACTAGAAATCACATGACCGAGAAACACTACCCGATCAAGCCAGAATTCACACTTGCTCAATTTTGCATACAGATGCTTCTCTCGTAACGTCTGCAAAACAATCCTCAGATGTTGTGCATGCTCATCCTTGTCATGATAATAGACAAGAATATCATCAATGAAGACGATGACAAATCTATCCAGATATTCTCTAAATACCTGATTGATCAGATTCATAAAGACTGCCGGTGCATTCCTCAAACCAAATGGCATCACCAGAAATTCATAATGCCCGTATCTGGTCCTAAAAGTAGTCGTAGAAATATCTGATTCTCGTACCTGCATCTGGTGGTATCCTGATCTCAGATCTATCTTGGAGTAGACAGAAGTACCCTGTAGTTGATCGAACAGATCATCAATTCGTGGCAAAGGATACTTATTCTTGACGGTGACACGATTCAACTGCCTGTAATCAATACATAATCGCATCGATCCATCCTTCTTCTTGACAAAAAAAACAGGTGCTCCCCATGGAGAAACACTCGGACGAATATATCCCTTATCAAGCAGATCCTGCAACTGCTATTTCAATTCTCTCATCTCTGACGGTGCCAGACAATAAGGTTCTTGGGATATAGGCGTCGTTCCTGGTACTATATCAATACCAAATTCAACCTCTCGAACCAGAGGAAAACCAGGAATCTCATCAGGGAATACATCAGGAAACTCGCTTACAACCGATAACTGATCGATACCCGGACTACTCGTGGACATATCAACTGCATAAATGAGTTAGCCCTCCCCACCTGACTCTAAGACATGACATGCCTTCAAAGCCAAAACAAGTGGCATCAGAGGTCGTGCACCCTCACCATAAAAGTACCAGCTATCACCCTCATTCGAATGAAACTGTACAAGACGCTGATAACAATCCACAGTAGCATGATACAAAGTCAGCATATCTATTCCCAAAATACTATCAAAATCTTCCATCGCTAGAATCATTAGATTAGCAGACAACACGTGACCCTCAAACTCTAGAAGGCAACCCATCACTAGATGCTTAGTTACTACCTCCTGCTCCATCGGAGTAGATACAACTAAATCCATATCTAATGATACATAAGGTAATATATGTCTCTTAACAAAGCGACTAGAAATAAAGGAATGCGATGATCCAGTATCAATTAAGACAATTGCAGGAATACCACATAACAAAAAGGTACTTGCCAACATGCGATCGCTTCCCTCAGTAGCCTGATCCTGAGACAGAGCAAACACCTGCCCTTGAGTCTGTGGACAGTAACCAGAAGAACTTTGTGGTGCTGGCTGCTGACGTGGAAAAGTAAAAGCCTGAGATCCAACCTGTGATCCCGATCCACTAGCAGAACCCATACGATGAGGACAATCTCTCCGTAGATTTCCCTGCTCACCACAAATATAACAAGCACCAGTAGCCTTCCGACATGAAGCTGTAGGATTCTTTCCACCACAGTGACTGCAAAACTCCTCCTTCTTCTTCTTCTTCTTTCCAAAACGGAATGTACCTCGTGAGCCACAAGAACCAGATGAAGTAGTAGTAGTAGAAGAAGACATAGGTCCAATTTGCACAACAGATTGAGCCCTAGGCCCAAGAGATCCACTAGGCTGTCCTGGCATCATCAACTGTGCCCGCCTATTGCTATTCTCCACTTGACAGCAACGGTTCACCACAGTCTCATAAGATGTCGGATCATCACAGACGACAACTTGTGAATAGATATCTTCATTCAAACCTTGCATAAAGATATCATACTTGGACGCATCACTATCATTGATATGAGGACTAAAAGGTAGCAGATCAAGAAATCGTTGCTGATATTGACCAATAGTCATTGATCCTTGCCTCAGAGTCAGCAACTCCATAGATCGTGCCTGTCGAACTGCTGGAGGAAAATATAGTTTCTGAAACTGCTGACAAAAATCCCCCCAAGTCACCTATCCTCTCTCCGTACGTGCCTGAGTAGCCTTGGCATCCCACCATAAGCGTGCTCGATCCTCTAGAACAAATTTTAGAACTTCCAGTTTCTGCTCTTCAGTGCACTCGAAAGCTCGAAAAGCACTCTCGAGTTTGGACATCCAACCTCTCGCTTGTTCAAGATTTTCGCCACCCAATAAAGGCTTCGGTCCTACTTGCATAAACTTATTGATAGAGTAGCGATATCTACCATCATGAGGACGATCTCGATCCTCAAGATGATGGAGATGGTGACGATGATGACCACCTCCCTGGCCAACACTACCGTGACTCTTGTCAGCCATATCCTGAAAAGAATTGCACATTAATATCCCAAATGCGCAATAATTACTTAAGACTAAACTAAATCCCAAGTATTAATCCCAAAATCTAAACATGCTCTGATACCAAAAATGTAGTGACCCTGCATAGAACCACCTACTAACTGGCAACTAATAGCATGCATTAAACTTAATACAGCAAAATGCTTAACAAAGTAAAATGTGCGGAAACATAATCCATAATTTACCTATCAGCTTAGTAAAACAAGTCCAGGCTTAATACTGTAGTGATACAACCATATCGAAAAACTTAAAGTAAACTGTCTAAAACATTTATATAGCTAAACAAATCTTGTTGTATAAAATCCCCTGAAAAGCTCCGGCTCCCTAGTCCTGCCTCGAGCTACCGACTCCGTCCATCCTGCGACCTGCCCCATGGAATAGGGTGTCCAAGATAATAACTAGGACGCGAGCTCTAACGCCCAGTACATAAACATGAGTAAACGTGTGTATATGATGCATGCAATATAATGACTGGTAAATTGTCATCTGAAAAGTCATGCTCAGTACCGGCGCCACATGAGTGCTGCCACCGCATGGATCAACCTCTGGGTGCAACCACACTCGTCTAGTACACCAGATTAGTCAGACATACATGTCCCTGCCATCGCGGTACTCTCAGTGATAGACTATCGAGTATAGATATGAGCGGCTCTATAATCAGGTATAACAAGGTATAGGCTCAACGTGTATGTGCACATGATATATGAATATAGAAAGCGATAAAACATACATCATGCCACATAATAATGCCAAATAAATGCAACATATAAACATGTATACTCGCTGGCAATCTCAGTCCATGTGTACGTACCTCTAGGCTAGTTCAAGTCTAGTAGGATCCTAGGTTTCAAGCCTATATTCAAAAGTTCACCGTATCACTACACAAGTTCTATAAGCCTTAACTAAGCTAATAAGTACTCCTAAAACTTAAATAGATTCCCGGACCATACCTTCGTCCGTAGTAAGCCCTTTGGAGTCGCTAGTCCCGGATGACTATAACCACACCTTGGTTATTCCAGAACCTCTATAATAACCGATAGGGCCCTCAAGTGTATAACTCACACTATATAACTGAAGAAGGAAACTCGAGAATTCGTATCAAATTATGACTCCGAAGAGCCCTATTTATAACCAAAAATCCGTCGGAGTTCGGAGCCTCCGAACTGGGTTCGGATCCTCCGAACCTGCATGTACGACACTTGTCAAAAATCGCGGATTAGTCATCTAGCATTGCTGTCTGGGGGAGTTCGGAGCCTCAGAACTAGCTGAGTTTGGAGCCTCCTAAGAGCTGGGTTCGGATCCTCCGAACCCAGGTTCGGATCCTCCGAACTTGGTATCTGAGTTCGGATGCTCCGAACTCATTTCGGTGCCTCCGAACTGTCTGAGACCCCCGGGACCCTTCCTACCATTTTCGAACATTTTGGAGCTGATTTTCCACTTATTTTCACCAAATAAGGACTCCTTAATCATGTTTTGCCACTTTTAAAATTATATGCCATATCATAGCATGTAAAGTGGAACTTGGCTACTACCTTTATATGTAGCGCTCCATCTGGTAATTCTGAAGTCCTATTACGTTCTGGAATTGGTTAATTACTAACCTTTAATCATGTTTAACATATCATTATCTTAAAATGGAATCTGAGTTACTATAGACAGTCTATGATTTGTACTCTCGATGATGTATTTCTGTAATGATCTTGTAGTGATCAATAAGTTGTAAAAAATTTTAAGCACTTTTGTGGAATAATATATTTGATGGATTGGAAATTTTGTATTTTCTAAGTGTTTTTAGTTGACTAGTGATCAGCCATGTGTGATGGGAAAAAAAATATTAATCTAGCTGAGAATAGAGATGTGCTTGTTTCTAGATGATTAATTCTAGAGGTGTTTACCTAGAAAGAATAAAAAATTAGTGACTTAAGGTATCGTGCCAAGGATGATATGACTTTCATCAAGGGCATTATTCACATCCAATTTTGGGGATAATGTGTTATTATTCAGGAGTTTGTTGTACCAGTGTACAGACTGATTGTCAAGGCTGATGTGTTTTCAGCAAGGACATGAGTGAGTTGGGATCGTAGGATATGTTGGGATTAGTTTTCCAAAGATCAATTTGATTTGGCCTTGAAAGGTTGTCCAGTGATGATAGTTTTCATCAGAGATTCAGAGGTGAGTTATTCCAAGTGCTGATGTCTGTCGTATTTTGAGATGGTATAGTAAGCGCGACCCTAAGCTGGTGTACTCTGGGAGAATCGTTCCATTCCAGGTTGGAATTACGGGGATGCTTGCCTCAGTCTCGATTTACTCCATTCGCGTCAGCCATCTCTACTTTTTCTTCTTCAAATTCCCACAGACGGCACCAATTGATGATACCAAAATTTTACCTCGGGTTCGGTCTGATAGAGCGGATCTTCAAATCTTCAACAAATCGGGGCGGGTAGGGCATGACGGTGTTCTGCACAAACAGAAACTTCATTAGGGGGCGCCGAAGGTGTTTTCAGCGTGACTCCTCGAATGTCTAAGTCAGTGCTCGAAAGACAAAAAGCGTGAAAAAAGTAAGAGCAAGAGAATATACGTGCATAAATGTGTGAGCAAGGAGTGAATGTGTAAAACCATAAGAAATACCTGTATTTATAAGGGTTGGAGGGGTAAATTACCTTGTTGAGGTAGAATTTGAGTTAGAGTAGAACTCGACTGTCATGGCGGCTAGGACTCTTGAGCCATTAAAATGATTGATCATATCTCGAATTTATAGTAGCTTATCTTTATCTTTTAAAGATCCTCAAATATTTTTGATATCTAGGTTCTAGATTACTGGGCCCGGGTCAGGCCTTTATATCACTTAGTCCTAGCTAGGCCTATTGGGCTCAGCAATGGTGATCAGGAAATGTTTGTGCTACCTGAACTTTTACTTTACTTGACTTCTGCATTGGGCCCGGGTCAGGTTTTTACCGTGCCCAGATAGGGCTCGGCCTACAAAACAAAGTGATTGGGGTCTGAGTCAAGGGCTCTTCCCTTTGTCTTGAATAAGCGCATCTAGCTTGAATTGGTACATGGGGCATTATCAAATGGACTTTGTATTGCCTTAAATCCTGTCACATAACAATATTTGGTGATTTTTGGACTACGCACCCTGATCATGGGTTGTCGGGTTTGGGTCGGACCAGACCCAATTATTTATGGGGGCATCAGGTTCGTAAACATTGGAAATTAGCAAAAGACTAGTTGGTTGAAGACAGAGCAATCCACACATTGTTGCACTCCTCGGTTACATTTGGATTGGTATATTTGATCTGGGAGAATGGATATTTGAGAAATTATTTGGAAAACTGAATTTCAAATGATATCTCATATATATCGTTTGTATTTGAATTATATCACACTTACCATTGAAACTACTTAATTTGATATAGAGTCGAATTGAAATTCACTCAAATCTTGTACATGTAGTCATAGATTTTTATCCAAGACTTGTATCAGATGATGTCATGTTCACTAGAAACATGTGAACTGTATGACCAATCCAATAACGAAAGTTTTGTAAAGGGACTGGAGCAGGCTAGCATCAGACAAAAGATCTCTCTACATAAATTCGACTTTTTTTAGAACAGGTCCGAGTCAAATAGCAATGAAACAAGTCAAGAAATTTAAAATAATGAGAATCTAGGCAACGTGAAAGCACAAATATCAAGCCGATTCTAATGATTAAGCACAAATATCATCTGATTCTTTTCAAACTCAAATGGACTAAACAGACATAGGTTGAGCACGTACAAGCTATTATCATACTAGTGTTACATAAAGAATATTTTTAAAATTCAAGTACTGAAACACCAAGTTCTAGGCTTGGCCAATATGAAAGATTATGCTCTAAGCTTGTCGAATATGTACAATAAGGTTAAATTGCAGATGATGAACCCAACAGCGCAAGACCAACAATGGGAAGTTTGAAGAATGTGCATGAAGCGAGTTGCATCCGACTCGGTCAGGCCTCATCAGCATCACTTCCCCCGGCATGGGCCTCATGGCCGACCCAATAACTACTTCCATCTGGGCCAGAAATCTTGAACCTGCACCAACGATACTCATACAATCGTATCTCGAAATCAAAATTTGGAACAGATTTCTATGATTTGGATGTGTTAGAATACCTCTCCAGAACCGATTTGCCTTCCTTGTACTTTTGACTCTTTTCTTGCGCAGTTTCCTGGAATTCATCAGACAAAATGAACATTGATCAACCAAACACATCAAAACTTGCGACTCTCAGAACCCCCTGGCCCGTGGGTTGCTAGCGAAAGAATTCACATAATGGGCTTCACTACTGATTACCACTTATTTGAAGTATCTTTATGAAAATGATTAACTCAAATCGCTAGAAAAATGCATTACATATTTATAAAGGCCATAATGCTCTTCCCACGATCTGCTGTGGATATGTGGTATTACCGTAAAGTCAACAACTATGTCTGGTCATGGTTCTTACATATTTCCATCCAACAACTGAACCACATCGGACACAGAAGATATCTGCAGCTATGTGCAATCCTGTCGTCATAAGTCTCTCTTCCTTCTCCCCAAGAGTTACGTTCACTCTGCAAAAGTAAATCAATGAAACCTTTGGTATTTCAAATGCATTCAGAAAACAAGTAAGAATTTATCCCATTGCTTTTCTTGTCCATTAGATCGTTTTATGTATGCAGAAAAAACAGGTCTTCACCAAACTATTTGCATATTGTCATGGTATCATCTCAATCCTTGAAAAGCCATGAAATTAAATGCATGTTTCACCATCCAATTATTCTATCAGCTGCAAAAGATCAGGGAAACTTACACCTTATCGAAGAGATAAGCCTTCCCATGCTTGCAGTAGAACGACTGAAGGGAAGAACCAACAAAAGAAACAAGTCAGACGTCGGGAGCTTGCTGAAATGACTAATATAGGATGGCTATACACTCATATGGACAAGTAAATATTATTGTATTAAAAAGAACTGCAAGAATTTAGAATGTAAAAGATGTATGGACAAAACAACAAGTATGCTATCAGCAAGAAAAATGCATATCTTAGAAGACAGTTATCTTCAAACTTGTACAAAAGAAAGAAGAAACAAAAAGTTGTCATAGCCTTGCAAAATATATTAATCTAGGAATAGATGATGAGGCACTCATTAATATATATAGATTCCTATTAGTGCTCAGTGCCATTAAATAGAATAGATAATGGATTCAAAACTATCCCAAGATAATTAATCAAGGAAATAAAACATGAATAAACAATTGACCCAAACCAAAGACCTATCTTTACCAATATTTTAATGCTCATTTTTCTTCAAGCTACAACATTACGAATATCCTACAATTTAGCGACCAAATTTAACTTAAGAGATATATGAAGCACAATCTCAAAAAAGAAAAAAGAAAAAAAAAGCTCAATCTTTGCCTTAAACATCTAAAAGAGAGATGAAAGCAATCAATGAACTGCATTAGAATTTGATTTTTGCTGCATAACAGGTATTCTCCTCCACTGATTATTATCACCAAGCCATGATAACAGTGAAATGAGACTGATATCATAATTATTTAAAAAACCCACAAAACGTGTGTCTAGGCTCAAGGAACAGTGAAGCAAAGATTTTATGCCTAAATGCAAGTCAATTCAGGACCTTGAAGTGCAACAAAGTTGGTAAAATCCACTTTTTTCACTTATGAGCAAATGGATTTTTATTTTATTTTACTTGATGCTAGTAACTTACCTAGATAACACACGATGACATAATCTTTGCGCATTTATATTGTAGTATAATCTCTCTTAAGGAGCCTCCCTTTATCTTTCCACGCGCTTAGCTCTATTGGACTTAATCCGTCCCAGTGTGATTCGCAATACCAATAACAATGGTTGGTTTCCGGTAGCATATAGCTCAAAGAAAATGCAAATATTATGTGCATTAATCATATAAGATAGGTGTGAACTTTAATTTTATTATATGGTAAAGAAAGTTCCTACATGAAAGAAATATCACTCATAAGCTGCAAAATTGAAACAAGTGCACCACTTAATCAAATCATAATTCCCTTCTATATTAACAGGATCTTCACCATTAAAGGACCAAAAACCATCCCAAAAACATCAACCTCTCACAAGAGTGCATCAGATTACCAGTAACATTATCGAAACTAAGAATGTAATTCAAGATAAAAATCAATCCCATTCCAGCACAAAACCCAAAATAAAAAAAAAAAACTCAAATAGATCATAAACCTTGGATATTATATCTTCACTGAGAGCAAGATGAGTCCCACAGTGCTTGCAGCTGTAAATCCTCCCTTCAAGAGTAACCGCAAACACCCTCCCCATCTCTCCCCAATCTCCCAATTCTTGAATCTCCACACAAAAACACAACAAACTAGCACAAATTCAGAAAAGGGTCTGCAAGAATCTGAATTTAATTGGCATCCATCCGGGTCCAAGAAGGTTTTCAAGACACCAGAATATAGAAATGGATTAAAAGGAAGCAGTTCTTTTGACGGCAAAAGCAGGTGAAGAATTATGTCAAGAAAAAAAAAACCACGAGAATGATTGTTTTGAGTGGGGATAGAAATATCATGAAGACATTGCTCGATTCACGAAATCTTCTCACTCAGTATTTCATGAGTAGTGCTAAAAAAATGCTCAAGTTCTTGTGGGTGGAGGGATGTGGGCGATTACCCGTCAATCGTCTGTCTTGCAATATTCCTCACACGTAACTCCACGGCTAATTGAATGCTTTTTTTTTTTTTTTTTTTTAAAGGAAACAGTAATTCTTATTAATGAAATTGAATGCTTAAAATAACTAAAATATCTGAAAATTTTTAAAATGTAGCTTGATAACAATAGGATAAGTTTATTAATCCAATTTCATCAATTGTTTACTTGCAAAAAAAATCAAATATATCAAAACTCAAGGCCTGTCATTCAACCCTAATTCATGGTACTAGGCATCCTTAATTACACAAGGGATAACAGATCTTTACTCATATTTGTGAGAAAAAAAATACATATAAATCCTAATATACCATCCTTCAATTATTTTGTTTTCCTCCCAATTTCTTTCGGTCTGTCTCTTTTTATAACTCAATTTATCAATTTTATTTTTATACATAATAATTTTGATAAAAAAAATTGCCTCCTTGAGAATCAATAATAATTTAATTCAAAAATAACTCAATCCAAATTATATGAATACAAAATCTGTGAGACCTCGGTTCTAAACAACTATTAAGCATACAAGATCCAAGACCAAAATAAAAAAAAAAATTTAAAGGGGGGTGCACTCGGGCGGGCAAAAACTGCCGCTCGAACGCGTCCTAAACTCCAGCGCTGCTGGAAAATAAAAAGGGGGGTGCGCTCGGGCGGGCAAAAACTGCCGCTCGAGCGCGCCCTCTGCAGCAGAAACAGAACAGAGCAGAAAAAGTTTGGCAACTCAAACTAAAATTATTCCAAACATCGAACTCAAATTCATGCATTAATACATAACTTCTCCAGTTATTACATGAAATGCTAGTGTTGATCAACTACGCACTAGTCTATAACATGCAACAAAAGACTCGCATAATCGATACAACATAAACAACGAAGTTCGAGATCTAAACATGTTCCAAAACAACTAGGTAGACATGCTGACACGACTTTTAAACCGAGTCTCACTACTAGCTCTCCCTCTTGTTGCTAACCAGGCCTTCGCTGACTTGGTCTTGCCCCACCTGTTGCCAAGTACACATATGAAACAAAGCAACAGCCGGATAAACCGGTGAGAATGATAATCCCAGTAAAAACAACATATCAAGTAATACAACAATAAACATGCTTTCAAGACAACAACGAAATCAATAACGATGTAATGCATGTCTTTAAACCGGGATATCAAATCTGATAACGAGGGATTGCTGCTGTGCTTTTGGGATCCCGAGGGTGAGATTACGTAACGACACACCGACTCACCCAATCGAGGTGGTGCCACGTATCTCACTCCTCTAGACTTTGAGCAACTATAATGAGTATGCTAGCACTAGGTGAAATGACTATGACCTAGGCCACTCAATCATAGTTCCCAAACGTCTAAACAAAAAGGGCGGTTCTGCCCGCTGAAAACAAGATTGGCTCAAGATGAATGCATAATAGAAACATAAAAACATAATCATATAACAAAAGCTCAATCAAAACAACAAAACACAAGTTTCTCATGCTAGAACGAGTGTAGATGCAAGTATGTGATTTTAAGGGAAAACTCGAGAACCAACTGTCTCGAGTATGCTATCCCGCTACGATGACTGCTTTTACCTTTCAATGCAGTAGTTCCAACTCTGGATAAGCTACAACAAAAGGTTTAATCAATAACTAAACAATCCAACAACAAAGGCAACGGTTCAAGGTAATCTCTTTACCGTTCTTCGTCCAATTCTTGACGAACAATGCTGCTAACACGGCTTGAAAAACTCCAAACGAATCTGTTCAGATACAAATCAAAGATCAATTACCAAGATCGACTTACAAGCCAAGTTCAACAACTCAAAAAATGGTTCAAATCTCCAAAACTCAAACCGACGTCATAACGGCTATAACTGAACAAACCGACAATGCAGACAACAGTTCAATAGCGATATAACCTCATATCAAAGCCAATACAACCAAAACAAGGCAAACCCAACAAATCTCAAAACCATAATTTTCGAAAAAGGCTTCCAAAAATTATAACAAATCCGAACGTCGCTCTAATTCAAAACCGACAGATAATAGATGATCAGAACTCTGTAGAGAACAACATACTCGAATCTAGAACGATTCTAACAACATCCAAAAACTAGAATGTATCTGATCGTAGAAAAACTTACGATATAACAGAGCTCTCACTGCAGTGATCGATAATCTGCCTTCAGAAATAATTTCCAACGGCCGGATCGAGCTTGGAAGGAAATCTGAAAGCTTGGAAAAGCTTGAAGGCGTTCTAATGGAGGGAGACGACTATGGAGGAGAAGATGAAGACTTTCCCAATCAATTCCAAGTGTAGATAATATATTAAAATCAATAATTGCGTTTTAGTCCCTGAAAAATCCAATTTTTGCAAAAAGGACCCTGATCAAAATCAAGTCGGCTCGTGAACTCTGTAATCTCCGATTAACTCAAATAAACTCATTTAAGATAAAAACGGGGCGTTACAAAATCAAGCATAAGATTGTATATCATAAGTGGAGGGTAAAACTGTCTTTCATCATTCAATCAGTATTTCAATCCCAAAATTAATAACTTGAAGTAAACATGTTATTTTTTTATCCATCATTATTTTAAATCCTTCAAAATCATTTTAATAATCCTAATATGATTTATCCACGTATAATCTCATCCCACTAAATAAACGCAGCCTTATAACAGATTTCGATATATAATATTATTTGATTGAGTGACGCGTGCCCGTATATCATTCGTTCAAGTTGCCAACAATCCATCTATTCGATGCGTGAATTAATCTGACGGAACTAGTTACTTATACAATATAATAATGTATGAACTCCTTAGAATAATTATCATCTTACAATTTTATTTTTCAATTTAAAAAATGTTTATTATTTTTAGATGTAACATAAACTATTTATGCCCGCGAATATTCGTGTGTGTGGATTACTAGTTTTAATTGTATTAGATGGGACGATCTAGTTATTTTTTTAGTTATATTTCAGGGTTGAAGTGGGTTAGTTTGTAATTTACCATTATCCATCATTGGGTAGGGCAATATAGGTTGACTCGCTATTTGGATTGGTTATAAAATCACAAAAACTCTCGTGAGAAAGTCTCACAAGTCTATTTCGTGAGACATATCTTTTATATGGGTCATCCGTGAAAAATTATTACATTTTATGTTAAAAGTATTATTTTTTATTGTAAATATGAGTTGGGTTGACTCGTCTCACAAAATACCTACTTGAAAGTGTGCTTGGTTAGAAAAACCATCACTAAAAGCATTTATATATATATATATATATATATATATATATATATATATATATTGAAACATCTTGTATTTTAAAACATTTAATAAAAGAGTTGCGCAAAAAGAGTGAAATTTTTTTTTATATACTTAAAACAATACAGGGAGTGCGTCACACTAACTCCAAAAGAGTTTAAAATATAAATCTATAACAATAAAACTCATGAGTGAACGTTCACGATATCTAAGAAATATCGATGAAATCATAAAACAAAGACCATATAAAATACGGCACGTCAAAACTTACTAGTAACATCTAAAGAAGATGGGGAAATATGAATTCAAATAAATACTATGTACATAAAATACATTTGAAAATGATCGGAAAAACCTCACAAAAATATCAAACTGAAATGAACATTTAAAAGACTAAACATTTTAATCCCTCCAAACTCGGCATTTAAAATACTGACAATGAAAATAGTAAAATCTTTACTTTTTAATATCGTGCATAAATATTGTAACAACATTATGTAAATATTTCTCTTTAAAAACATCAGAGTTTCAGAACTGTCGTGTCATGCAGTGTCTTTGCCTCTTGGACTCTTCAGTCATGCTACCAAAGCTTTTTAAATCAAAACTGCTAAACCATCTGCACCATTTAAGTATAGTGAGTCTAAAGGACCAACAAGATTAAAATATTCATGTCGATATCATTATAGCTTCAAAATACTTTAAACTTAAAATGACTTGAACATACATAACATGATAAGAATTTTAACGTCAACATCATGGAACTTTAAACTTAAAATCTTGAACATGAACTTCAAAACTCTTAAAAAATTCAAGGAACTTAAACATAGAAATCAACATACTTAACTTTAAATCTTGAAAGTAGACTTCATGCATTTTTCATTCATTTTCGGAGGCCCCTCCGAAGCTCATCTCGGAGTACCTAACCTGTACATTGATCCATATTTGGAAAGGTCCCTTCGGAGCCCAAACCGGAGTACCAGTCCCGTATTGCCACCACAAAGACACATAAGAAATCAAAATATTTTCGTGCATCAACATATCATATCATCATGCTTCATCATAACATTATTCATTCATGCTTCATCATCTTTCATTTCATCATAACTTATCATTCATCATATCATTTCATTCATTATGAAGCATCATTGTTTCATCGTAACTTCTGTCATAACTTTCATTTCATGAACATAAAACTGTACTCAATAACTTCTTGCATGTCATAGATGATAAAAATCATACTTTCATATTGAACATAGGTTTCATGAATGAAACTTAGACATGCATATGCATCACATAACGTAATCGATTCACGTATGTCTTTCTTTTGGTTATTGACGTAAAACTTAAAAAATTTTGCATAGAAACTCTTAAATATATTTTAGAAGCCTTAAAATATCATAACCATGAATTTAGAACCCTAAAATAACATAAATAAATCATGAATTTTGAAGGCAAGGCGCGGGCGCGCATGCCCTACGCAGATGGGTTTGCTTTCTTGCTCTCAAACTATATTATACAATCGGAATTTGGAACAATGGTGAACATAAACGTTGTAGCTCTTGATCTTGGATTTCCAAATCCGAAAACTCACCTTAATTGAAGTTTTCAGTAAAAAAGTTATGCTCATTCTCCCGAGATGCGTCACTGCCGGAAATTCAAACTACTTGACACACTTCGGGGCGATTTTGATCAATCTTTCAAAATGATTTTGACAAAACTCAAAAAATAAAAGTTGTAGATAGTTAAGCTATCTTTCCAATAAAATTGGCCTCATATCATTTGAATTTGTACACTAATTTTGATCTTCAAAATCATAATAAGTGTCGCTAATCTGTGACAATCCAGCACATGCAACATTTCAAAACTTTAACAAACTAACTCAATACTTGAAAATATGATATTTTCTACTACTCTAGTTATATACTTTAGTTAAAATATATCTTAGAACCTCACGAACTCATCAAAACTTTAAAATAAACATGTATCTCTTGAATCAAACTCAATAACTTGACAAGAACGACTAATGCTTCACGATTTCACACCATCACATAACATTCTCTTCAAACCCTTAAAATCAAAACTTCATGCTCTTGAAATTCTTGAAAATCATGCATATATATCTCAACATACATCTTTTCATATCAAAATAATTATATCTTGAATGGTGGTTTCAAAACCTTTAAAATACTTGCCTTTGATCTTTGAAGAACAACATTAACTTGGACCTTGGTAGAGATCTAGCCATACTCAAACGGAATCGTAACATGCTAAAGAGGCAGCCGAAGAAAGATGAAATCTAGGAATTTGTTCATTTGATCAAGATGTCTTCGATCTAGGCTGAAACATCCACCTAAAAAAGCCATTTATAGCTCAAATGTAAGGTATGGATGTAAGAAACCCTTCAAACGGATTGAAGTTTGGACACCGGATGAAAGAGATAAGAACAATATACGACAACTGCTCATAAAGTGACGAGTTGGGGGATGGAGAATGAGAAAGGAGGAAGAATATGGGGGATGAACCGTGTGATTGGGGGGAGGGGGGGGGGGCGACAATGACAAAATATTAGTTGAGGTGCGGTAGGGAATAAAAGTGAGAGTTAGGCCCCGTTTGGTTTCAAAATCCAGGCAAAAAAAGCACTTTTTTAAATGTTTTTTATTTAATAAAGTGTTTGGTTGACCAGAAAAGTGCTTAAATAAGCACTTTTTTAAGTCAAAATTAGAACTTTTTCAAAAGCCAAAAATTATAGCTTAAAAAAGTGCTTTTTTAAAAAAAATGTCTACCAAATCCAAACGGGGCCTTAATGGTTAGAAAGACTACGTGAAACATAGTCCGTCTAACACGCCTCAAACTAGACTAAAAATATTTTCTCTTTCCGATGATTGAAATAAAATCATAGCAATATTATACTCAAAATACTCGTAGAATTATTTTTTACGATATCGTTTGAAGGCTAGACTTGTATTCTCAGTCCAGAATCAATTTTAATAAAATCATTTAATACAACAACTAAATACATATTTTAATACATGAAACATCAACTTTTAAATCATTTACACAACACATAAAATTATTTATTGAGAATAAACTTTAAATCTTAAATAATAAAATACAATAACTTAAAATTCATTTAAAATATCTTTAATAATTCATGAATAGATTTATGGAATTTTCGGATATTACATATATAATATAATTAAAGTGGTTTTATAAAAACATCTAGTGTTTCGCCACAAAATTTATTTTAAAAAAAACAATTAATTTTTTTTTTATGTAAATATTTATGGCCTTTTGCTTCTGCTTCTAGAACTATTTAAAAATAAAAATAGAAGCACTTTTTGTAGTGATCCGAGTACCGTTTTATGTAATAAAACTCTTCAAACATGATCAAGAGGTCATTATTTACGCAAATCAAGGTCATTAACACAGTTAAGAACCAAGAAAAGAAGTTAGGACCTTTCGGAGTGTTTGGATCCACCGAGGAGAGTTCAGACGCACCGAACTCAAATCGAAAACACCGAACACATATAAGACCTTCTGTAGTTATAGGTGTTAAAAATGAGTTAGGCCCATCGGTTTGGCCTCTCGCCATATAAAATAGGTGGGTTGGGTTCAATAGCGGAGTCAGAAAACTTAACCTACCTGGGCTAAAATTTTAAATTCTATATTTGTTTAATTTTTTGAATCAAATCACCCGAACTAATATCAAATTAATCGAAAATTTTCTAAAATTAATATATACTATTTTTAAAAGATTTGGTCCAGCCGGGCTAAAGCCTAAGTAACCCTATATGTGGCTCCGCGACTGGTCGGGTTGGAAGTTTCTCAGCACACAAATGGCGAGCCAGCCTACCCCACCCTCGTCTAATGGTGGGTTATAGTGGGTTGTTGGTCGACCCATCCCAACCCATCAAATTACACGTAAGTTTGTCAGTTAAGTAATTTAAGTTTTGGTGATGATAGTCAATAGACAGAACTGATCTAAAATCAGCAGATAAAATCGTAGACAATAACAGTAGTAAAGTAAAGCAGATTCGATCTCGAATGAAATAAGTAACCATGAAAGATAACATCATTAAAATGAAATCTCAGATATTAGGAGTACTATATTTTTTCAGTAGCCACCTTATTTATAAGTCGTTCTGATATCTAGTACACCACATTTAATGCACCGTACCACAACATTTATTACGCATTTATTGCTTATTCCTATTTTGAGTAAGAAAGATATGAAAAGCTAAGTAAAGTCTATCTTTTGGTATAGATACATTAAATGAGATCCTTAAAGAGCCGTTTATTAATGTTGAAGAAGAAGCTATATAAGGCTGTGTGGCTCTTTCGAGTAAAACAAGAGAAACATCCGCTATCAAATATCTATCAATCCTCAAGTTTCCTACAAAATACTCGAAAACGCTATTCCACGCTCAAATCGATCCATCATATTCTTATATAATATTGTGCCTACTGCTATCTGTTGTAAAATCCTTTAAGAGTGAAAGTGTTGTAATAGTTTGAGAGAAGATTCTTCTTTCAGAAGTCATTCGTGTATGTGTATTTTTTCTACGTGGGTATTTCCAGTGGTGGGCCACAATACATCGAAAAGCCAAGAATTGAGTGGACTATTGAGGATAAGAAGAAGACAAATCTTGGCACTTCAACTACAAGAGGACAAGTCAACTAGTCGGAGTTGCTAAACTGACTCCTTCAGTTTACCCTCACCAGTTTAATACCATAACGCTTTTGGATAAGATCTTCCGTACTCTGACACATTCTGCAGAAGGTAGTGCCGCGATGCAAAGGAAAATTTCGGCTTCAGAATTTGTTCTTGAAGATGACGAATACAACGAAAATAATTTGAAATTCTATCTGAAGATCAAATTTGAATTTTTGACAGTTAACATCCAAGAGTATAAATAGGGATCCTGATCGATCAAAGCAGCCCTCTCGCGCGCATTGGAACTTCTGATCACGTTTCTTATTCAAAATCTCAAAGTTTGAGTATCGATCAACGAACTCAAAGCACAAACGCCTAAGTGTTATTCTGATCATTGATAAATCGAGTTGTAATCATCTTTTTTTATCAGTCTAGGACTGAAACTGAGTTGTAATCTAGGAATTCTTGTTTAGGCAGTGTCTAAGTCCAAAACCAGATCGAGGTTTTGCAAATTGCTGGTAAAATTCAAAGTCTTCTAGTGATATCCTTTCGAGGTGGAAGAAGGGGTGACGTAGGAGTATTTAAAATCTCCGAACATCCATAAACATCTGCTTGTGTCTTTTTCAGTTTACCTATTCTCTTTATCTTGCATAAACTGGTTGATAGTAAGTGTTAAAATCTGTAATTTGACATATTTTCGCACATTCATTGTTTGTCAAATTACATTAGACACCAAGTTAAGCTTAGAATTCCATCACTAAACCGATCGAATTCAATCCCATCTCACTAAACCGTTTTTGAGTGTATTCACAGCCCCCCCCCCCCTCCCCTCTACACTCTAAACCGATCCTAACATGTATGTTGTTTTTTAGATTTTAAAATATGGTGAATATATAATTATATATACACATATTTAAGGTTTTTAAATTTTAATATCAATTACTATATTATATTATTATTTTATACAATATGACAATTTTTCGGTCCGACTTGTTAAATCGTTTGTTATGGATATACCGGTACGATTACTGGTCCGGTTATAAAAATATTGATCAATTCACTCTATTACAAGAAACCAGTTAAACATAAATCTTGAATTTATAATATAGCTTGCAAAATTTGTTCTGCAAACTGAAATGAAATCAAACTCCTTAATTACCATGTTATCACTAAAATCAAGCTACATTAACAACAACCCGTCCCAATCAAAATAAAATTAATTTATTCAACATTAGATATCATTAATATAATCTCATGAGGATTAATTTATCCACATTCTTATTAATTTAAGAAAAAAAAATCAAATTAATTAGTTAATTGTATCATATAATCAAATTAAGATAAGAAATTTTCTTGAAAAATAATCGATTTAAATACAGAGAAGTTCGAAAAAATGGAAAAAATGTGACTTCGTGAACATCTATAAATTCGGTTGAAATTAAGAAGGACTGGGCATACAGTTTACAATCGAGCTTCGATGGTTTCTTTCCTTACCGTCGCCACCTGATATCGGAGAGAAATCGACAGCGCGAGTGGAATTGGGACGAAGAGAAAGAATCGATTTAGGGACCTAATTAAAGATTGTTTAGGATGAAAAATGAGAATCGGTCTATAATTTGGGCATTCTCAGATTCACGTGCACATGATGTGTAAGTATTGTTTGACATTCACGAAGCAATTGGCGGTTGGGATATTTTCTAGAACCAAACTAATGGATTAGGGATATAAATGGGAACGCAAGAGTTTGAGAGACATAAGTGAGAAAAACGAGAAACTATAAGGATAGAATAATGTATAATCCTGAGAATAAGGCTACAATTTGTGCATTCTCAGACGCACGTGCACATGACGTGTAAGTTCCGTTTGACATTCACGGAGCAATTGATGGCATGAACATTTTTTGGAATCAAACTAACAAATTAGGGAAATAAATGGGAATGCAAACATTTGAGGGACATAAGTAGAAAAAAACGAGAAACTACATGGACATAATAATGTATTATCCTGCATTCTAATGAACAATACTGACAATTTTTCTAGGTACGCAGTACACCTTTTCAAAAGATTTAAATTCTTTATTGATAAGAATGTATTTAAGATATGATTTTTTTTTTGGATACTCTGATAAGGTATGTGCATGAGGATTACAATATTATGATAACGATAATTACGTTTAGTGTTAGGTACACCTTTCGAAAGAAGAAAAGTGCAACTAATCATCTAGTGTCCCGATATTCTCTAAGATAAGACTTGTTCAGTACCACGTAATCCATTCTATGTTGAGATTTTAACTTGATCGTGGCACACACTCACATATTGAAGTCTCCTGATACAAAATTCCTTGGGAGAAAAAGGTTACATTCACGATCTCAAAGAAAATTATTGCAACCCAACATTCACGATAACTTAAAATAGAACAAATGAGAACTCAACATAGGAAATATGGACCTTTATATACATGCTTTTACATTGTTTACACAGCATTAACACAAAAATTCTAAATTATATGCTTTACATGTGTGTTTGTATATGTATTTGCACGTCCTGTGGTATACAAAATTGTAGTAATATCCACTACTACTATGATGCCTAGCTATATGGATACAACTCTAGTTCTTAATTAACCTGCAGAAGGTTATGGATATCCTTCGGATAAACCTGTAAAATATAATTATAATGTATTAGAAAATTACGTATGCATCACAAAATACATTCTACAATATTTTCAAATATATATATATATATATATAGTACAGATTTTGAAAAAAAATCGATATACCGTACCAAAAAATACCGGTACCGATACCGAAATTCCAAAATTTTGGTATGAAAAAAATCCATACTGATACCGAAAAAATATCTGTATATCGAAAAAATCTCAATACGATAACCCGATAGCTCGATATTTTGGTATGGTATCCCAACCCTAGAAATAATTATATTTTTCATCCCTGTTAATTTTTTCGGCCTAAAACCATCCTGGTCACCTAACTGCTTTCCCCTAAATTGGATACTTTTCTGAAGAAGATATATATTTTTACGTGCTCTTTCATAAAAAATATTTAAGAACCATAGTATAATTTGTCGCGAAATTAATCGATATATAACTTCTCGAAAAATAATTATATTACCTGAAGCATGCTGTGGAGAGAGGGAATTATATTATTTGGCAAAAATATAATGTATAATACTTGGCTGGAAATGTATTTATTTACTTTGTTCCACTTTCTTGGAATACTTTTGATATGAGGGAAACCCTTTCTTCCATGCGGAGACCTGCAGCCATGTGACATATACAGGACATGGTCCAGTTAGTAAAATAATTATAATATTTGATTTATTTAATTTAATTATTATTATAAAGTACGATACACTGAATAATAATAATAATTGAACAAAGTTGAATAGTAATAATAATAAAATAATGCAAAAAATATAATACAAGTACGAGTATTTGACAAGGTCTAATTTACAAGAATTGTTTATGTTAGTCTTCCATTAAAGTATGAAGCTACCACAATTAATAGTGAAATCTAGTAATGAATAGATTAGTCGATCATATTCATACGAAAAACAATACTGTTTATATAAAAAATAATATTTTTTTATGGATTAGATCGGATAGGAGATTCATCCCACAAATTTAATCCGTAAGACAATCTCATATGAGTTTTTGTGTTTAATAATTTACAACAAGTGTGATATTATATATGTTACGTATACTCCATTTTATGAGTAAATTTCAGGCCTTAAGCGGAGGGTGATAAGTAGTATAAATTGAAAAGTGAATTACATTGGTTTAGATCGACTATTATATGAACTTCAGTTATACATCGATTAAATTCTTAAACAAAGAAAACAACTAAGCACATTTGTATGATTGTATTTTTTTATTTTATTCTTTTCCTTAAAGGTTGTGTGGGGGTAAAATGCATGTCAAATCGACCAGATAATATGGCACGTGAAAATCGAGATCTGACCAAATTTAGGGGTCCTCCAATAAATTATATTAGTACATAAAAAAACAAATTATTTTTTCTCTCCCCATAATCCATTGGAAAATAATTCTAGAATAAACAATTTTATGTTTATATTTTTAATAAAGGATAATTATTGAATTCAAGTTTTCTATTTCATTTTTTGAAACTCGTGTTTCTATATTTTTTCCTTCCATTTCAATAATCCAAACTATATTTAATTTCTTCCTTTTTACATATTTCCACATAATAATTAAAATAAAATATCTTGTTATTGTAATACAATTGATAACTCAATAAATGATATTTAAGAATTCAAACTACATCTCGATCCTAATAATATTATTATACGCATGCATAAAAATCAATTGAAATATAATATAATAATATTTAGCATACAAAATATCATATAATTCAATATATAAATTAGACTGATCCGTCCAAAAAAATAATTCTAAACATAAAATTTTATCATTGGAATTCTCCTATATATAACTCCTAGTGTGAAAATTGACATCTACCCCCGATCAATTAAATTAAAAAAATAAATGTTTTATTATATAAAGCCTCAGATCATAGAGGGTCCCTATGATTAATCATCCACAACAAATTAAATTCAAATACAAAATTAATTAAACATACAAAAACAAACGAAATATCTCAACCATCAAATGAATAAAATCATCTAAGAAATCAAGTTATTATACAAAAATCGAACTTCAACCGATTGCAGGGTCTCAAACACATCCATTATATTTTACAAGTTTAATTTTATGAAACGAATGTCAAAAATAGTAATAGATGGAATCAGACTCATCTCACACGAAAACTACCCCACCATATCTAAGGCAAATTCAAAGGCCATAAACAAATTATTATTATTTAAATGTTACTAAATAACCTAATGTTATATTATATCAAAGAAATTAAAATTATTATAAGATACATAAAAGAACAATTATTGATTAATTTTTCAAAGTAAAATTGCAAAAGATTAGTAGGTGAGAAAAAGGACTCACAGCTTCGATATCAATTTTGTAAAGCAAAAGCTTTCTCCTCTCCCGGCAGCTGGTCCTGTACGCCGCCACCACATGGCCAACCGCCAGAACCAGAGAGAAAAAGAACAGCGCCGCCTCCACAGCGCCGCCGCCTCTCGAATTACTCATCGTATACACATACGAAGCCTTCAAAGACACGAACACCAGCGACGCCGCCGAGCACACGGTGGCGATCGCCAGGTACGGACCCCTGGATAAACTCGGGCCGTCGCAGAAACTGTAAACACCTGTCGGAAATAAAATTAAAATAATTTGTTGGTAATTAAATATATTTGTAACTGTAAACACCTGTCGTAATTGGAAAGATTATTTTATTTTTTAGGTGGGTTTTGCTGAAGATCCTTAATTTGAGTGGAACAAATTAAATATAATTTGTAATTACATACATACATAAAATGATGGCAGAGCGGATGATGGATATGAGAGGGATATCGATGAGCGAGTGTCGGAAATCATAGTCTCTGAGATAGAAATAGAGTGTCCGGAGACTGATTGGAGGCAGGGCGGCGGAGAGAAGGGCGGAGGGGAGCAGAGCATCGGCGATGATAAACAGAATCGGAGCTGAAAACAGCAGCAAAGAGATTAACATGGCCACCAAGAAAAACAGGGTTTTCATCCATCTTGGGAACATTATTATTGCTAATACCAATTTCTTCGCTTTTCTTCCCAATCCCATATATATAAATATATATCTCCCTAGCCTGTGATTTTTTTTTTTTTTTTTTTTTTTTTTTTTGTAGGGAAAACAGATCAAGGGAAAATATATATATAAATATATGAATACGTACTTGTTAAATGTATGAATATTATGAAGATATCATGAAGGAGGAGATGGAATGGAATCTGTGCTGGTCAAATAGGGAGGGAGGGAGGCTTATTCTGTCCTGTCTATACTCTGCTTTCATTTATATATATATAATAATAAAATCAAATCTATGCTTTCATTTCTTCTCTAATAAGGTTAGGTGTCACAAGCAAATTCAAAAAAAAAAAAAAAACCATGGGATGATGTAATGTTTGAGCTAGTCTAGATCAATTTTTTTTTTTTTTTTTTTTTTTTGTAAAGTTTCTATGATTTAAAATTTTAAAAATATTCAAAATCTAATGTCCTTGGATAATATAATTTAAATGTTTTAATTTATTAATAACCTGTTTTGAAAAAACAATTCATGAACATATATTGTTCAAGTTAGATATTGGTTTAAATACATGTTCATTGTTCACCTATGACACGAATCACGATAATGATGATTATATCTAATAAAAACTATTCCGCTTATCTGTAAAGCCACCATGTTTGATTTTATATATAGCAAGATGATTGATCATAATGGAGTACGCTAGGATGATTTAATTTAATTATTTTATGTTAATGGAAAATTATAATTATTATTATTATTATTATTATTATTTGTTGCGGGTATTGAGAAAATAAAAAATTCTGGTAATCGAACGAATGTTGTGGGAAATTTATTGTGTAAGCATATGATACAACTTCTATTTCGGAATTCTTTATTTAACTTAATATTATATTATTAACCAATTTTGGGTTCATATAAATAATATGTATTCAACTCTCAATTAAGGTTAAATTTGAATAGAATTTATTTTATTTTTTTATTAATTTAATTTTCTGAGATAGATCCCTTATTCAACTCAATCTATGGTGGGATTTATTTGAGTTATAGCCAAGACTAGGACAAGCTGACCCTTATTTATGTTCTCTACTCTATAGTTAATTGAATACTAACCTGAAATTGACCAGCTTAATTCTGTGTATCATAGTTTGTCGATTATCCGTTCATTTGGCAACTATTAACGGGCAGATGTATAACGTACATTTTGTAATAAAAACGATATAAGACACAATTAGCATAAAATAATTAATTTCAAGAATTCATATAAAACGATATATATAAGACACTTTTCTTAGTTTTTGGTTCATGGAGGACAATTGATGATAGATATCTTGGGTTTCATTCCATTCTATTATTTCCTTCAAAATATACCAAAACAGCATACATATACCTTAAAAATGATTTCACAGAGCGGTTCACATAATTTAGATATATTTCCAGAGAGGTGGCTTAAGTTTTTTACTTTTTTTTTTTTTTTTTTTTTTTTTTACTTTTGACATTCACAATCTTTAAAATGTGTTGGAATATGCAACATGTCAATCATCCATTGCTATCTCCTTTTTGCTGTTAAAAAATCTGAGAAATGGCTTTTTTTCGATGGTTTCAATAAACGTGAAGTGTGACGAAACGTCAATGTCAAGTTTCAAATTTAATTTACAAGCTTAAGTGAGTTTAATATGAAATTAAGCCTGTGCTCAACATCTTTTGCTGAAGTGGTTAATGTTTTCTTCAGATTCATGATTTAATTCTCAGAGGGGTTCATTTGTTCTTTACTTGAACTTGTGTTCCCTTGCATGTCATTGATTGTGGTTGTTGCTTTTTTAATGACACATGCATATTTAGCTTATTTTTTTTACCCATGTGTTTGTCAAGTTTCTTTTCAACAAACAACAGTTCAACATTCACCTGGATTGTTGGGATTGTTGGTGAAGGTGAGTTTGTACATGTGAAGAATAATATTGACTTGGGCATTAGTTGCAATCAATGGCTCAGATCAGTCCAAGAGAGTCAAGATGTAATCCAATGGCTTAAATTAGCTCGGTTAGTTAAGGCAGTTAATTAGTTGAGTTAGTTTAAGTAGGACTTGATCCGAGATTAATCGGGAAGAGAGATAGACTCAAGAACTCTGTGTGATTCCTTCATATTCTCTAAGAACATCGAGGGGCTCTCTTCTGGATACAAGATTTAAGATCGAAGGGCACCTGATTGGAGCTGTAACTTCGAAGATCTAGTCCTTGTTGTTCTTGTTTGTATTAGCCATATGTTTCTGATTTAGATTATGGTTAAACAAGTGAAGAGGATTGTATTGAACTGATTTGTGTTTATTCTTAGTGAATTCATATGGGTGGAATCCCAAATCCTTGGATGTAGGATTGATCTCAATCGAAACCAAGTAATTCCTTGAGTTCTTCTTATTTTTCTTGTACTAGTTATTATACTTCGATTGTTTCTTGTTCATCGGTGAAGCTATGTTGCTTGCGATCTACGTGTGGGATATATTGGTTTTCTTGTGCTCTGAGTTTCAACAAGTGATATCAGAGCCTCAAGATTAAGATCTTGGGGCCCGATAATCCGGTTAGGTGTTCTACTTTGTCACGGTTACACAGTCACTCGTTTATTTCTTCAATTCTCTTGAGTGAATCATCTTTGAACAATGTCTAATGGCCAGGGACATTCTTTATCGATGTCCACATCAAGGTTTGAAGTAGAGAAATTCGATGGGAAGAATGACTTTAATCTATGGAGGGAGAAGATGGTAGCACACCTAGGAAACTTAGGATTAGATGAAGCACTGAAGGGAGAATCAAAGATTTCAGACACAACCGAGAATAAGTCTGAAATATTGAATAAGGCTAGAAACACGATTGTTCTTAGCCTGAGTGATCAGATTCTCAGGAAGGTGACAAGGGAGAAAACGACAGCTGATATGGGCTCAAATTAGAGCAATTATACATGACAAAAGCGTTGCCTAATAGGATATATCTGAAGCAGAAATTCTATAATTATAAAATAAAAAAAAAATAAGTCGATTGATGAGAACATTGATGAGTTCACAAAACTGTTATCGGATCTTGAGAAAATGGATGTGAAAATTGATGAAGAGGACCAAGCTATTTTCTTACTTAACTCCCTGCCGAAGGATTATGACCAATTAAGAAATACCTTGAAGTATGGAAAAAAAACTCTTACTCTAGAAGAATTAATAGGGGCTGCTTATTCCAAGGAACTAGATTTTGTAGTGACCCTGCATAGAATCACCTACTAACTGGCAACTAATAACATGCATTAAACTTAATACAGCAAAATGCTTAACAGAGTAAAACGTGCGGAAAAATAATCCATAATTTACATATCAGCTTAGTAAAACATATCCAGGCTAAATACTGTAGTGATACAACCATATCGAAAAGCTTAAAAGTAAACATTATACAGCTATAACGAATCATGCTGTATAAATAACTTCTCAAGGCTCCTGCTCCTTAGTCCTGCTTTGAACTACCAGCTCCGTCCATCCTGCGACCTGCCCCGTGGAATAGGGTGTCCAAGATAATAACTAGGACGTGAGCGCTAACGCCCAGTACATAATCATGAGTAAACGTATATATAAGATGCATGAAACATGATGACTAGGGTCATCTGAAAAGTCATGCTCAGTACCAGCGCCAAATGAGTGCTACCACCGCATGGATCAACCTCTGGGTGCAACCACACTCGTCTAGTACACCAGAGTATTCAGACATACATGTTCCCGCCATCGCGGTACTCTCAGTGACAGACTATCGAGTATAGATCTAAGCGGCTCTATAATCAGGTATATCAAGGTATAGGCTCAACATGTCTGTGCACATGATATATGAATATAAAAAATGGTAAAACATACATCATGACACATAATAATGCCAAATAAATGCAACATATAAACAAGTATACTCGTTGGCATTCTCAATCAATGTGTACGTACCTTTAGGCTAGTTCAAGTCTTAGTAGGATCCTAGGTTTCAAGCCTATATTCAAAACCGAATCACTACACAAGTTCTATAAGCCTTAACTAAGATAATAATTACTCCCAAAACTAAAATAGATTCCCGGACCATACCTTCGTCCGTAGTAAGCCCTTTGGAGTCTCTAGTCCCGGATGACTATAACCACACCTTGGTTATTCCAAAACCTCTATAATAACCGATAGAGCCCTCAAGTGTATATCTCACACTATATAACTGAAGAAGAAAACCCGGAATTCGTAATTCAAAATGAATCCAAATGAGCCCTATTTATAGGAAAATTTTCGGTCAAGTTCGGACCTCCAAACTCAGGTTCGGATCGTCCGATCCCGCTCACTGCCTGCATGCGAGACACGTTGAGTTTGGACCGTCCAATCGCCACTTCGGGCCATCCGAAGTGTCCTAAATCCGACACTTGTCAAAATCCATGGCTGAGTAATCCTGACTTCTTGGCACAGGGGAAGTTCGGGCCGTCCGATCCTTGTTCGGATTGTCCGAACATGCCTTAACTCCGTAGTCAACAAGCCCATCTTCAGAGCCCCCGGGTTGCTGAGTTCGGATCATCCGAAGTCCTCTTCGGACCATCCGAACTGGCCAAAACTATGGAAGCCAATTCTTGATTCTGAAGTCCGATTAATTGGTTAATTACTAACCCTTAATCATGTTTAACATATTATTATCTTAAAATGAAATCTGGATTACTAAAGATTTGAAGGCAAATGGAAAGCCTCAAACTCTACTGGTGAAGGTTTAAACATAAGAGGGAGGTCACTTGAAAGGAAAGGATCTGCTAATAAATGGAGATCAAGGTCAAGATCTAAGTCAAGACCAAAGAGAACATGTTGGTCTTGTAAGAAAGAGGGCCATATCAGAAGATTTTGCCCTTTAAGGAAGTTGAATCAAGGACAAGAAACTTCTCCTGTCACGGATGCTACCAATATCCATGAAGGATATGAAGAAGCTAAAGTTTTGACCATCTCCACTGAAGATCCTAAGGAAGAATGGATATTAGACTCAGGATGTTCTTATCACATGTCTCTTAGAAAGGATTGGTTCACTGATTTTCAAGAAGCTGACTCTGGTTATGTACTTCTTGGCAACAATCA
The DNA here is from genome assembly GCF_033568475.1 of Henckelia pumila. NCBI lineage: Eukaryota > Viridiplantae > Streptophyta > Magnoliopsida > Lamiales > Gesneriaceae > Henckelia > Henckelia pumila. The sequence continues at coordinate 219,271,038 of NC_133123.1, forward strand.
ATCTTGTTAAATACAAGGGATTGGTTCAATAAATATGAGAATGTGGGATGGTTCCATCAAGATTTTAACAGATGTGAGATATATTCCAGTGTTCAAGAGAAATTTTATCTCTTTGGGTACTTTAGATCAAAAGGGGCTTAGTTATAAAGCTCAAAGTGGCACCTTCAAAGTGGCAAAGGGATCATTGGTTATAATGAAAGCCATTCTAAGGCATGGATTGTATGTTCTTCAGGGAACAACTTTGTCATCAGAAATCAATGTGACTACAACTGTGTGATCCGACCGTCAGAATTCAGAGCTGAATATATATCTGCGATCACCTCTCCGAGAGCTACGTTCTGGTATATATTTTCTTAAATTCTATCATAGTTGAATTTTGAAGAGATGATGGAATTTTATTATTATTGATTATACATGTGCTTGAGCTAGCCAAGATTGTGTATTCGAAGACGGATCGAAGAAAGAATGCTATTTGGATTTATTATGATTTTTTCTAATGCATTTAAAAAATTTCCAATTCTGAAGGGGTTGGTTTTGGCCGAGAATATATTTATATGTTTATGATTATGGTGTGGCTTGATTGATAAATTGATTTAGATATAGTTTGGATTGCCGGTTTTTAGCCGTTACGCCGCCGGTTCGAGAATTGTCAAGATTTTGATATTGTTGTTTGAGCTAAGAAATTCTTGAGTTATAGGCTGATATTCATTGATATAAACACTTCATTTTCAGCTTTTTATTGAAGTGTTCGAACTCGGGAACTCGGAAGTTGAATCGGCCAAGGGTTAAAGAAGGTTTGAAGACATTTGCACTTGAAGTTTGAGTTGAGTAGTTGAGCAGATTTTTTATATGTGTTCTTGATGTTATGTTTTAGATTTGAAGCACCTCAAGAATCAAAAGAAAAGGTATAAACCGACATCAATCCAGATGGGATAGAACATTCGAGATAGATGTGATTCTCGAATTCCCAAAATCACATACTTGAATGCTTATGTGTTCTTATTTGATTTAAATGTTCATTGATGCTTTGAATGATTATGTGATTTATTTCTTCAAGATGTTTTACAGCATTTGTATGATTTAATGCATCAAGATTATGTTGCATTCATCTTGAACTTGAACCTGAAAAGCTTAGAGGGTCGAATGGCCTAGATTGCAAGTGACGTTTGGAGGGCTATAGTTGAGTGGCACGGAATGTAGATTTACTTCCAGAGCTAGATGACTCACTATAGTTGTAGTGACCCAGCATTGAATCACCTACTAACTGGCAACTAAGACATGCATTAAACTTAATTAAAGCATAAACACTAAATAGAGAAAAACGTGCGGAAACATAACCCATAATTTACATATCAGCTTAATACAAAAGTCCCAAGCTTATTATCAGTAGTGATACAATCATATCGAATAAACTTAAGTAAAAGTTGTCTGAAATATTATACAGCTATATCAAATCGTTCTGTATAATAAAACCCCTGAAAGCTCTGGCTCTCATGGTCCTGTCTCGAACCACCAGCTCCGTCCATCCTGCGACCTCTCTTGTGGAATGGGGTGTCCAAGATAACAATTAGGACGTGAGCGCTAACGCTCAGTACGTAAACATGAGTAAACAAATATATATATATATATAATGCATGCGACCGTGATGACTGGTAAAAGGGTCATCTGATAAGTCATGCTCAGTACAGGCGCCACATGAGTGATGTAACCTCATGGATCAACCTCTGGGTACAACCACACTCGTCTAGAACACTAGAGTAGTCAGACATACATGTCCCCGCCGTCGCGGTACTCTCAATGACAGACTATCAAGTATAGATCTGAGCGGCTCTATAATCAGGGTATAACAAGGTACATGCTCAACGTGTATGTGCATGCAGTGGCGGACCCATGTAGGGTCCAGGGGGGGCATGGTCCTCCCCTCAAATTTTTTAAAAAATTATTAGTGTATATTTATATTAGTTTTTTAATAAAATAAAATATGGTGCATGTTAATTTTAAATAATATTGATGTATTATATTCCAAAAAAAATATGTTTAATAACTCATCAAATAATTGTATAATGAATTATTATGAATTGATTATAATGTTTCAACTTTTCTGTCCGTCTTTTAGTTGATATAAAATGCACATTCATGATTGTTTTATGAATTGTATCCAATAACGGAACCAGATTTTTATCTCTATCCAAAATAAAATTTTATAAGCTCTTTATTTTTTTTATGTGTTGAGATTTTATCTTTTTATTTTAAAATTGTTCACGAGGATATTGACAAAGTTGATTTAATTTAATGTATATAAAATAGGAAAAAAAATTAGGTCGCCCAAGCGGCTACCCGGGCGGAACAACACATAGCTCCGTCCGTAATTGTGCCTCCCCTGACCAAATTTTCTGGGTCCGCCCCTGTGTGCATGACATATGAATATAGAAAGCGGTAAAACATATATCATGCTACATAATAATGCCAAGTAAATGCAATATATAAACATGTATACTCGCTGACAATCTCAGTCAATTTGTACGTACATAACACCAAAGTCTGAACTAAGATGGAAGAAGACAACCCCAAGATGTCCTAGGTCAAAGCCCGACCCGACTTGGTCTCATGCCCGACCCGGCCTGATCAGCACCTGGTCAAGACCGACCAGACCTGGCCTCTTGGTACGACCCCGAGCTCTTCCTCCCGAACTCCCGAGCTACTCTTTCCCGAGAAGAAATATGAAGTGAGATGGAAGTGGTGTGAAAATATCTGAACCCTCAGCTCCTATTTATAGGCAAAAAATCTGGGGTGTTCGGGATTCTCGAGCCGATGTCGAGACGTCCAAGCTCCTGTATGCATGCCACATATCAAATGCTTGAGCTGAGTCATTACCATTTTTGACACCTCATGCTTAGGTGCCAGCTATCACTCATGCAAGCGTCCACACACCTGTCTGCCTGTCCTTGAGGGTTCGGCTTCTCTAATAGAAGTTTGGGATTCCCTAGCAGCAGGTGCTACAACTTAAATTGTAATTCACCCAAGTGTAGGTTGTCTGCAAGTAATATACTCGTGAGTACGAGATCGATCCACAGAGAGGATGTTGTAAGTTTAATTTTAGCAATGATATATTATAGATGAAAATATTATTATAAAACTTTAAATACACAAATTATAAAATTGTCAAGGTTTCAAAGGTTCATTGTTGGTTTATTTAAGATTGTTTAATAAAAATAAATAAAAGAAACTAAAATAAGAATAAACATAAAAGAACAATGAAATATTTAAACAAATATATCATATAATATAGTTCCCACTATATTAATATCAGATTAAACGATATTTAATACATGGTACGCATAATATATATATAGATGAATAAATATAAACATAAAAAAAACAATTAAATATTTAAACAAGTATATCATATAATATAGTTCTCACTATATTAATATCAGCCGATATTTAATACATGGTACCCATAATATATATAAATGCATAAATATAAATTGACATAAAAGTAAATGTTAGATCAAATCACAATATTTCATTTAGAACAACCGGCAGAGCCACGCTATCGTCTAAATAAAATATATGACTTTATGTTAGATGCGATAAAGTAAATGTTAGTTGCGGAAAAATAAATGTTATATGCGAGAAAGTAAATGTTAGTTGCGGAAAAGTAAATGTTAGTTGCGATAAAGTAAAAGTTAGATGCGAGAAAGTAAATGTTAGTTCAAATCACAATATATTATTTAGAACAACCGACAGTGTCACGCTATCGTCTAAATAATATATATGACTTTATTATAAATAGATACTTATATTTATAGTATATAATTATTGTAGTATTTATTGTATCATATTTGACAACAAATCAAGGTAACCACATTCAAGGTACCAAGCATTTGATGTAAATAGATAACAACAAATCTTCCAAAATTATACCTACAAATAAGGATCAATTAGAAAAACAAAATAAAAATAGAAAAAGAGAAGAATATACAAAATATAAACAATCTTACTTGACCAACAATGAAACCTTTTCACCTTGACATAAAAAGATTTAGCTTTCCATTAACATGAAACTCAAGAATAAAGATAAAAGAAATTTCATACTTGAACTTGAGAAACTTGCACACTACAACTTTTATTCTCACACACACAATATTTATTTTACAAATGAGGAATTCTCTACACTCTTGCACACTACAAAGCTTATACAACACATCTATTTATAGGCCAAATGAGAGAAAGAGTCCAAGACTCATTAAATATGGAATAGTATAGTTGGTGGGTGCTTGTCTCCTTAAATGTCAATACATTAACCCAACTTTAATTGGCATGTTTGATGCCTTAGACTTCCGATTTTGCTTCTGCACAAAACATATAACACGTAGCCCTTTGTCTGTAGATGTGTTTTGACAACTCATTCACCCCTTTTGGATAAAATATGAAATACTTATGATATTTTTACTCCAAGCTGATCATAGTAAAAGTAAATCTGTCTCCATTTTGATGTTTGATTATTTTGATCATCTTAATGAAGTTTTTGGAATTTCTTGTCTTCTACAAAGTTGAAGATGCCTCTTTTGTGATTCTACAGGTTTTGAGATTACTCCATTATGACCTCTGTAGCTTGAGTAATTTTATTTTTACCAAACCTGCGCAAACCGTAAAATACAACATTTTAGTAAAACATTTAAATATAAACACATAACACTAAAATAATACAACTTCATAATTTTAATTAAACTTAAATTTTAAAACACACTTTTTAATATATAAATAATTACAAATTTTAAGTTTCATCACACCCCCAAACCGGCTAATTACTAGTCCCTTAGTAATAAAATATCATAAAATCACAAGTTAGATTTTTATTCCTTAATATATATATTCAAATATGCAAACTTTGAAATTTTAAAAACACACTTGTGAGGAGATCATATGTTTATTTATAAATCTCATTATCAACCAATATATTAATATGTAATTGGATGGGCTATACATATATAGTTCACACAATATCAAAATATTAAATATATATAATTTTTTTTTACATAAATATTTTCTAAAAACTTTGAGAATAATATAATTAAAAGGATAATAGAAATCATTTTCATAACATGTATATCATCAGGAATATTAATGTAAAAGTCTCAACTCCATATTCTCTCGGGTTAAAGTATTTCATATATAACTGTTTTTCACTCATGGAGTTGGAAGAAAATTATACACTCTTTGAAAATGGCTAGTAAAGCAGACAATCAAATAACCTAATATTGAAAAGAAGATAGGATGATTTACAAAGAATAAACCCTTTTTTTTTTTTTTTTTTTTTGCTTGGCTGCAAAATTGTTTTTACATAATCAAATACCTCCAATAAACTTTGAAAATGTAACATTTTTTTTTCAAAGTTTATTTATTATTTTTATTTTTTTATGAGGTAAATCTATTACATTAATAATTATAGCAGGGATATTAATATTCTACATCTTTACAATCAAACTTCAAACAACTTTGCAGCCAATTTTCATTTTTATTTTTTTTTCTTTTTTCAAAATGGGTTTAATCTATTAATCAACCATTTCTTAATAATCAATAAAAGCTTATAAGTTGTTTTCTCAATTCTCACCCCTCACTCACAAAATTTATGTGAGTAAATATTGTACTTTTACAAATTAATTCCCTCAATTATACATGTTATTATTCATTCAATCAATATCACTTTAATTATATACTCATAAAAGTTTTAGAAAATATGATATTTGAAAACACACAATTATATATTATTTATAACTTATATCCCATCAATTATATATTTTCTATTAAATTGATAAAAAGAAGAATAAATTAACATCTATATAAAAAGACTTCATTTTCTTAGTAGTTTGCAATTTAAATATATACGGAATATTAAAATCTAATCTATTGTGATAAGATGATAAATAAAAACTAATGCGTGTCAGGAGTTTTTGACTCCTTACTCTGCCATTGAAAAAGAAAAATAAATATTATTATAGAAATATATATATTTTTTTTAAATTTTAATTTTTTTTTTAAAATAAACCCTCCCCCAAACCTGAATATGACATTTTTTTTAAAGAAAAATAAAGAGTACATGATGAAAGAGATATCACCTGGAATTTATTGAAGATGAGGAACAAACACAAACCATTTCGTGACATGTTGAATCAATGATCCAGCTTTCTTTTCTTACTGGTTGGTTGAGACCAATTGATCTTTGTTATAGCTGAATCAGGTTGATGAACAAAAGCTTGGAGATCATCAATTAATTGGTCTTCATTCGAAGCAGAGATGAGCATCCTTCGTGAATTTTCTGAAATAAAATTTTGTTCCACGGCTACATCAAGAAAAGTCAACAAACCATCATAATAGTTATTAATATTCAACAAGCCAACAGGTTTATTATGGATATTAAGTTGTGCCCAAGAAATAACATAAAAAATTTCTTCTAAAGTACCAAAACCACCAGGTAAGGCAATAAAAGCATCAGAATTTTCTATCATTTTAGTTATTCTCTCGTACATTGATGAAACTTTCAACTCTTCCCCAACCGTAACACCTGTAATATTTCGTTCAGCTAAAGCTGTAGGAATAATACCCAAAACCTGACTACCTCCAAGATGAGTTGCTGTTGAAATAGATCCCATTAACCCAATATTGCCTCCTCCGTAAACCAAGTGAATTTTTCTCTCTGCTAACTTTTTTTCAAGATTAATTGCTGCATCAACAAATATTTCATTCTTTCCAGTATTAAAACCACAAAAGACACAAATATTTTTCAATTTTTGTGAAGAAGATCCTGTCATGTTTTTTTTTTCTTTTCAAAAATATAGAGAGAGTTGAGTGATTTTATAAGGAAAACAAGGAATAAGACAGAAATAGGAATATAGATGTGAACAAAATGATGAAAATAGTAAAAAAAAATAATATATAATAATAACATGCATGCGTATAAACAGTGATGTGATTGTGGCTCACAGTGTTCCTTCAATATTTATGAGTCGAGGGTTGGCTTACCATCCAATTTTCTTATAAATTGGCAAATAGGGTCTTTTTTAGTCAGATTCCCAAGACCATTACCATGACGCTGCGCTTGGAATAGTTTCCATAAACGGAGAAGTTGACCTTGTACATCTCCACTAGAATGCGTCTCAAGAGTCAATGAGATATTATCCAATGACTCTTTACTCAGCCCATTCTTAATGAAATCAATTTTATCTTCTCTATTTGTGGAAACATATCCCAAAGATCTGCATTGTCTATTACAAGTCCGTCTGACACAATTATGACAAACATCTAACCTTTTAGCCCTTCTTTTCTTCGCATAGGTACTTTTTCCTAGTCCAGACATATTTCGAACAAGTAAGAATTTTGGAACTTCACCACCTAATCGAACCTTGGCTTCAATTATAAGACGAATATCCTCCGGGATTCCTTTTTGCATAAGCATTCTCAATCTTTCACATCTGCCTTCATAAATCATTCTCAGAACTTTTTTAGAAACAGATGAAAAATATTTACCAAGTTTTTTGATAGCTTCATCCATAATATATATATATATATATATATATATATATATATATATATATATATATATATTCAATTATTTTGGGAAATTGAAATAAAACCGACTGAAAGTAGTCACGGAGTACCGTTATCCGCCACTTAACCGGGAAGTGAACTCAATTCTGCAAAAATAAAATAAAAATATAAGTAACAATTAAGTTGGATCATATAAAGGCATAAACTCTTCATTAAGAACTTCATTTTCTATAAACGGTTTAAGTCTTTGCCCATTAACTTTAAATACATTATTATTTTTAAGATTTTCAACATCAACAGCACCATGAGGATAGACAAATTTAACAATAAATGGTCCAGACCATCGCGATCTAAGTTTTCCTGGAAACAAATGCATGCGAGAATTATAAAGTAAAACTTTTTGTCCGATTTCAAAAGATTTTCTCATAATATTTTTATCATGAAATGCTTTTGTTTTATCTTTATAAATCTTTGCATTTTCATATGCATCATTTCTTAATTCTTCTAGTTCATTTAATTGCAATTTTCTTGATTTAGATGCATCATCTAAATTAGTATTAAATGCTTTAATTGCCCAATAAGCTTTATGCTCAATTTCAACAGGTAAATGACAATGCTTTCCAAAAACTAATCTATATGGTGACATCCCCAATGATGTTTTAAATGCAGTTCTATATGCCCATAATGCATCACTTAATCTTAAAGACCAATCTTTTCGATTTGGATTGACTGTTTTTTCCAAAATTTGTTTTATTTCTTTATTTGCAAGTTCAACCTGACCATTCGTTTGAGGGTGATATGGAGTAGAAACTTTATGTGTAATACCATATTTTCTTAACAATGAAAAAAATGATTTATTTATAAAATGACTTCCCCCATCACTGATTATAGCTCTAGGTATTCCAAATCGACTAAAAATATTTTCTTTCAAAAATTTTATCACAACTTTATGATCATTAGTTCTACATGCAATTGCTTCAATCCATTTTGAAACATAATCGACAGCCACTAAAATATAAGTGAATCCAAAAGATAATGGAAATGGACCCATAAAATCTATTCCCCAACTGTCAAATATTTCAATAATCATGATTGGATTTAAAGGCATCATGTTTCGTTTTGAAATTGAACTCATTTTCTGACAATTTTCACAAGATTTGCAAAATGAATGTGTATCTTTGAATAAAGAAGGCCAATAAAATCCACATTGAAAGATTTTTGCAGCTGTTTTCTTTGACGAAAAATGACCTCCACATGCCTCAGAATGACAAAATTTAATGACACTACTTACCTCATTGTCGCGTATGCATCGTCGAAAAATTTGATCAGGACAATACTTAAACAAATAAGGATCATCCCAATAAAATTTTTTGACCTCTTTCAAGAATTTATTTTTATCTTGTGAACTCCAATGAGAAGGCATTTTATTTGTCACAAGAAAATTTACAATATTAGCAAACCAAGGCATAGTAGTAGCATAAAATAGTTGATCATCCAAAAAATTTTCATTTATTGGTATTTCATTTTGAGATGATTCAGAAATTATTCTTTATAAATGATCGGCTACTACATTTTCTTTTCCTTTTTTTTATCTTTTATTACAAGATCAAATTCTTGTAACAACAAAATCCATCTTATTAATCTCGGCTTAGCATCTTGTTTATTTGATAAATATTTTATGGCAGAATGATCAGTGTAAACAATAGTAGTAGAACCAATTAAATAGGATCGAAATTTATCTAATGCAAACACTACTGAAAGTAATTCTTTTTCAGTTGTTGAATAATTGATTTGAGCACTATTTAAGGTTCTACTTGCATAATAGATCACATAAGGTTTACCTTCTTTTCTTTGTCCTGACACGGCTCCTACAGCATAATCACTTGCATCACACATTAATTCAAATGGTAAAGACCAATCAGGAGGTTGTAAAATAGGTGATGTAGTTAAAAGATTAATTATCTTTTTAAAAGCAGTTTCACATTCTTGAGTCCATTCAAATTGTGCATCTTTTGTTAAAAGATTTGAAATTGGTTTCGATATTATGCTAAATTTTTTTATAAATCTTCTATAAAATCCCGCATGATCCAAAAATGATCGAATTTCTTTGATCGTGTTTGGTGATGGTAAATTAGCAATAACATCAACCTTAGCTTTATCAACTTCAATTCCTTTTTCAGATATGACATGCCCTAACACAATTCCGGATTTAACCATGTAGTGACATTTTTCCCAATTTAAAACAAGATTTTTTTCTTCACATCTTTTTAAAACTTCTTCCAAATTTTTAAGACAGTTTTCAAATGAGTTTCCAAAAACAGTTATATCATCCATAAAAACTTCCACAAATTCTTCAATCATGTCACTAAAAATACTTAGCATGCATATTTGAAAAGTAGCTGGGGCATTACATAAACCAAATGGCATTCTTTTAAAAGCAAAAGTTTCGAACGGACAAGTGAAAGTAGTTTTTTCTTGATCTTCTAATGATATTGGTATTTGATAATACCCCGAATACCCATCAAGAAAACAATAATAAGGATTACCTGCCACTTTCTCTAAAATTTGATCTAAAAATGGTAACGAAAAGTGATCTTTTCTAGTTGCATCATTTAATTTTCTATAATCAATGCACATACGCCAACTAGATGGAATCCTAGCTTGTAATAATTCTCCCTTTTCATTTTTTATAACAGTGATGCTTGATTTTTTTGGTACTACTTGTGTTGGACTTACCCATTTACTATCCGAGATTGGATAAATAATTCCGG